>NW_028261382.1:25219983-25519983 GCF_051295495.1 Thamnophis sirtalis
GATTGAAGGATAAATGGATGGAAGGATGGATGGATGATGAATGGATGGAAGGGAGGAAGGATGGATGGAAGGAAAGATGGAACGACAGATTAAATGATGGATAAAAGGATGGAAGGAAGGAAGGGTGGAAGGGTGGAAGGGTGGAAGGAAGGATGGATGGATGGATGGATGGAAGGAGGGATGGAAGGATGGAGGGATGGAAGGATGGATGAATGGATGAATGGAAAGATGTATGGAAGGAGAGATGAATTGATGGATGGAAGGATGGATGGATGGATGGAAGGATGGATGGATGAAAGGATGGATGGATGGAATAAAGATTGAAGGATAAATGGATGGAAGGATGGATGGATGATGAATGGATGGGAGGATGGATGGATGGAAGGAAAGATGGAACGACAGATTAAATGATGGATGGAAGGATGGATGGAAGGAAGGATGGTGGAAGTCTGGAAGGGTGGAATGATGGAAGGAAGGATGGATGGATGGATGGATGGAAGGATGGATAAATGGATGGAAGGATGGATGGATGGATGAATGAATGAATGAATGAATGGAAGGATGGATGGAAGGAAGGAAGGAAGGATGGATGAATGAATGGATGGATGAATGGATTAATGGATGAATGGATTAATGGATGAATGGATGGAAAAATGGATGGATGGAAGGATGGATGGATGGCTAGAAGGAAAGATGGAAGGACAGATAGAAAGATGGATGGAAGGATGATGGATGATGCATTGATGGATGGAAGGATGGATGGATGGATAAATGAATGAATGAATGGAAGGATGGAGGGAAGGAAGGATGGATGAATGGATGAATAGATGGAAGGATGGATGGATGGAAGGATGGATGGATGGATGGAAGGATGGATGGATGGATAGAAGGAAAGATCGAAGGACAGATAGAAAGATGGATGGAAGGATTGATGGATGATGGATTGATGGATTGATGGATGGAAGGATGGAAGGGTGGAAGGATGATAGGATGGATGGATGAATGGAAGGATGGATGGATGGATGGATGGATGGATTGATGGATGGAAGGATGTATGTATGTATGTATGTATGGATGGATGGATTGATGGATGGAAGGATGTATGTATGTATGTATGTATGGATGGATGGATGGATGGATGGAGTGAGGGATGGAAGGAGAGATAGAAGGATGTATGGATGGAAGAATTTATAGATGATTGATTGATGGTTGGAAGGATATATGTATGTATGTATGTATGCATGCATGCATGTATGTATGTATGTATGTATGTTTGTATCTAAGGATGGATGGATGAATGAATGGAAGGATGGATGGATGGATTGAAGGATGTATGGATGAAAGGATGGATGGATGGATGGATGGAGGTATGTATGTATGTATGTATATATGTATGTAGGGAGGGAGGGATTGATGGATGGATGGAAGGATGGATGGATGGAAAGAAAGATGGAAGGAGAGATAGAATGATGGATGGAAGGATGGATGGATGAATGAATGGAAGGATGGATGGATCGAAGGCTGTATGGATGAAAGGATGGATGGTAGGATGGATGGACGGATGGATGGAGGTATGGATGTATGTATGTAGGGAGGGAGGGAGGGAGGGAGGGATTGATGGATGGATGGAAGGATGGATGGATGGAAAGAAAGATGGAAGGAGAGATAGAATGATGGATGGAAGGATGGCTGGATGGATGATGGAAGGATGTATGTATGTATGTATGTATGTATGTATGTATGTATGTATGTATGTATTGATGGATGGATGGAAGGATGGATAGATAAATGGATGGAAAGAAGGAAGGATGGATGGATGGATGGAACGATGGATGGATGGATGGATGGAAGGATGGATGGATGAAAGGATGGGTGGATGGATGGATGGATGAATGAAAGGATGGATGGAAGGATGGATGGAAGGATGGACGGATGGATGGATGGATAGATGAATGGATGAATGGATGAATGGATGGATGGATGGATGTACGGATGTAAGGAAGGATGTACGAATGTATGAATCTATTGATGTATGGAAGGATGGATGCATGAATGGAAGGATGGATGGATGGATGAATGGAAGGATGGATGGATGAAAGGAAGGATGGAAGGATGGCTGGCAGGCTGGATGGATGGAAGGTTGGATGGATGGGTGGATGGGAGGATGGATGGAAGGATGGATGGATGGATGGAAGGGAGGATGGATGGATGGATGGATGGATGGATGGAGTGATGGATGGAAGAATGGATGGATGGAAGTTTGGTTGGATGGATGGATGGATTGATGGAAGGATGAATGGAAGGACAGATAGAAGGATGGATTGATGGAAGGATGGATGGACGATGAATGGATGGAAGGATGGATGGATCAAAGGATGGATGGAAGGATGGATAAATGGAAGGATGGAAGGATGGATGGAAGGTTGGATGGAAGGATGGATGTTTAGCTGGATGGACGGAAGGTTAGATGGAAGGATGGATGGTTGGATGGACAAAAGTTTGGATGGAAGGATGTATAGTTAGTTAGATGGATGGACGGAAGGTTGGATGGATGGATGGATGGATGAAATTAGGCAAGAGAGCCAACCTGGATGAACGGATTCGCAAGTCACTTCTGAAAAAATTGCCAAAAGGAGGACAGGATTTGAACCTGCAGCAGTCAGGATTGACTCAGAAGAATACAATGAATGAATTGTGCAGATTATCTCACGAATATTCAAGCTCCTGAGACATTCAAGAGAAGCCACCCATCTCGATTATAGAACAGGCAAAGTTATTTTCTTGTTTAAAACAACTGACACTATTCCCTTGGTTTTGAGCCCAAGTTCCCAAAGAGACAGCCAAGAAAAAAAAATCATTTACTTAGCTCCTACCCCCACCCCCACCCCGTGTTCCCTTGCAGACTGCCAGGAGGGGGGCTCTTGCTTGAACTGCCAATGGGCAGCTGGGCAGCGAGGGAGACCAGCTGTGAGTGACGCTGTGCAAGGGTGAGATCACAGCAAGGAAGACCTTTGAGGGGCCTCATTCCTCCTGCAGGAGAATCTCTTCCTCATACACCATCCCACTTAGCATTTCTGAACCTGCACAACTAAGCTCCTTGGAGGCTTAGTTGTGATTTTGTATTGTTTTAGCAGTCAGTTCGGAATAAATGGCCAAAGAAGAAATTCAGCCATGAGGATGAAAGACACACATTAGTGGCTCGCACCATGGCCAACTCATCGTGACCAACTCATCATGACCAACTCATCATGGCCAACTCATCATGACCAACTCATCATGGCCAACTCATCATGGCCAACTCGTCATGGCCAACTTGCCATGGCCAGCTCGGCACAGGACAAAAGTTACACTAATATCAAAGGAATCCAATCCTAATGCTTTTAGCTGAATTGCATTTGCAGGAAAACATTTGACCAGTCTCTGCTGGGACAGATCTGCTGCCCCCTTTCCCATCCCTGTGCCCTTGGCCTGCCCAGTCTGATGACAAGAAGGGGACCCGGCCAGAGATGCCCCCCTGGCAACAGATGTGATTTCCCAAGAGCAGGAGCCTCTGGTCACAGCTTTCCCTTCTGAAGCCTTCCTACGACTGGAGGGCAGGGGGGAGGCAGGGGGAATGGGTGGCCTGCACTGAAAGGCTGACACCCCCATAGCATTTGTCTTGTCCCCCAGAAATTGGAAGAACGCTCTCTCACCCAACTTCAATTCCTGGGAAGGGCTTTTGGAATCAGCTCTGTGATCAAACTGTCAGGAACCAAGAGGCTGGAAGATAGGCAGAATTTCCCTGGTTCCCTCCCCTGCAGAAGTGGTATTCAGCTGGTTCAGACCGGTTGCCTAGACCAGTAGCAAAAATCGCAGGTGGGCCCTCCTACTCTCCCCCCTCCGGCTCTATGCCGTACTATTTAGGCATGTTTTTGAGGCTGGGCGCATGTGCGGAAGAGACACGCGCAAGGCGAAACAGTGGTGACAAAACATGAAACCCACTGCTTCTCCTCTGGCTCTCCCCAGAGTCGCATCCAGGACAGATCGCCCTCTCAGCTCCAGGTTGGAGACTGGAGGCAAAGCAAGTGGCAAGAAGAGGCACACAGACACACAAGCACACAGCCCCTGCCCCAGAAAGCGGATACTTAGAAGGGCCCTACCGCTGCCTTGCGAGTCCCACCCCTTCACCCCAGAGGTTGCTCTTCAAAGCCTCTGCTCGATTCCATGAAATCCATCTCTGAGACCTCCCGCTCACTGAGGGATTCTTGTTCTTTCATTCTGGCCCTTAACAGAAGCAGGTGGGGATTGAGGTTTCCATGTTCTGTGCAGAAAATGCAAAGCTGCAGCAGCAACTGTGCTGAAGAGTATTGCAGACACCGGCCTTGCAGCAGCAAGGGAACTGCCCATTTCACTCCCTTGGCCTTGTGGTGAAGTGACAGTACAGCTGCAGCATATGACAACCCTGCTGAGTGGAAGGCACCGCTGAAACAGATGAGGCCTGCCCAGAGCACTGATGCATCCAGGGAGGGCATCTTGAAGGGTGCTGGTTTTTGAAGGGTTGCCTGCAGAAATTGTGGCCTCAACCTGAACAGGGGAGGGGGCGGAAGCTCAGCGTTAGAAGCCTGCAATGTTAGCTTAGCGTGTGTCTGCAAGGATCTCATTGCAGAGATCCATTGGAAGACACAGCCCACCCTCCCCTTTCTGCCTCTGGATGTCAGGCAAAATTCATGGCAGCTACGGAGGGCAGTTAAACTTTAACCAAGAGGGTTGCAGCACCCACCAGGCTCTGACAAGGGAGCAGCGCTCTTCACACACACGCACACGCACCCCTGGCTATCCTGGCGCCAAGGATGGAGCAAAAATAATTGTTGCATCAATTTGAACAAATCTCTGCTGGGATTTTCATCATTTGCCCAGATCTGGTAGCCTTAATTTATACTTCCCCCTTCTTCCCATTCAGAGACACAATGATGTTGGGTCAAAAACCATAATGGTTGCATCCGTGTTACAGATTTAAATTGGTTTATTTCGTTATCTTATTAATTGAAAATGTATATGGTGCCAAACTCATTCACAGTGACTCCAGGTAGCTTACAAAGATAAACCCTAATACAAAAGCCAATAAACACCCAATTGTCAGGTGTGAGATAACTTCGAAAGGCATCACCAGGCTGGAATGCTGGTTCCGTTGGCCTTGGCGGGAAACACTCCTCCTCCACATGCGCAGTAAGGTGGACAGTTCAAACTCTAGAATCTTCCTCCAGCACAACAATGAGTCCCCTCCCAAATACCATGCCTCCCCGTTTCAATGGCAGCCGAAGCAGCAGCAAAGCGGAGGCTGACATCCGGCCCTCCTCCAAAAAAAGGTGGTCAGACCTGGAAAACGACAAAGCACAAACAAACAGATGAACAACAAAAAACGGAAAGCGAAAAAACGGGGGGGGGGGGGGAAGAGAGAAAAAAAGTCAGGAAATATGGGAAACTAGGGCTTGTCAGGATAAGCAGAATAGAACTGGTGGAGCAACTCAGGGGCCCGGACATGGGATTTGTCCACCCATTCGGCATGAGAATGGGGAAAATGCTTCCAAGCCACCAGGTACTGAAAACGATTCCGCCGCCTGCGGGAGTCCAAAATTTCACGAACTTCAAAATGTTGTTCACCATCAATCAACAGCGGGGCGGGTGGCGAAGCAACAGGCGGACGTAAAGATGAAAAGCAAACAGGTTTAATGAGGTTAATGTGAAAAACAGGATAGACCCAGCTGAGGTGTTTAGGCAGCTGTAGGCGAACGGAAACAGGATTGATGACCTTGATAATAGGAAATGGGCCAACATACTTAGGCCCTAACTTCTTGGATTTCTGGGTAGTTTGAAGAAACTTGGTGGACAGATAAACCTGATCACCCACTTTGTAATCAGAAGGCTTAGTCTGTTTCTTATCCGCCTGTTTCTTATGTGCGCGATGCGCAGCGTCCAAAGTTTGAAGTGCTAAAGGCCAAACATGCCGAAGGCGATCACTCCACTCAGAGAGAGATGAGACTTGCGGTTGCTCACGAGGAACTTCAGGAATAGGCACAAAATCTTGTCCAGACACTACCCGGAAAGGGGTGAATCCAGTGCTGCTATGCACAGAATTATTATAAGCCACCTCCGCATGTGGCAACAAGTCCACCCAATCATCTTGCTGGTAGTTGATGAAACAATGTAAGTACTGTTCTAGAACAGAATTAGTCCTCTCACAAGCCCCATTAGTCTGAGAGTGGTGGGCGGAGCTTAAGCCCTGGGCAGAGCCAATCCGCTTAAGAAATTCTCTCCAGAACACGGAGGTGAACTGCACACCCCTATCCAAAATGATGCGATCAGGCACCCCATGTAAGCGGTAAACGTGAGAAATGGAACATTTTTGCGAGAGTCTTAGCAGATGGAATCTTGGGGCAAGGGATGAAGTGGACTTGTTTGGAGAACAAGTCAGTAACCACCCAGATAACGGTGTGCCCCTGGCTCTCAGGGAGTTCGACAATGAAGTCCATAGAGATCTCCCTCCACGGGGTGACAGGGCGAGCCACAGTCTGGAGCAAACCCTGCGGTTTCCCTGGCGGGTGTTTAGCGGCAGCACAAACAGGACAACTGGCGACATAAAGTTCAATGTCCTTTTTCAAAGAAGGCCACCAAAACTGCCGTTTCACGAGATGCAGTGTCTTCACGAAACCAAAATGCCCTGCCATCCGGGAATCATGAGCCCGTTGGAGAACCACAGACGAAGAGATGCAGGGACATAAAGTTTCGCCCCAATCCATGGGAAGTCATCCCTCATGGTGCAACACGGCCCCCACCGCCACATCGCTGGCATCAGCCTGAACCACAAATGGTGCGTCCATGTCCGGGTGCTTCAGAACTGGTTCCTCAGCAAAAAGTCGTTTTAACTTCTCAAAAGCAGCTTGACATTCCATGGTCCAATCCAATGGCTTGCTAGGTCTGGATTTCGGCCCACCTTTAGACTTCAATAGGTTAGTAATGGGAAGAGCTATCTTAGCAAAAGAAGGGATGAACTGGTGATAGAAATTGGCAAAACCCAAAAATTTCTGCAACTGCCTGCGTGTACGAGGGGCCTCCCACTCAGTGACTGCTTTGACCTTAGCGGGGTCCATCTCCACACCCGCGTGGAAGATACGATAGCCTAGGTCAGTGTTTTTCAACCACTGTGCCGCGGCACACTAGTGTGCCGTGACATAGTGTAAGGTGTGCCGTGGGAAAATTACTTTATATATAGTCAATATAGGCACAGAGTTAAATTTTTTTAACATTTTCTAATGGTGGTGTGCCTCGTGATTTTTTTCATGAAAAAAGTGTGCCTTTGCACAAAAAAGGTTGAAAAACACTGGCCTAGGTAGTCCACCTTCTCTTGATGGAATTCACATTTGGACAATTTGGCATAAAGCTCCGCGGCTCGAAGCTTCTTCAGCACCGTACGAACCAGCTTGACGTGTTCCTCACGTGTTTATGTGTAAGGATATCGTCTAAATATACGATAACGCCTTTGTAAAGATGGTCATGCAAGACCTCATTAAGACCGCATGAAGACCGCAGGGGCCCGGTGCAGGCCAAATGGCATCACACGGAACTGGAAACAGCCCAGGGGACAGTTGAAAACTGTTTTCCATTCGTCTCCCTCCTTAATACGGACTCTATAGTATGCCTCCCATAAGTCCAGTTTAGTAAAAATGCGGCCCTTGCCTAGTTGGGCTAGCATGTCCTTCATTAATGGTAATGGATAGAGGTTCTGGGCAGAGATACTGTTTAAATTTTTGAAATTAACACATAATCCGAGAGAGCCATCTTTCTTTTCTCTGAAGAGCACAGGAGCCGCTACCTTGGGTCTAGCTGGTTCAATGAAACCCCTCTCCAAGTTCTTGTCAATGAATTTCCTCATTTCCTCCATCTCCCTAGGAGACATAGAATATATCTGGGGCTTGGGAAGCGCCACTCCAGGTAAAATCTCAATGGTGCAATCAGTGGGTCTGTGAGGGACATTTTCAGCAGCGCACGCAGCCTCTCTCTTCTTTTCCGGGGCCTTGCTTGCCCTCCCCTCTCTTCTGGGAGGGGGTGGAGCGGTCTGAATAATCAGACTTCACTTAATTGTCAGCCCTTCTTCATTCAAAAATCAGGTAAGAAAACCACAGGACTCCATTGATAGAAATCAAGTGTACTTTTACTAATTATAAATGAATAGAAGTGAAGCTAAGCGAAGTCTGATTATTTAGGCGCGAAAGCGAATAATATATTGTAGAATTCATTCCCCTCCCCTTGGCATCCCGTGCACAGTCCAATCATAATTCTCCCAATTGTCAGGTGTGAGATAACTTCGAAAGGCATCACCAGGCTGGAATGCTGGTTTCGTTGGCCTTGGCGGGAAACACTCCTCCTCCATATGCGCAGTAAGGTGGACAGTTCAAACTCTAGAATCTTCCTCCAGCACAACAATGAGTCCCCTCCCAAATACCATGCCCCCCCTCCCTGTTTCAATGGCAGCCGAAGCAGCAGCAAAGCGGAGGCTGACACTATCCTTCACTTGCCAGCCACCAGAAATTGGGCTGCAGCTAGTGGATGAAGCATCACTAAATTGGGCTTTCTTCCCAGAGTATGGATGGTTAAGATTCCAGTGGGCACCTCCTGGACCATCAACATGGGAAAGTCCCCCAAGCCAGCAGAGGGGCCCTTGGGCCAGAAATCCTCCAAGCCAGCAGAGGGACCCTTGGGCCAGAAATCCTCCAGGCCAGCAGAGTGGCCCTTGGCACATATACCCCCCATACCAGCCATCATTGGGTGAACTGCAACCTGTGAATCAGGCACCCTCGGGATGGGTCTTAATCCCAGGTCATGGATGGAAGGGATTCCAATTGGTACCTGCCCTTCCTCAGCAGATGGCACCATGGCGGACAACTGGGCAGTGGCCAACCAAGGGATTGACCTCCCCACCAGTTCGTCTCCCCTGCAATGCCCCAAAAGGTTCTTGCCCAATCTTCCTACAGAGAAAGGTTCTCAACAATGGAAGAAGGGATTACCAAGGGGCAAACTACAGAATGGATGGTGGAAAAATGTGATGTTGTGGTTCCTAAGTTTAGAGATGTAAATAGGTCCCTTTCCTCGTGGGGCCCAACAAAATGCCACCTTTGCTGTCAACTTGACCACAAAGTGTCAGAGTGCTTGGCTCCAGTCCCATTGCCCCAAATGTGCGCACCAACCGCCACGGCGGAAAAGAGAAGGCCCCAGATGCCACCACAAAAGAGTCATCTGGCCCAACAACCTCTAGAAGAGGATCCCCAACTTAAGGTGACAAAGAGTCCTACCAAGGGAGAGGCCTCGGAGGAGGAAAATGTCAACAACCTCTGGAAGAGGACCCCCAACTTAAGGTGACAAAGAGTCCTACCTAGGGGGAGGCCTCGGAGGAGGAAAATGCTGAAGATGACCCAATGGTGAATGCACCCATCCGCCCCTTTGCCTTCCAAGTCAACCTCCAAGTGCCTAAGACGGGGTTGGAGGGGGAAGTTAAAGCAGTTGTGAGCACCAGTTGCGCTCGATGGTTAATCAGCACGTCGATTGTCAAGCAACTAGGCATAAGCACAAGACCTCTAGCCTGTCCCATTCGGGTTGAGCAGGTAGATGGAATGCTAAATGGAGGGCCCCAAGCCACGCTAGTAACTGACCTGGTGAAGTTACAAGTGGGTCGACACTGCGAGCTTCTCAGATTCATTGTGGCTTCGGAGATGCCGGAGAAAATAATCTTGGGGCTTGCATGGCTTGACAAGTGGAAACCTATGATAAAGTGGGAAGACAATGGTAGGAAATTGATGATTGTGGATGAGCCAATACCACCGATGGAGAAAAGGGGCCAGCCAGGGATGATTGAATCCAAGAGCCCAGAACCTGCAGCAGAGACAAAAAACTCAGCTCTCCAACAAGAACCCAAAAACTTGTTGGGGGATGTTTTGTCGAGTAAACCGCAGCATGATAGTAATGGAAGCCAGGATAAGCTGATGACAGCTATGAAATTGGTGCTCCCAAGAGACCAGTCTGGACTGCTACAACGTGTGGCCAGCCCTAACAGACCATGGGAAGAGGTCGCAATGGACTTCATCGTGCAACTCCCAGACAGCAGTGAAAACAGAGTAATCTGGACAGTTATGGACTTGGTTTCTAAGCAGGCGCACTTCATCGCTTGCTCAGAGTTGCCGTCCGCAAAGAAATTAGCGAAAATGTTTGTGAAACACATTTATCGCCTGCATGGATTGTCCAAGAGGATCATTTCAGACCGCGGAGTCCAGTTCACAACCAAGGTCTGGAGCCAGGTCCTGAGATTCATTGGGTCCACACAAGAACTGAGTTCAGAGGTTCATCCCAGCATGAACTGCACAGCAGAGAGGGCCAATGCGGTAGTGGAACACCACATCCAGTGTTTTGGTCAGACTTGCTGAAGTGGCGTACAACAATGCGGTTCACAGAAGCACTGGATTTACTTCTTTCCAGATTACCAGTGGCATGGAATTTGTCCCCATGCCTGAGCTGCCTAGAGAATCTCCCTCCTCCATGTCTTTGAATGAATGGATGGACATGCTAAAGAAAGGTTGGGAGAATACGAAGAAGGCTCTAGCAGATGCAGCAGAAGCCTACCAGAAGCAAGCTGATAACCACTGCTCGCTCCAGACCCCTTCCTTGTGGGGGACAAAGTTTTTGTGTCTACCAAATACTTAATATTAGGAATGCCTAGCAAGAAATTTGGTCCAAAATGTCTAGGTCCATTCCCTATAGTGAAGATAGTTAACCCATTTACAGTTCAGCTCAGTCTACCCAGAAGTCTAGGGAAATTTGGCCCGGAATTTCATTGTAGCTAACCAGATAGAAGGGGAACCACAATCTGAGGTGGAAAAGATTGTAGACTCTAGGTTGAATAGGGGTCGCTTGCAGTATTTAGTGCAATGGAAGGGTTACCCTTTGTCTGAAGCCACTTGGGTGAAAAGTTGGAATTTAAAAGTGGAAACGTTAGTAGAACAATTCCACGAGAAGTTTCCCGATAAGTCAAAGGGTCCCCTAGGGGTGGAAGTAGGTGGTTAATTTTTTTGATGTTAACTTTTATGTTATTCTCTTTTCAGGAAAAGTTTTTCTTCTGAGGAGAGGCCACCTGAGGAGAGGCCTGCATTTATATTCCTTTTAGAATTTTGGCGTGCCACACTTTCTCTTACTTCATTATGCTGTTTCAATAGTATAGTTGATGGGAGGGGGGAATAGAAAGAGTAGGATTGTGGAATGTATTGTTTTTCATTCTTTACTAGAAGCCAAAGTCATCCTTTGTCTCCGCACTTTCACACCTGACCGGAAGCAGCTGGGTGGAGATGCCAGCGTGGAAGAAGATTGGACCATGTGATGGACTGTGGGTGTGGGGACAAGATCATGAACTTTTAACTGGGTGGGATTCTGATGTAACTTCCAGAGTTGGAATCCCATAGCACGATGCCAACATGCCTGCCTTATTAAATTGGAACTTTAAGCATAGTTTTGCCTTCGACTCTGATTTAATTCTGCATGGTATTTGGAATGCTGACACTGTTAATGCAACTCAGGATTGCATTGGCTTTTTTGGCTGCTGCTGCACACGGCTGGCTAATATTTAACTGGTTTTCCACTAAGACTCCAAGATCCCTCTGACAGGCCAGGGCCCCCGGTCTTCACCTCTCCAAGCAAGAAAGGGTACTGCTCTCTTTTGCCTAGTTTGGAGGCAATTTCTCTGCCAGTACTGCATTCTGCTGCAGAATCAGAAGGACTCTCTCTACCTGCGCATGTTCCTTGGTGGAGAACCCCCAGAGGCATGGCTGCTGGAGAACAAGGACTGGCTGATTGGGGAGCGCAGTTCCCACCTCTAGCCATCTTTGGCCAGCACGTTGCATTTCTATCCAGCCCTTCCCCGAGCAGGTGTCTCCACCCACCATTTTTTGTGGTTACAACAACACTGTGATGTGAAGGACAGTGGTTCCCCCAGGAGCCAGGCAGGGCACCAACTAGGATGGGGTGGGGAAACCTTAGTCCATCTCCAGTACTCCGACTACTGCACCACATCACCACATTATTGAAGAGATACTTTTCAGAGGAAGGATGCAATGAAACAATGATAGGAAAAGAAAAAAGCAACCTTGTGTGCTGGGCTCCAACAGTCTGAAGGAGAAATCGGCCAGAGGAAAGGCAGCTGAAACTGTCCCCAGACATCCTCCAGCCAATCAAACAAAATTTGCAAGATGGAAAAGCCTCCTGAGCTCTCAGTAATTCAACCTCGTTTGTTTCTGCTGCAAGGAAAGCTTTCCATGGGAAAGGAAGGAAGAGAGGCTGCAGCCTGGATGGCATGGAGCCTCCATGGAGAGAAGGAACCAGGAACAGAATGAAAACGGCCTCTCAGCTTCACCCGTTCTCTTGGGCTTCTCTTGAGTGAAAGAAATCTGGTCCCTGGCCTCAGGGAATGCATTGGATGCTGGGCAGACACCAGAGATGGCTGGGGAAACGGCTGCCACGGATGGAGCCCAGAAGGGGAGCTGGGGATTTGTGCTTCTGTTTAACCTCCTTCCTCCCTGTCAGATGAGCCATCATCATCATCATCATTTCACATAGATTGCAGTGGGGTTTCTCCCTCCACCCAAAGCCGGAAGGGGGGTTAAAAGACAGCTTTAATTTAAATCTGACCACCATGAGTCATTCTGTTCACATTTCTGTGGTTGATCAGTGGCTAGAGAAGACAAAGAAATTCATTATCTTTGCGTTTCCACTCCTTAAAGCTAAGATAAAAGGACTTGCCTTTTGTAATATTCACACCTCCCAGCGTTTTGCATGCTTTTAAAAGAAAATCACTGCATGTGGAGGAAAGTAAATAAGGGGGCATTTCAAACTTTGGCCTGGCTGACTGACTGAAAAAACTCAAATGGATGCAGAAATGAGGTGGGAGACAAACTTCAGGTCAGATCAGGGGTATCAAACTCGATTTCATTGAGGGCTGCATCAGGATTGTGTTTGACTTTGGGGGTCAGGGTGGGCATGCCTAGGGTGGGCGTGGCCAGCTCAATGTCACTCATGTCAGGGGTTGCTTGAAGCCCAAGTCCTCTGCCAATGAAAATGGGCTCCTGAGCTCCGTTTTCAGCTGTGATGGCCTCCTGCAACCCTCTGCCAGTGAAAACAGAGCTCAGGAGGTTCCATTTTTGGTGGCAGAGGCATTGCAGACTGGTCCTTTGCTGTTTCCAGGTTGGGCCCATGGAACAGATTCGGCCCCCGGGCCTTGAGATCGACACCCCTGGGTTAGATAAATGAAAAACGAATCAAATCCAACCTGACCAATTGTAACTGAACAAAAGTCTTGCAGTTGGTTTGGATTGAATGACTTCAAATATCCACTGATGGAGCCTGAGCTGGGTTGATGGACCAGAGATATTTGAGGTGCCTTTGCAAATTCTGAGGCAACATCTCTCCCAGAGGTCATGGAATGAAAACATTGAATTATCAGCATCTCATATGAAAATATGCCTCCCGCAATGAAGCTATTCAGATTTCATTTCTTTGGTGCAAAAAAAAAAAAAAAAAAGAATATAGAAATGATGGAAGTTAGAGAAAAAGGCCGGGCAGATGGAGAGAGGGAGAGTCAAGATGGCCATTGGAATCAGCACCCTAAGGTGGACTGAAGGCCACTCAGTTCAAAGAATTGAAGATTCATGGAAGACTTTCCACTCTTCAATTGGTGACTCCATTTCCCCAGAAATGATGGCTGCTCTGTGTGTGTATGTGTGTGTTGGGAACTAAGCAGTTGTGTCCCTGAGAAGACAGATGTCAGCTTCTGCTTTGCTGTTGCTTCAGCTGCCATGAAACGGGGGGGAGGGCCTGGTAATTGGGAGGGGTTACTCATTGTGCTGGAGGAAAGTTCTGGAGTTCACCGACTGAGCGGACTGCGCAGGCGTGCGTATTTCCCACCTGGACTAACGGCACCGACATTCCATCTTCGTGATGCCTTTTGAAGTTATCTCACACCTGACACTTGGAAGACTTATGATTGGGCTGGGACTGTGATGCCAAGGGGTGGGGAATGGGCTATTCTATATATCAACTGCTTTCGCGCCTAATTAATCAGACTTCACTATGCATAGCCTTTTAGCCATTTTTAATTAGTAAAAGTACATTTGATTTCTACGCATGGAGTCTCATGGTCTTTCTTTCCTAATTAATAAATGGAGAGGAGCTGACAATTAGCGAAGTCTCAACAACACCTTTCCAGGAGACTACAACCTACCATGGAAGGTGCCACAATTACAAGGAGACAGGACAGAGAGAAAAAAATATGTCTACGCTGGCAAGCGAAGATGAAAAGGACAAAGAACCCGCTGATATCTTGTTTCCTGAAGAATTGGCTCAACTGGAAATATCGTGTCCTGCTAGTCCCCCCCCCCCCCCGTTGGTCTTTGTCGGTGGGACAAAGAGAGGAGGGAACGAACTGGGATGCGGCCGTTACCAGAAGGAAACACCAGGAAAGGCCGTTTGAGGCGGGAGCCGAACGACGACCCCAGGAGAGAGAGCAACCTGATTACTTGGAACAGAGGTACTCTGGACTAAGATTTGGGGAGGGTGAAGAGGCCGAGAGGGGATGGGAGCAAGAAAACCCACGAGCAACTTCACCCCCCCCCCTGCCAGGGGTGCTGCTAGACCAGGGGCCCCACTCCCCAGAAGACGCAGAATGGCTAAAGTCCCCCCATTGCCTGTAAAATTTGATGGCAGCCCTAAGAAGCTGGGGTCTTTCATCATGCAAGTCTATAATTATATGGAAATCTATGGGCCTGATTTTGAATCAGATACCTTGAGAATAAGAATGGTTTTACTTGCATTAGACGGAGAGGCCTCTGACTGGGGAACAGGATTACATCAATCAAATTCCCCCCTCCTGAGGAATTTCAATGCGTTTATGGGGGCTTTCAAGAGGCGGTTTGATGACCCCCTGACTGAGAAACGGGGCAAACTGAAATTTATGACCCTCGCGCAGGAGGACAGGCCAGTGTCCCAATACATTCAGGAGTTTCAACACCTTTGTAATTACATGAGGGGGTGGGGTGAAGAAGCCCTTTTGGACAAATTTGCTTTGGGCTTGGATGAAGATATTTATCAACAATGTGTTAATCGCCACCTTCCCAAACGCTTAACTGTTTGGTTTGAAAACGCGGCAGACATTGAACTGGATTTAATAAAGCTCAAATGTGCTAAGGAGGAGAGGCAGAAGAAAAAGGAGAAAGCTGCGAAATCTCTCCCCCCCCCCCGAGCCGCAAAACCCCTTTCGGAGGCAGAGGCGAAGGGAGGGGAGGCCCCTCTGGAAAATCCAGACTGTTTACTTGCTTTCGTTGTGGAAAACTCGGCCATCGTGCTCCTGAATGCCGCGCCCAGCTGCCCACTGCCCTGACCCCTTCCAAATGAGAGGGGAAATCTACCAAGCCCTCAGATAAGAAGAAAGAAGCTGCGTTTGCCGTTGATTCCACACCCCCCCCCCACTTCAGCCAGGCTTTGGAGGGAGAAGCGGATGTCTCCACCAGCTCCTCTGATGACTCCGATGACGACGCCTCGCCTCGCTGGGTGAGTTCAAACAAAGGCCCTATGCTAATCCCCGTAGAATTGAGAGTTCTGCCCGATGGGGGGTCTGAATGCCTTTCCGCCCTCCTTGACTCAGGCTGTTCCCGCTCAATGATCAATCCCGCTATGGTGGAAAAACTGGGCCTCAAGTTGAAAACTTTAAAAACCCCTATTGTCTTTTGCCAGATAGATGGGTCCATCGCAGGGGGGGGGCGCCCATTTCTTTACTGAGCCCTTAAGAGATGAAAATGGGATCCCACACGGAACTAATCTCTTTTATTGTGGCTCCTGGGATGGAAAGACCGCTCATTTTGGGCCTGCCTTGGCTTCGCAAATGGAACCCTCGCATAAATTGGAGGGAAGGCTGGCTACGGATTCGCATGGCCACACCTCCGGAAGGGGAGGAAGCTTCTTCGCACCCTGTTGACTGCAGTTCTGATTTGGCCACTAGAGGGCAGGAGCGGATTGAAGGAGAGGAAAAAATTCCAAAAGTATATTGGGACTTGAGGGGAGTTTTTAGTGAGGAATCTTCCGACAAACTTCCGCCCCACAGGCCTACTGATTGTTCAATCGACATTTTACCCGGGGTTAAGCTGCCAAAACCCCAAATATATTCCATGTCACCTAGGGAAATGGAAGAAATGAGAGAGTTCATCGATAAAAATTTGGAACGGGGATTCATAGAGCCGGCCCACCCTAAAGTCGCTGCTCCAGTGCTGTTCTGTGAAAAGAAAGATGGCTGTCAGCTTCTGCCTTGCTGTTGCTTCAGCTGTCATGAAACAGGGAGGGAGGGCTGGTATTTGGGAGGGGTTATTCGATGTGCTGGAGGAATGTTCTAGGATGTACCAGATGGTTGGATTGCGCATGTGTGAGTGCTTCCCGCCTGGACCAACGGCCTCGACATTCCATCTTCGTGATGTCTTTTTGAAGTTATCTCACACCTGACATTTGAAGGACTTATAATTGGCCTGAGGCTATGATCCCAAGGGGTGGGGAATGGACTATTCTATATATCAATCGCTTTCGCGCCTAATTAAACAGACTTCGCTTCGCAACTGCTTGCTTACCATTTGTAATTAGTAAAAGTACTTTTGATTTCCAACACATGGAATCTCTTAGTCTTTCTTTCCTAATTATTTAATGGAGTGATGCTGACAAGAAGCAAAGTCTGCTTAAAACCCTTTCCAGGAGATTTACGTCTACCGTGAAGGGAGGAATGTCTTCACCGATCAGAGAAGAGGAGGGGGCCGCTTGCGATGTGGATACCAGCGAAGCCGGGCCTCCCAAACTTTCGCTTCACGAGCCCGGGCCTCCCGACCTCTCACTTCATGAAGATTTGTTTCAACTACAAATATCCAGCCAGCCTGACCCTCCCCCCCCCACGATGGTCCACTTCGGTAGGACAAAGAAAGGAAGAGACAAGCTGGAATGCAGGGATCACCCAAAGGCAACCCCGACAACGAACGCTGGAGACGGGAGCCGTGAGAAAACCCCAGAGGAGTGAATTACCTGATTATTGGGGTCAAAGGTATTTTGGGGAAAGGAGTGGGGAAGATGAAAAAGACTGGAGGGCCTGGGAGCGACAATACCCACGCGCGCCTTCACCCGCCCCCCCCTCAACCTACTTCACCCCCTGTGGCTAGAGGTTTTGCTGCACCGGGGGCCCCACCTCCCCGAAGGCACCGGATGGCAAAAATCCCTCCCCTGCCTGTACGATACAATGGTGATTCTGCTAGCCTGGCCTCTTTTATTATGCAAGTTTTTAATTACATGGAAATTTATGGCCGTGATTTTGAGACAGATGGCATGAGAGTCAGAATGGTTCTCCTATCTCTTGACGGAGAGGCAGCTACCTGGTCCACGGCTTTACATATGTCTGCCTCCCCCCTCTTGGGGGATTTCAATCGATTTATGGAGGGTTTCCGACAACGCTTTGATGACCCTTTGACTGAAAAGTGGAGCAAATTGAAATTTATAACCCTCGAGCAGGACGATAGACCTGTCGCCCAATACATCCAGGAATTTCAGTGTCTGTCACAATACATGAGAGGATGGGGGGAGGATGCCCTTTTGGACAAATTTGCTTCGGGCTTAGATGAAGATATTTATCAGCAATGTGTCAACCGCAACCTGCCCAGACATTTGACCACTTGGTTTGAACACGCAGCTGATGCTGAACTCGACTTAACCAGGCTCCGGTATGCTAAAGAGGAAAGGAAGAAGAGGAAGGAGAAAGCTTCTAAGAGCACCCCCCCCTCCAAGCGGCAAATCGCAATTCAAATGACGAGGAGAGGGGAGGGGAGCTCCTTCAGGGCCCTCCAGACTCATAACTTGCTTCCGTTGCGGGAAGTTGGGGCACACCGCCCCCAACTGTCGGGCTAAATTACCCATCTCCGCCCAACCCCCACCCAAACGTGAGGAGAAGTCTGGCAGGGTCTCCGACAAGAAGAAGAAGGAAGCTGCCTTCGCTGTGGACTCCAGGCCCCTCCGTTTCGCCCAGGCGTTGGAGGGAGACGCGAATGCCAACTCTTCTTCTTCTGAGGATTCCGATGACGACACATCGCCTCACTGGGTGAGTTCAAACAAAGGGCCCCTGCTAATCCCCATAGAGTTAAAAGTTCCCCCTGAGGGGCAACCAGCAACTTTTCACGCCTTGCTCGATTCGGGCTGTTCCCGCTCCATGATCAATCCAGCCATGGTGGAAAAATTGGGCCTCAAATTGCGCACTTTGAAAACCCCGATTGTGTTTTGCCAAATAGATGGATCCATTGCAGGGGGGGGGGGACCCGCCCATTTCTTTACGGAGCCCTTGGAGATGAAGATGGGTTCCCATACTGAACTAATTTCTTTTGTGGTTGCACCTGGCATGGACAGGCCTCTAATTTTAGGCCTGCCATGGCTCCGGAAGTGGAACCCTCACATAAATTGGCGAACGGGTCGCTTGCGCATTCGCACAAAGGAGCCTCCAGAGGGGGAGGGCACTCCAGGGCAACCTATGACTGACACTCCTGAAGTGGCCGCTAGAGGGCAGGAGAGGATTGAAGGAGAGGAGAAAATTCCTAAAGAATATTGTGACCTTAAGGAGGTTTTCAGCGAAAAATCTTCCGACAAACTGCCTCCCCACAGGCCTACTGACTGCTCCATAGACATCTTACCCGGGGTTAAACTACCAAAACCCCAAATTTACTCCATGTCACCCAGGGAGATGGAGGAAATGCGGACTTTCATTGATAAAAATTTGAAACGTGGATTCATTGAACCGGCTCGCCCCAAAGTGGCTGCCCCTGTACTTTTTCGTGAAAAGAAAGATGGCTCTCTTTGCTTATGTTGTAATTTTAAAAACCTGAACGCTATATCAACTCAGAATCTCTACCCACTCCCGTTGATGAAGGACATGTTGGCCCAGCTAGGGAAGGGCCGCATTTTTACTAAATTGGACCTCAGGGAAGCTTACTATAGGGTCCGCATAAAGGAGGGAGACGAATGGAAGACTGCTTTCAACTGCCCTCTTGGTTGCTTCCAATTCCGGGTCATGCCTTTTGGCCTACAGGGGGCTCCTGCAGTCTTCATGCAGTTAATCAATGAGATCTTGCACGACCACCTCTACAAAGGAGTTATTGTATATTTAGACGATATCCTTATCTATACTCGCACTTATGACCAACACGTCGCTCTAGTGCGCACTGTTTTGAAAAAACTCCGAGCCGCTGATCTGTATGCCAAATTGTCTAAGTGTGAGTTTCACCAAACAAAAATTGACTACCTTGGATATCGCATCTCACCAGACGGCATTGAAATGGACCCTGAGAAAGTGAGGGCGGTCACTGAATGGGACGCACCAAAAACTCGTAAACAGTTACAAAAATTTTGGGGTTTTGCTAATTTCTACCATCAGTTCATTCCTTCTTTTGCTAAAATTGCTCTTCTTATAACTAATTTGCTCAAGTCAAAGGGGGACCCGAAACCTAAACCTAATAAACCTCTGGACTGGAACATGGAATGCCAGGCGGCGTTTGAAAAACTGAAACGTCTATTTGCCGCTGAGCCAGTGCTAAAGCATCCTGACCTTGACAAGCCTTTCGTCGTCCAGGCTGACGCCAGCGACGTCACCGTGGGGGCCATTTTGCTGCAAGCCAACGACCAAGGTAACCTACAACCTTGCGCGTACACCTCCCAAAAGCTCACTGACACGGAGAGACGTTGGGCGGTTTGGGAAAAAGAGGCTTTCACGGTCCGTTGGGCCCTAGCCACGTGGCGCCATTTCCTAGAGGGCGCTAAACACCCGTTTGAGGTGTGGACTGACCACAAGAATTTGGAAGCTTTGAGAACGCCACGACGTCTCTCCCCCAAACAAATGCGATGGGCCCAATATTTCAACCGTTTCAACTTCACACTTAAGTATATCCCGGGGGGAAAAAATTTCATGGCAGATGCCTTGTCCAGACTGCCTCAATATAATTGCTCTAAACTGAGTATCATCCAACCGCTCCAGTCGTCACGCGCCAGCAGACCCGCACAACAAAGGATGTGCCTCAAGATCTTCTTTCTGACCTCAAACAAGCACTTCCTCACGACGACTGGTTCCTGAACCATCGGGACGAGTGCACTATGAGGGATGATCTGCTGTGGATCGGCGCCAAATTGTACATCCCCGCATCCCTACAGCTCGTGGTCCTTCGTCGCGCACATGATTCCAGATTGGCGGGTCATTTTGGATTCGTCAAAACTTTGCATCTAGTGAAGAGGCAATTCTGGTGGCCCTCTTTAAAAAAGGACATTGAACTTTATGTGGCCAGTTGCCCAGTTTGTGCAACCGCCAAAAGACCGCCGGGGAAACCACAAGGGCTGCTCCAGTCTGTCGCTCGCCCGGTGGCCCCTTGGAAGGAGATTTCTATGGACTTTATTGTTGAGCTTCCCGAAAGCCAGGGGCATACGGTCATTTGGGTGGTCACTGACTTGTTTTCCAAGCAAGTTCATTTCGTGCCTTGCCACAAAATTCCTTCCGCTAAGGCATTGGCTAAACTTTTCATTTCCCACATTTACCGTTTGCATGGAGTGCCCGATCGCATTATCTCCGATCGTGGTGTCCAATTCACATCTAATTTCTGGAAGGAATTTCTCAAACGCATTGGCTCCGCCCAGGGCCTTAGCTCCGCCTACCATCCTCAGACTAATGGCGGCTGTGAACGTACTAATTCCGTTCTTGAGCAATATTTACGTTGTTTCATCAATTATCAACAAGATGATTGGGTGGATTTGTTACCACACGCTGAGGTAGCCTACAACAATTCTGTTCATTCCAGCATGGGGTTCACCCCTTTCCGGGTCGTTTACGGTCAGGATTTTGTTCCTATTCCTGAATTGCCTCGAGACCAGCCGCAGGTTCCCTCCATTGCGGACTGGAGTGAGCGTCTCAGTCGTGTTTGGCCGTTGACCCTCTCCACTTTGGACGCTGCCCATAGGGCCCATAAGAAACAAGCGGATAAGAAACGCTCTCAGCCCTATGAATACCGGACTGGTGATTTGGTGTATTTGTCAACAAAGTTCCTACACACTACGCAGAAATCAAAGAAATTGGGGCCTAAATATGTGGGCCCGTTCCCCATTGTGAAGGTCATCAATCCTGTCTCTGTTCGTTTACAATTGCCCAAACACCTCAACCGGATCCACCCGGTGTTCCACATTAACCTCATTAAGCCTGTTCGGGTTTCCCACTTGCGTCCCCCTGATGATCCTCCGCCTGCTCCGTTACTAGTCGATGGGGAACGTCATTTTGAAGTTCGTGAAATTCTTGATTCCCGCAAGCACCGTAATCGCATTCAATACCTGGTGGCTTGGAAGCATTTTCCTCCCTCCCACACAGAATGGGTTGATAAATCCCATGTTCGTGCTCCCCGCCTGCTTCAGAAGTTTTATGCTGCATACCCTGACAAGCCTTAACTTTCTCTTCCCCCCTACTTCTTTTTATGTTTTGTTGTTTGTCTGTTCGTTTGTTTTTTTCCCCAGGCCTAACAGCCTTTTTCCGGGGGACAGCCGGATGTCAGCTTCTGCCTTGCTGTTGCTTCAGCTGTCATGAAACAGGGAGGGAGGGCTGGTATTTGGGAGGGGTCATTCGATGTGCTGGAGGAATGTTCTAGGATGTACCAGATGGTTGGATTGCGCATGTGTGAGTGCTTCCCGCCTGGACCAACGGCCTCGACATTCCATCTTCGTGATGTCTTTTTGAAGTTATCTCACACCTGACATTTGAAGGACTTATAATTGGCCTGAGGCTATGATCCCAAGGGGTGGGGAATGGACTATTCTATATATCAATCGCTTTCGCGCCTAATTAAGTAGACTTTGCTTCGCAACTGCTTGCTTACCATTTGTAATTAGTAAAAGTACTTTTGATTTCCAACACATGGAATCTCTTAGTCTTTCTTTCCTAATTATTTAATGGAGTGATGCTGACAATGGCTCTCTGAGATTATGTGTTAATTTTAAAAACCTTAACGCCATATCGGCCCAAAATTTGTACCCGCTGCCTTTGATGAAGGACATGTTGGCCCACTTGGGAAAGGGCCGTATTTTCACTAAGCTGGACCTCAGGGAAGCGTACTATAGGGTCCGTATAAAGGAAGGAGATGAATGGAAAACTGCTTTCAACTGTCCTCTTGGTTGCTTCCAGTTCCGGGTCATGCCTTTTGGCCTGCAGGGGGCGCCTGCAGTCTTCATGCAATTAATTAATGAGGTCTTGCATGACCACCTTTACAAAGGCGTTATCGTATATTTGGACGATATCCTTATCTATTCTCACACTTATGACCAACACGTCGCTCTGGTGCGCACTGTTTTAAAAAAACTCAAGGCTGCTGAACTTTATGCCAAGTTGTCAAAGTGTGAGTTCCACCAGGCTAAAATTGACCACCTCGGTTATCGCATCTCTCCCGCCGGCATTGAGATGGACCCTGAGAAGGTTAAGGCGGTCACTGAGTGGGAGGCGCCCCGAACGCGCAGACAATTGCAAAAATTTTTGGGTTTTGCTAACTTCTATTGTCAATTCATCCCTTCTTTTGCTAAAATTGCACTTCCTATCACTAACTTGCTGAAGTCCAAGGGTGGGCCTAAACCTAAGCCTAGCAAACCTTTGGATTGGACCATGGAATGTCAAGCTGCTTTCGAGAAACTTAAACGCCTTTTTGCTGCGGAACCGGTCCTGAAGCATCCCGACATAGAAAAGCCTTTCGTCGTCCAAGCTGATGCCAGTGATGTCGCCGTTGGTGCGGTCTTGCTACAAGCCAACGACCAAGGTAACTTGTAACCATGCGCTTACACCTCACGCAAACTCACGGACACTGAGAGGCATTGGGCCGTTTGGGAGAAGGAGGCGTTTGCGGTGCGATGGGCTTTGACCACATGGCACCATTTTCTGGAAGGCGCCAAGCACCCTTTTGAAGTGTGGACTGATCACAAGAATTTGGAGGCGTTGAGAACCCCGCGCCATCTGTCCCCTAAACAAATGCGATGGGCCCAACATTTCAACCGTTTCAATTTCACACTCAAATACATCCCTGGGGGGGGGAAATTTCATGGCGGATGCTTTGTCCAGACTCCCTCAATACAACTGCTCCAAACTGAGCATTGTTCAACCAGTTGTTCCCACTTCCAGCCTGGCGGCCCCGGTGGTCACTCACCAGCAAACACGTTCAAAGATGGACATGCCTCAAGATTTTCTCACTGACCTCAAATGCGCCCTTCCCCAGGACGATTGGTTCCAGGGGCATCAGGATGAGTGTACCATGAGGGATGATCTACCATGGATCGGGGCCAAGCTTTATGTCCCCGCCTCTCTTTGTCTCGTCGTCCTCCAACGCGCTCACGATTCCAAGTTGGCGGGTCACTTTGGTTTCGTAAAAACTTTGCATCTCGTGAAGAGACAATTCTGGTGGCCCTCCTTGAAAAAGGACATTGAACAGTATGTTGCTAGTTGCCCGGTTTGTGCGGCCGCCAAACGGCCACCTGGGAAACCGCAAGGGCTGCTCCAATCTGTGGCACGGCCTGTTGCCCCGTGGAAAGAAATTTCGATGGACTTCATTGTCGAGCTTCCTGAGAGCCAGGGGCACACCGTCATTTGCGTCGTTACGGACTTGTTTTCTAAACAGGTTCATTTTATCCCTTGCCACAAGATTCCTTCCGCTAAGGCTCTCGCTAAGCTTTTCATTTCCCACGTTTACCGGTTGCATGGAGTGCCTGATCGTATCATTTCTGATAGAGGTGTCCAATTCACCTCGACCTTCTGGAAGGAATTTCTTAAACGCATTGGCTCCGCCCAGGGGCTTAGCTCCACCCACCATCCTCAGACTAACGGGGCCTGTGAGAGGACTAATTCTGTTCTAGAACAGTATTTACGTTGTTTCATTAATTATCAGCAAGATGATTGGGTAGACTTGTTGCCGCATGCTGAAGTCACCTACAACAACTCTGTTCATTCCAGCACTGGGTTTACCCCTTTCCGAGTTGTTTTTGGTCAGGACTTTGTTCCTATTCCAGAGGTACCTCGTGACCAACCGCAAGTTTCTTCCGTCGCTGACTGGAGTGAACGTCTCAGCCGTCTTTGGCCTTTGACTCTTGCTACGTTGGATGCCGCTCATCGCGCTCATAAAAAGCAAGCTGATAAGAAGCGTACGCAACCTTATCAGTACAAGGAGGGCGACTTAGTCTACTTGTCCACAAAGTTCCTTCAGACCACCCAGAAGTCCAAGAAGCTGGGACCTAAGTATGTCGGGCCTTTTCCCATCCTCAAAATCATCAATCCTGTTTCCGTTCGTTTGCAACTGCCTAAGCATCTTGACCGTGTTCATCCCGTGTTCCACGTTAACCTCATTAAGCCTGTTCGTGTTTCCACTTTACGTCCGCCGGCAACTCCTCCACCTGCTCCTTTGTTGATTGAGGGCGAACAACACTTTGAAGTCTGTGAGATTCTGGACTCCCGCAAGTGGCGTAACCGCATCCAGTACTTAGTGGCTTGGAAACATTTTCCCCCCCTCCCATACGGAATGGGTTGACAAGTCCCATGTTCGTGCTCCACGGCTGCTTCAGAAGTTTTATGCTGCTTATCCTGACAAGCCTTAATTTTCTTTTCCCTCTCTCCCCTTTTTCTTTTCTGTTTTTTGTTGTTCGTCTGTTTGTTTGTGGTTTTTTTTCTGTTTTACAGGCCTGATCGCCTTTTTCCGGGGGGGGGGGGGATGGCCGGATGTCAGCTTCTGCTTTGCTGTCGCTTCAGCTGCCATGAAACGGGGGGGAGGGCCTGGTAATTGGGAGGGGTTACTCATTGTGCTGGAGGAAAGTTCTGGAGTTCACCGACTGAGCGGACTGCGCAGGCGTGGGTATTTCCCGCCTGGACTAACGGCACCGACATTCCATCTTCGTGATGCCTTTTGAAGTTATCTCACACCTGACACTTGGAAGACTTATGATTGGGCTGGGACTGTGATGCCAAGGGGTGGGGAATGGGCTATTCTATATATCAACTGCTTTCGCGCCTAATTAATCAGACTTCG
The DNA here is from genome assembly GCF_051295495.1 of Thamnophis sirtalis. Classification (NCBI taxonomy): domain Eukaryota; kingdom Metazoa; phylum Chordata; class Lepidosauria; order Squamata; family Natricidae; genus Thamnophis; species Thamnophis sirtalis. Next base: position 25,245,138 of record NW_028261382.1, read on the forward strand.
CTATGCATAGCCTTTTAGCCATTTTTAATTAGTAAAAGTACATTTGATTTCTACTCATGGAGTCTCATGGTCTTTCTTTCCTAATTAATAAATGGAGAGGAGCTGACAACAGAAGATAAAGTGAGAAAATGGCTGCTCCTCACGAGACCTTCTGCCTTGTGAAAGCATGGATAAAGGAAGACTTAGCAGCCACCATTTCCAAGGCGAAGGGCCCTGGGGAGCCTCCTCTGGCGTTGACATCACACCACCAGCCTCTTCTTTCCCCATCCCTGATCCAAAGAGTTGAAGCTGAAAAGACTCTTTTAGAAATGTCAACTTTCTCCTACCCGGTTTTGTGTGTGAAGGAGCCAGGGATTCCTTCAAAGGACCTGCCTGGTTTTTGGAGAAGGGGAAGATGGAGGACTAGAAAAGCAGCAGCCTACAGATGCACTGCTAAGATGCTCCATTCAGTCAGCAGCGGCTTTCCTAGGTTTGTCAGCACAGAAAGATATTTATGTTCATACATGCTGCGTTTCGCCTATATATAATGCTTCAGCCACAGGTCCTGGGAGGATTTCTGGGAGGATTTAAGGTTGGTGCTGTGGTCCTCTGGGTCGGTCACACCAGCCATTTCTGGTCCTTGCTTTTCCTTCTCCATATTAATTAAGGATTTGTTCCTGCGCCAACCAGTGAGGGATTTACAGCCATTGCCAGGAAAAAATGACCCCAGCCGAGAAAGCAGCCTTCCTATCCAATTCCCACGGAGCCAGAAGCTGTGGCTGCCTTGAGAAGGTCTTGGCCCTTCTGAGTGGGAAGGCCACTTTCATTTCTCCCGCAGAAGTCCTCCTTCCCAAGTGAAATCCTCATTTAGTTTTCTGGGAGGGGGGGGTCTCCAATTCTGGCAACTTTAAGACTTGTGGACTTAGATTCCTTTGAGTTCTGGGAGTTGAAGTCCACAGGTCTTAAAGTGGCCAAGATTGGAGACCCTGCTCTGGGACATAATCAGACCATGTCACTGTGAATGCAATAGCTTTCTCTCACCACAATTTTCAGACAGATGTTGAACAGGAGGAGATAATACAGTTTTTACATTAACTAATTTTCAAAGGGCATTTGTTAGATAGCATAGTAAGATTAAGCAGCTGTTAATTTTATTCATTCTTTATATATCCCATTTACCTTGTGAGCATTACTGACCTTCAATTTCTTCTAACTCTGAATTTTACAAGTACTATGGTGCCAGCATGAATTATGAACTGAAAGGACAACACAACTAGGTCTTTAGAAATCCATATGAAATCTAAATCAGTTAATGATCAGTTTTTAAAATTGCACATCAACAAAAGATTTTTTTGCAGATGAGACTATTGTGTCTATCATAAACCCAACAGATTACTGACTTCTCTATATTCAGTGTAAACCTTTGTCATCTGTTCCTATTATTCTATGTTCTAATCTCCAATTTGTTCAGGGGGATTCTGGAGAAGACATTGAAGTGTGAATCTCCGCGTAGTTTTCAGGACCACCAGCCATGATGTCCTGGGTCTTCAAGGTCCCAGTCTTACAAAGGCTGGGGGTGCCCCTTGATGAGGGCTCTGCTTTTTCTTGGGCGAGTGGGCAATTTCAGGGCTCAGCAGTGGGGTCCCTTGTTGCTCTAATATGGGGTAGCTGAGGACTCCCCTGTGTTCTTTAACATCTATACCAATTGCTCCAAGAGGCTCATCTGCTGAGTTGGAGTGAGGTTTCATCACTGTCCTAATCATACCCTTTCTGTGTTGGGCTGGCAATGGCCCTTCCCAGATCAGGCTATCTGGTGACAGTCATACAAGGCCCAATTGTCCCATGCTTAGACCATTGCACCAGCCTCTAGATGGGGTGGCCCCTGAGGCATCCCAGAAGCTTGTCATCCTTTGGTGCTGAGGCTGTGGCTTTTGGGTCCAGTCCAAAGTGATCTTGGCTGTCTCTTAGGTACAAAGGCCTGGATGGTCGAATGGGAAAGCGGTCGCCCCCCACTTTGACCAGGCTGTCCCCACTTGACAGGAGGGCGGACCTCATGGCCATCGCGATGGGGGATCCCGAAGTTTCTCGCAGATGGTTGTATAAACGGGTCTCCTTCTTCCCCCGACTCCGTCTGCTCACACGAAGCGCTTGCTTGGCCGGCGGCCCCTTGGAGCAGTCCCGTTCCCGGCTTGCCAGCTCCATCGTCCCGCGTCTCCGTGGGCTTCTCCCGCCGAGCGAGGGTAGCGCCGCCGTCGAGGCCGCGCGCGTCCCCTCCACGAACCCAAAACGGGGGCCGCGCGCGCTGCTGGGCCCGCCCCCTCGCTGCTATTGGAGGGCCGTAGGAGAGGCGCCCCCCCCCGGCTCGGAGTAAGCGGGAGGAGGGAATAATGCTACGGCCTTCGGTCCATTCTGCCGGCAGCCAATGGTCGGCCGGGTCGGGCGCCCCTCCGGCTCAGCCTCTGTGTGGTTGAGCGCTCCCGTCCGGCCGCCCCTGCCCTGTTTGCGGAGGCGACACCAAGGCCAGCCTAGCTCGGATGCCTTCCCGGCACGGGGCTGCGAGCGGTCCGTGGGTTTTGCGCCGGGCGGCTGCCGACAATCTCAGCCCGGCTTCGCTTTACAGGCCAAAGCCGACCGAGAGCCGCCGCCAGACCGGGTCTCGGGCCGTTGGCCGGAGCAGTGCGGAGAGGGGGGAAGCGGTCGCCCCCCGGTGTCCCAGCACCCGCAGGGCTCCGGCAAGTCGGCTTCCTTCCGTGGAGGACCCGCCGCCCCCGCCCCTCGCCCATGGCGGGCAGGAAGGGTCCGGGACCCCCGCGGCTTCCACGCCGCTTCCCTCCCCCACCAAGCCTCCGTTCTCCGACTGGCACCCGAGGCCGATGCCCACCAGCCCACCCCGGAGACGTCCCAGCCGGTGTGGGAAAGCCAGTCCTCTGGACGCGCGGGGAGGACCGCCGAGAAACCCCGCCCGGGAACAACCCAGCGCCCCGCCCCGCCCCGTCGCCGTGGCCGGTCGGCCGTCGGACTCCCCCTTCGCCGGGCCCCTTTGCTCTGCGGCTCCTGGAGAGAGAGAGAGAGCGAACGAGCGGAGAGGGGCGGGCGCGCGCGCGCACTGGCTGGCTCCTCGCTCGCTCCCGGCCCGCCAGCGGGCGCGCGCGTAGGCACCGACACAAGTCCTGTACTTTAGTTACATTGTTGGGCGAGTTTTACCAACTCCATCCGCCGCGGCGTTGCGCACACCCCGCGGGACTGGCTCGGCTCGGCTCTGCCTCCGGTGGCGTTTCGAAAGGCGCAGCTGCCTGCGAGGAGGAGGCGAGGCCGGGAGCGAGGCTCCGGAGCCGCCGCGGCAGGAGGGGGGAGGAGAGTCCCGGCCCCCCATCCGCCAGCGCGACGCGGAGAGACGCGGAAGGGCCCTTCCAGCCGGCCGCCCCGGGATCCGCCTCCCTGCGCCTCTGGCTCGGCGGGCTCCGCAGCGGGGCCCTCCCGCCGCCGATCGCCACGCCGAGCCGCTGGGCATGAGTTAAACCACGGACATGGACACCAAACATTTCCTCCCGCTGGGTGAGTTGCTGCTTTTCCCTCCGGGCCGAGGAGGGCGGAATGGGAGCCCGCGCGCTGGGGGCGGCCACCCGGGCAGCGGCTGCCTCTGTTGCCTCTGGCTCGGGCCGGGGGGCGGCGACGGCGGCCAGTTGCACGGCCCCGAGCGTTTCTCTGCGCGGCTGGAAGCTTCGGCCGGGCGCCAGGCCTCCTCGCCGCGGTGCGGACTCAGTCCGAGTTGCCGGGAGCGGCGACAAGTCACGGGGGTCTGCAACTCCCGCCGGTGGCCGGCAAGGCGAGCCCGCGGGCGGGAGGCCGAAGTGACCCGAAGAGCCGGAGCTTCCTGGTCGCCCCTCTCGGTCTCCCGTTCTCGGCTGTAGCGGGCGACCTTTCAGTCCGGCCCGGCCGAGGGTCCTCCCGGGCGGTTCGAGAGGCTCCGCTTGGACTTTTGGGAGAGCCTCCCGGTCGCCCCTCGGCTCCCGGCCGCCGCCCTCCCCGCTCTGTTCCCGGGGCCTCGTGGAACTTCGCTGATCGCCTTTTCCCGAAGCCGGCCGGGAGTCCCGAGGCCCCGCGGGCTTCGGCGCCGCCTCCAAGCGCGCTCCTCGGGGGATGAGTGGGTCTTCCTCCGCGGGGCAGCGTGCCGGCCTCTCGGTGGGGGTCGGCGTTGAGAGGGGCGCTGGGGGAAAAGAGCGTTCCAGGCACACCCGCCGGGAAGGGGCCGCCGAGGCCAAAGCGCTTTCCGCTCGTCCGCGAACTCTGCCCCCAAAACCCGGGGCAGGAAGGCCGGAGCCTGGCCAGGCCCGGAGGCGGCTGGAGGTGTTGTTGACAATTGCGAGCATCAGCGGGCGTGTTGTTCCTGTGGTGGGTGTGAGGCAGAGGCTCTCCGGAGTTGGGGGGGGCGGCGGTTGGGGCTCAGCAGGCATGTAAACAACTCATTAGGTCGAAATCCCGTCCGCCGCTCCGGCTTTGTTGACTCTTCTCCGCCTTGAAAGCAAGAAGTGATTCCCGCGCAGAGCGAAAGGCGGTTTTATTGTGGAAATCCGCGATTCTGTCGCTGAAGCTCCACATAGAACGGTTGTGTTTGTTGTCCTAGTTTGTCAAGAGCTGATCGGCTAATCACAAACTCTGCGATTATAGGAGGATTCAGGCTGACATCCAAGCTGGAGAATTGGTTGAGTGAGAAAACCAATGGAGTCTGGAAAGCATATCGGGCAGAGGTGCCCCATGCCTGGGCTGACAGGTGCCACCCGAGAGGTGCCATTTGGGGCACTCTTTGACAGCCATGGAGGCGCCTTGTTGCATTGGCGCCTCTGATTCACAATCTCTGGGAGGCTGATGAGTCTCCTCCAGCCACTCAGGGTCCCCAGCCCACAACTGGCATCTGAGGGACCAGAGACCATCACAGAGGTGTGCATTTCTGATCCAGATGAGGCAAAAAGGAATTTGCCTGCTCGGTTGTGGAATTTCTCCTATGCAGATGTCCGAGGCCAGGGTCCGAGGCTGCAGAATTGTCCCTGGATGATGTTTTGTTGGGCAGAACATGGTAATTATATTTAGCTTTCATTAACGTAATTCTAATTAAGTGAGTTTGACTTTTCCCCCACTGGGCTGCCCTGCCACAGCTTGAGTGAGATTGGCCTCCCTGCTGTAAGGCCCTGACTATTGACTGATGGGCTGTGGTGTCCTGGAAGGATCAGGTACCTTGCAGCCATTGTTGTTGCCATTGTGTGAAGCTCCTCACTGGCTGCCCCAAAGGATGCTGGGTAGGGAGCATCTGCCTAGCTGGCTCTACTGCTCACATTAACCTGTGGGCGGTGGGGGGGGCGTTTTGCACCCTTTGCAAGCAGGACTGAGATTCTCCTTACTGAGGTCTGGGATTGTGCTGGAGGCAATTGGACTGGGCTGAAAGGTCCGGAGCAGGGAATGATCTGCCTCCATTCCTCCCTGCTGGACAGTTGGGCATCCAGATTCAGTGCTCTGCTTACGCAATGAATTACTGAAATGTTGATTCATCTGTCGATTTTTCTTTTTCAAACAGAAATTGATGCCGGTTAAACTTTTGTGGGTCTGTTTGTCTTGAACTCCAGCCAGCTGTGCTCCTTTCCCAAGGAGAGTCCAGCCTCCCAGCCAAGTTGGCTTCTTTGCACACAGTGCCAGGGCTCTTCTGCTCCCCCTCCCTCCCTCCCTCCCTTTTGTGCCAGGGCAGAATTGACCTGTTGGGAGAACTTGGGGCAGGGGTGACCCGTGTCATCATCCCATTGAGACCTCTGGTCAAGTCAATTGGCAGTGGTGAGGAAGGCTATTCAGCTTATTACCAGGGACCAGGCCTTCGGCTGAGTCCCATGGCAGAGTAGAGGGGGGGGGGGTTGTCCATGATGCTCCTGTAGGAAAAGCACTGGCGGCTGGACTTCATTCAGATGTTTGAGTTCCAGCCGCAGGGAAGGGAGAAAAATCATCTCCTGTGACTCGGGTTGGAGTGGATTCTGCCCAGGCCTGGCTTCACACAACCAGTGCGCCATGCCTGGCTGGGCTCCCCTCCAAGACCCGGCGGGCCTGTGTGGCTGGCAGTGATTGTGGCCGCTTCCAAGCTCCTCTAGGGGAGCCAGAAACTTGAGCAGGACAAATGGGGGGGGGGCGCACTGGAGTGAACTATCGGCCATTGGGGAGGGGGAGCGGGGAGGGGCCATCCTCCATTGCGGGGGGGAGGGGGAGTCCAGCGACGGACCCGCGCAGTTCTCTCCGGCTCCGTTGCGCCGCGCCGGTCACGGCTTCCCCAGAAGGCCAGGAAGGGGGCGGGGAAGGGAAGCGGAGGATCCGCGGCGACTTCGGGGACTGACGTGGCCTCAGCAGCCCGCCCGGCGGCTACTCGGCTCTGAAAGCGCCTTGTCTGCGGCGCCCTCGGGCAGCTCCCGGTCCGGCCGGAGGGCGCGGTAAAGACAAGGCTGGGGAGCCTCCCAAGAGCCGGAGCGGGTGGCGAGGGGTGGTGGCTACTTGTGGCGGCTGGCGACCGGAGGAGAAACTTGGCCCCTTTCAACGGGGGTGATTATTTTGGACGGCTCGGCTTCTTGCGCAGATCCGGCCTGCTTGGGTTCAGGATACGCGGGTGTGAACGCAGCCGCAGGCAGAGCTCTTGGGGTCAGCCAGGCGCAGGATCTGGCGGCTTCTGTACTGAAGGCATGCAGGAAGCCAGCCAAGATGGGAGCTCAGGAAGTTTCGTGTGTTGGGAAAATGCTGGCTCCTTGCAGTGTGTGAATGCAGCCGGGAGCCCTCTGGAGGCAGAGTGTGGGTGGGTGGGGGCCTCCCTCCCGCCCTTCACTTTTGGGGAGGGAGCACCAGAGGATGAGGAAGGAGCAGCAGCTGCAAGGATCTGGAGGAGGGGAGGGGTCTCTTTCCATCTTGTCCTTTCCCTTTCTCACTTAGCAGCTTCAGAGTTGGGCCTCCTGTGACCCAGAATGAAAGGGCTGCCAGGTCTCTTCTCCTGAGGAGAAACCTGTGACTTCTCCCCATTCTTCCTGGTACCTTTCAGACCATTTTATAGACTTTGAGTGTAAAGGCCAATTAAGGCCAAGCAGGCTTCAAAGGTCCAGGACCAGCCTGGATTTGACTCTGGCCTTCCATCTGTTCTCCATAGGACCTCCTAGCCTGGACAACTCAGAGACTCTCGCCAAAAGGAGCTAGCTAACTAACTAACTATGATGTGATGTGACATGATACAATATAATGTGATTTGTGTGCTGCTCATCTTGGTTAGAGGAGGCACTTTATACTTCTCATTTTAGGAACAGCTCATCTCCAAAGTGGTCTGGGGGTTTTCCTCACGGTCAGAAGTGCAACTCTCCTTTCAGCTCTCCTCCCATACTGCTAAGCCTAGGTGAGGTGAACTTTGTCTTTTAAAATGACAGGCAATTGGCTTTCCTTACGATGCTGTGTGGAATTACTCAGAATTCTTATTTGTGCATTTGCTGACATTTTCTATGGTGTATTATTCTACTCCTACAGGGGACATGAAGGAGCTACAATAAAACCTGCCCTTGGCTTCTTTCTCCTTTGTTAGGCTTGTCATTCTGTTCTTGCTTCCAGACCTCACTTTTTGTGTTGACTTGTCCAATTTCCACCCATTGTAATCAAAAGACTTAGTGGGCTGCAGTCACCTCAAACTACAACACGAAGAGTGCACTTCATAGCAAATCTGCCACCTTCAACGGAGGAGACGAAGGAGGTGGCTCTGTGGCCAAGTGTGGAGCTGAACACTCTCTTCATGGTGAAAGGGAGAACAGTCGGAGCCCTGGATTTCACATCAGATCTGTAGGCTGTGAGATGTACTAGCACTTGGTGTGACCTTCATTTCACCCCTCTGTTAATTGGCTTTTTTGGCAGTTGCTGGCTCAGAGTTAAGTGATTGTCCACTAAGACTCCCAGATCCCTCACAATCTCAACCGTTGAGCCAGGTAATACCTACTTTGTACCCGTGTATTTGGTTTTTTTGCCTAAGTGACCTTACTTTTCTCATCATTGAATTTCATTTTGTTAGCTATAGCCAGAGGTGGTACTCAGGTTCTGACCACTTCGGATAACCGGCAGTGGAAATTTTGAGTAATTCGGAGAACTGGCAAATGCCACCTCTGACTGGCCCCGCCCCCATCTATTCTCTGCCTCTTGAGTCCCAGCTGATTGGGAGGAAATGGAGATTTTGCAGTATCCTTCCCCAGCCACGCCCACCACGCCACACCCACAGAATCGGTAGTAAAAAAAAATGAAGCCCACCACAGGGCATATCCCAGTGTTGAAGTCTGTTAAGATCTTTCTATATCTTGAGTCTATCTTCAAAAGTGTTTGGCTATTCCTCCAGCTTAGTGTCATCTGCAAATTTGATCAGTTTCCCTTCTGTCCCCTCATCGAAATCATGTATGAAGATATTGAAGAACATTGGGCCTAAGATAGAACTCTGAGGTTCTGCTTGCTTCCATCCATGTAAATGTAGTTCCATTGAGGACTATACATTGAGGGCGGTTGTCAGCCAGTTGCAAATCCATCTGGTGGTGATGTTGTCTCTTCTATTTTTTTCTAGTTTACGAAGAAGTAGATTGTGGTTTACTTTGTCAAATGGCTTACTGAAGTCCAAGTACACTATGTTCACAGCATTTCGCTGGTCTATTAATTTAATCACTTTGTCAAAGAATGAAATAAGATTGGTCTGGCATGATCTGTCATTGACAAACCCATGTTGGTTTCTAGTAATAGCTTTGCTTGTTTCTAGGTGCGCACAGATCCCTTGCTTGATTATCTTTTCCAGGATTTTCTCAGGAATTGATGTCAGGCTGATTGATCTGTAGTTTCCTTGGTCCATTTTTTTCTTCCTTCTTTGAGGATTGGAACAGTCAGCTGTTTTCCACTCCTCTGGTAGTTCCCTGGTGCTCCAGGATATTTGAAAGATACAGTTCAGCAGTTCCGAGATCACATCTGTCAACTCCTTCAGTACCCTGGGATATAATTCATCTGGTTCTGGTGATTGCTTAGAACGGGCAGGTGTTGACTTACCACTTTCTTGTCTATTTTGATTTATATTCCTAATCTGCCTTTTACGGTACTGATTTTGTTAGGTTTCCCTTTTGTGTAAAGGCAGATGTAAAAAATAAATTAAGCAGTTCCACTTTCTGCCTGCTGCCCATCAGCTCCTTGCTATCTTCTCCCATTAGTAGATGGATTGTTTCCTTGACTTTTTTCTTGGTTTTTACATATTGAAAGAAACTTTCATTATTGTTATTATTGTTGAAATTTGTTGCAAGTCTTAATTCATTCTTTTTTTAAAAGTCATTCTGAGCCTTAGATTTCCTGACTTCATCTTTGTAGATTTGGGCTATTTATTGGTATTCTGCCTGCCTTATGTATCCCTCTTTCAAATTTTAATACTTTATAAAGTACCACTTTATAAAACCCTAATAAGACCATGCCTAGAATACTGCAACCAATTTTGGTCTCCATACTACAAAAAAGATGTTGAAACCTTGGAAAAAGTTCAGAGAAGAGCAACTAAGATGATCAAAGGCCTGGAGGCTAAAACATATGAAGAACGGCTTGGTCTGGCTAGTTTAAAAAAAAGAAGAATTAGGGGTAACATGATAGCAGTATTCCAGTATTTGAGGGGCTTCCACAAAGAAGGGGGATGTCAAATTATTCTCCAAAGCACCTGAGGGCAGGACAAGAAACAATGGATGGAAACTAATCAAAGAGAGAAGCAATATGGAAGTAAGGAGAAACTTCCTAACAGTGAGGACAATTAACCAGTTTGCCACCAGATATCATGGGAGCTCCATCACTGGAGGTTTTTAAGAAGAGACTGGACAGTCACTTATCTGAAATAGTGCTTGAGCAGGAGGCTAGACTAAAAGACCTCCAAGGTCCCTTCCAGCTCTCTTATCTTCACTTCTTCTGTTTCTTTTGAACAATTTAAATCCCTCGAGCTGTAGAATGATCGGCAGGGTCCTTCCTGCCCTTCTATCCTCTGGTTAGGTAGGAAGTCCTTTGCTTCTAGCCGTGTCCCACTCATTTCTTTCTCCGCTGTTTCTGTTCACCTTGTTCTTGCCCACTGTGTCCTTGATGTTTAAATGGAGAACTTTTGAAAGACTCCTCAGCTTTGCCCAGAGACGGAGGGCTCTCTTGGGAGACTGAAGCCATGGAGGCTGGCCTGGTACTCTGGATAGGGGCTCCGGCCTCTCTGATGCCATCTGACCCTGGGAGCTTGTGGGAGCATTGCAGAAACGATGGGCTTGGTTTGAGAGGAAGCACACATGGCCACTGTCTCCCTCCTCTGTGCTCCAGGAAAAAAAAGGGGGGGCCCTGCGAGAATTTTCTCCCTCTCCTCCCTGCAATCCTGCATAAAAATGGAACTGCTGTTAGTCAGTGTGGCATGGGGAAGGAGAGGGAGGATCCAAGGACTTTCCTGTCTCCTTGCCGGCTCTGATTTTGCTCCAGCTGCTTGAAGGCTGTTTGATGCTGCAGGAGACACAGTCATCCTTTGCCAGTCCCCCACCCCCCCGCTTAGCATTGTGGTGCCAGGCACATCTGGCAGAAGTAGCAGCTGCGGTGGTTGTCTGTGGTTGCTGAGATGCCCCTAGACTTTCCTCCCCTGTGCTCCATGTACAGAGATGATGCCTGCTTCTTCCTTGGGGTGTGAGCCTGATGTGCGAGAGATGGGCACTTGGACAGGTTGTTGGCAGGGGTACCTTGTTTTAAAACGACCAGATATTAATATATCATGCTACCTGGTGTGCTGCGTGTGCGGGGGTGGGGGTCAATGCTGGTTTCCTCCTTTCCACCTTTCATGCGGGTTGTGCTCTGCCAACTGGTGCCACCCTGGTTGGTTTTTTTTTCTTTTTCCTTTTTAATGGATCCCGCTTGTCTCCCACCCAGTAACTCCATCTTTGGTCGAGGAAGTTGCAGCTCAGAATCTGGTGGTGAAATTTGATGGGTGCCGTGGGGCCGAGGACGATGGTCATGTTTACAGACCTCTCTCTTTGTTCACAGACTTTTCTGGGTGGCCACCAGGACTAGTCTCAGCGGTTCCACCACAAAACCGCGGTAGACTAAAGCGCGCTCGACAAAAGCGCGTAACTGACGTCATCACAGCGCGACGAAAACATCACGCTGTGAGCGGTAAACTTAAAATTAAAGCGAAAACCTTACCCTAACCCCCCCAAACCTAACCCTAAACCTAACCCTTAACCTAACCCTAAACCTAACCCTAAACCTAACCCTTAACCTAACGCTAAACCTAACCCTAACTCTTAACGTAACCCTAACCCTAACCCTTAACCTAACCCTAACCCTAACCCTTACCTTTACGTGAATCGGCTTGCTTTAAAATCGCTTTTTAAAATCTCTGCGGTCGTATTTGTTGCGCTGCTGATGACGTCAGGTATGCGCTTTAATCGGGCGCGCTTTAGTGGACCGCGGTTTTGTCGTGCCACGGTCTCAGCAGAGGTACAACCAGGGGGCTGAGCTTGTGAGGCTCCATGGGGCCCTTGTTGCCCCCTCTTTCCCTAGAATAATTAGAACCTTTTCAACTTTCAGGGGTTGAAGCTTGAGGTGGCTTGGTGGGCAGAAGCAGTGAAGTCCTCGGGATGAGGGAGGCGGGGAGGTTATTCCCTTGAAGAGGCTTGGAGTGGAGCTCTTTCCTTCCCTCCACCTGGGCCAGGAGGACCCACCAGCTGTTACTTTTCCTAGCCCCTTCTTCCCAGCTTGAAGAAGACTTATTGGGGTCTCAAGGGTGTGTGTGTGTGTGTGTGTGTGTCTTTCCCTGCCTTTGTGAGGGAGGAGGGAGGTTGTGGCCTTTCATCCACTGGGCTGAAACCCCCTTGTGCCTCACACTCCTTGGAAAGCTGGGCAGGTGGTCTCAGAACTCCAATGCCCCCCACTCTGCTCCTGTTTTTCTCCACTGGGTGAAATGGAGGATTTGGAGAGTCAAAAGGTTATGGAGATGAGCCAACCTGAAGGGATCTCCAGCAGAAAGCCCCCCCCCCCAAGGCCCACCACGACAGGAGCACCTAACCCAAAGTGAGCTTGCAGAGAGAAGGCCCTGCTGAGGATGGAGAGCAAGGGTCTCTGGGTCCAGCGGCTTCAGCTTCTGTGTCCCCAGGAGCTGCCTCTTAAGGGTTCCACCACAAAACCGCGATGTCCTTATCCGCGCCGACATAAGTGCGGAGGCAAATCCGCGGCGTCCGAAGCGCTAAGAAAAAAACGACCCTACCGCCGCGACAACAGCGCGGTGACAGAAGGGCGTTCTACATGCTTCGTTCTTTGCCTCCAAAGGTAGCCCTCCTCCTCCAGCTGACAGCGGGCACGGGGCAAAGCGGGCTGCCCAGCAGCAGCAGCCCGCGGGAAGGGTCCAGCTCAGCCGCGGGGGGCAGCAGGAAGCGGAGGAGGACGAGGCAGCGGCGGCGGCTGAGGCTCTCCCGAGCCGGCGAAGCGGGCTTGCCCGGCGGAGGCAGGCTGCCCTCTTCTTCCTCAACAACATCTCCTTGGACGGGCGGCCTCCGCCGCCGGCGCCTCCCCCGGAGGAAGAGGCAGGGCGGGCGGCGGCGGTGGCTGAGGCTCTCCTGGGGCCGGCGAAGCAGGTTGCCTGGTGGCGGCGGCCGCCCATCTAAGGAGATGTTGTTGAGGAAGAAGAGGGCGGCCTGCCTCTGCCAGGCAAGCCCGCTTTGCCGGCCCCGGGAGAGCCTCAGCCGCCACCGCTGCTGCGTCCTCCTCCGCCGCCAGCCTCGGCGGCCCTGCTCGGGCCCCCCGCGGGCTTCCTGCTGCCCCCCGTGGCTGTGCTGGACCCTTCCCGTGGGCTGCTGCTGCTGGGCAGCCCGCTTTGCCCCGTGCCCGCTGCCGCTGTCAGCTGGAGGAGGAGGGCTACCTTTGGAGGCAAAGAACGAAGTATGTAGAACGCCCTTCTGTCGCCGCGCTGTTGTCCCCGCGGTGATGACGCGCGATGATGACGTCGCGACTTTAGTGACGCGATTTAATCTCCGCTATTTTGCGTAGCGCGGTTTTGTCGTGCCACGCCTCTTAAGGTCATAAGCACTGGGTTCTATTGGCGGGTACTGTCAAGCTTGCTCATGAGGGCCAGAAGCATGCCTTCTCTTTTAAACAACAATGACAGCATGAAGTTCTCCGAAGCTGAATTTCCTGCTCTGCAGCTTTTTCAGTCCTCTGGATGACCTCCTTGGCCAAACCTCCTGGGAAGAGACATCACTTGCCTAAAATGACAGGGTTGCTGGCCAATGAAGCCAGGCAGGAGCCTGATGTGGCCAGGAAGAGGAGGAGAGGCTTTCCTTGGGCTAAAGGAAAGAGCCGAGGTGGCGCAGTGGTTAGGGTGCAGTACTGCAAGCCACTTCAGCTGACTGTTATCTGCAGTTCAGCGGTTCTAATCTCACCGGCTCAAGGTTGACTCAGCCTTCCATCCTTCCGAGGTGGGTGAAATGAGGACCCAGACTGTGGGGGCGATATGCTGACTCTGTAAACCGCTTAGAGAGAGCTGAAAGCCCTATGAAGCGGTATATAAGTCTAACTGCTAAACTTGCTCGCTTGGAACCCGGAAATGCCTCTTTCTGCCTGGGACAGCTGTGAGCCATGTGGAGCCTAGAGGGAATCCCTTCCATTGCAGCTGGGTTTTCCCTGCTTTGAACCCTTCTTCAGGCCATCTGCAGCTGGACAGCTCTGCTCAGGAGCCCTTATCGCCCCCCTCCCTCATTGGGGATGGGGAAAGGGAGGGTTTGGAGGGGAGGGAGAATGAAGGCATCCTCAGGAAGCTGCCCTCTCCCTTCCTTTGCTTCAAGAGGAGACCCTTCCCCCCCTTGTCCAAGGAAAGCCCCTGAGGTAGGAACAGGATGGGTTGGTGCTTCCCAACAGGCAAAGCACATGGATCATTGGCCTCAATGAGGAAAATGGCCGGGCCCTTGGCTGGCGTGGGCAGTGCAGGCATCCTGGATCAGTTCAAAGACCTCAAGCCTTCCCTCAGCCCAGAAGACCCTGCCTTGACCCGGGGAGGAATGTCTGCTGCTGGGTTGGGGTCTCTGGGATTCTTCAGCCGTGGGGACCTGGACCAGTCTTAGCAGGGGTGAACAAACCCCAACTCACGAGTCGTTTGTTCAGGCACAGTTTACTCTATGTCGGCTTCAGTTATGGCAATCAACCCTTCATAGTTCCACTCCCCCTGCCTCCTTGTCCTTCGTCTTCCTCATTGGAGACCCGTAGCTTCTCGGGAGCCTTTTGCCCCTGGCTGTCCTGAGGCAGGGTGTGCCGGAGAGGCTAGGAGATCTAAGTGGCATATCCCCTGTGGCACTGCTCCCTTCCAATTCTGGAAGGCAACAAGGGCAAAGCTGTCCTAGAAAGGGAGGGGGATATACCCTCCAATGCATTTGCAGCAGCTGCAGGATATTTTCCTGAGCGGGATTGAAACTTGATGGAAGGATTCGTCTCTGGATCCCATCAAACACCCGTAGTCTCTTTTTCCATAGGTGGCACCCAGGATGGTCCCTTGTGGGGAATCCTTTGATGGGCTATGAATTCAAAGCATAAGCAGATCATTTGCTCTTCCCTTGGGAAAGACGGAGTGGGGCATTGACTGACCCATATCTGTATGTGGATCAGTTAAGACTTCAGAGTGGGGTGTGAATCTGTGTGTTTGTGTGGAGGGCCTGGTTAGCTCTGGCTTTCCTATTCACAGGGGGCGTTAGACACAGGGGCCTCCAAGCTGGCTCCAGGCTAGAAACTCCCTATCCACCTCCTGGGTTACCCAGGCCTGGTGGGCAGCTCCATGTCCTGAACAGCTTTGTCTAGTGTGAAGGCAATGCCGCAGCGGGGGGAGCATCAATGCCAGGTGTGCAGGCCTTTCAGAGGGTTGTTTGGGGTTCTCCTAGGGTGGGGTGGGGAGGGTGGGATACTTCCTTTCTGCAAAGAGAAGGGAGGCCCTACTAGTTGGAGAGTCACTCATTTAGTTGGCTTGGAGGCCAAAGCAGGGCTAGAACTCAGAGCTCAATTGCTACACCTGACTGACTCCTTTAAACATTTCTTGATGTCCAACTATAATCTCAACCACCATCTCCATCCCTGTAATGAAAACCCATCCATTCTTGTCCTATCTTTGGAAGAACTATGAATAATTTGGCTCCATTTCCCCATAAGCCTGGAGGACTTCAACTCCCAGAATTCCCCAGTCAGCTTTGCTTGAAGTTGAGGTGCTCCAGGCTCAAAGTTGCCAAGGTTGGAAGCCTTGCTCCAGAGGAGAGATGTGGGAGCTATGGAAAGGAGCCTTTGAGGGCAGGGCCCTCTGCTGTGACCGTGGGCTGTAGAAGAGGCCGGGGCTCCCCTTATGGACAGTGCTGCTGTCCGGGGCCAGAAAATAGCAAGATAAACCAACCCTCTTTGCAATGTAGAGCCTCTCCATTCAGGAGCAGCATATAAACAGGGGACACATATCACATGTTTGGCTAGTCTGAACCGTTGCAAAAGGCAGCAGTGTTACATGTGTGGTCTTTTATTTAAATATCTAATGCTCTTTATTTGACTGGCTGGGGAATTTGGGGAGTTGAAGTCCCCCAGGCTTAAAGTTGCCAAGGTTGGAGACCCCTGCCCTAAAGGACAGCTGTTCATCAATTCCTTCTGCAGACTAAACACATCCAGCTGTTCTTTAAAAGTTCTTGATCATTTTTCTCCTAAAATCGGGTGCCCAGAACTGGATGCAACTTTCTAGCCGTGAGCTGACCAGGGCAGAGTAGAGAGAAACAAGAATGTTCCTCAGAATAGTAATTCGGTTGGTGTATCCTAGAAAATTGCATCTGCACTGCCTCCCGTCCAACCAAACGCCCAGCCAGATGGGTGGGATTCTTCTCAAGGTACCAAATCCAGTAGGATTTTCCCCCTTTTACACCTATGCCTTTGTTTTCTCTCACACTGAGGTGGGACCCTTGAATAGGCCCCCACTAAAGTTCCTTTTCCTGGTTTGTGCTCCATCTTGTCAAGACACCGAATCGTAAGATGCTGGGATTTGTGACACAGGGGACGTTCAAGGGACTCTTTGACTTTCCAGTCTCCTGGCCTTGAGGACAAGTTTGAGGTGATGCAAGGAGTAGCTTTGCAATGCTGATAAGAACATCAGCTGTGGGTTCGGTTGCATAGGAAGAGCCAGATGCAGAGAAAGCAAGTCAGGCAGCCTGGAGGAGGCTTTCTGGCTCTCCAAGCGTTGCCCAGGAACTGAATGGAGAGCTTGGAAGAGGATCAGCTCGGCTGGGTAGCAAGAGCCCAGCGTGGCTTCTGGAGATGGGGTCTGGGGTAGGCAAAGCTAGCAGTCAGTGGGCCTCAGGCTGAAGCCCCTTCCCACCCTCTTAAGTGCAGCTTTGCCGCTGCTTATCCAGCACCTCTCACCGGCCTTCCCAGGCCCAGTTGCCCTCCAGTGGCTTCTCCTCCAGACTCAGCTAAATTGGGGGGAGGCTTTATAGCCCTTTGTGCAGGTGGCTCTTTTTCCACCTGTGAGATTTTTACTGGATGAAAGTGACAAACTCTGATGACGTCACCTGCGAATATCTGATGCAAGTACACGATTTCGGCATCGCAGGATGATTGATGGATATGGGTATGGTCATCATTTTGGCATCGTCGTGGCTTGCCCTGGAGGGAAGCGGTTCCTTCAGTGGCCTTGCCCATGGGGGGGCCATCAAGCCCACATTTTGAGGGTGGATTCCAGGTTTGGTTTTGAAAGGCAGGTTTGCCCGATGTTGCCCCGACTGCAGCAGGAAAGGGCTCCATAGGTTAATCCAGGCTGGGTTGCTGGAAGTGCTCTGGTGCCCTTTGGACGGCCCGTTTCCCTCCCCCCCTCCATGTTTGTTCCCATGTCCCTCGCCTGGGCTGCTGTGTTCTTGTCTCAGCTGCTGACGGCTGATCTTGGTGTGCCAGAAGTTGCCTTGTCGCTGTGCCCCACCCAGGAGATTCCCAGCTGCCTTGCAGAGATGTCCGGGGACCTGTTTTAAGCACCAGATCAGATGCTTGTCTGCAAAAGGACACTGCAGCATTCCAAGACACTGATGCGTGTCGGACTCCCAGGCTGGGTGCAAACAGGCCCATCTCTCTCAGCAGTTGATGTGTTGCTCTGCGTGCAGCAAGGAAGGTGGTGGTGGTGGGCAGGGCAGAGCCGAGCGGGAGTGCTCGCCCGAGAAGGCTGCGGAAGAGGAAAGAGGATGGGCATCTCCAGGATAATCCCCAGTGTTTTGAGAAGCCTTATTTAGACTTTGCGTGACAAGTACTCGGCCTGCTTTCAGGAGAGGCATGGATTAAGGCTTGCCTTCTGACTTCCAGCGGAGAATTCTAAATGTGCTATCCTAGTTTTATTGCGGCTGGTGCAGCCTCAAAGGGGATACAGAGCCAATGTATGTTTCTGTGCCTCATGAAACCTGGAAAGAGCCATTCATCCAATTCAAATGGAAGCTTTTATTGCAAATGCACTTCAGGGCTTGTATCTCCCTGCCAAAGAGGCCATTTGAACCAGAAACCCCAGTTCTCAGCAACATTTCCAGTTAATTCAAGTGAATCTTGAATAGAATAGACCTAGAAGGGACCTTAGAAGCCGTTCCACTGGTTGATTGTCCTCAGGGTCAGGAAGTTTCTCCTTAATTCCAGAATCTGGGGAGGAGGTGGATGCTCTGCGTGGCAAAAGACTTTCAGAACAGAATAAGAGAGGTGAAAGGGATCTTGGAGGTCTTCTAGTCCAGCCCCCTGTTCAAACAAGAGACCCTTTACCATTCCAGATATGGCTGTCCAGTCTCTTCTTAAAAACCTTCCATGATGGAGGTTTCTTCCTCCAATCCAATGACCCGAGTGGGGATGGCAGAGATTTTGGCCGAGGGAAAACTCCTGGCCTCTTGCTTCTACAAAGCAAGAAGACTTGTGTTTTGCCAACATGTTAAAACAGTTGCTCTTCTGTCCTCATGTTCTGCCAGGAGAACCAGCTGCCTTGCTGGCCTTTTGCTTTTGTCCTCCCCAAGCCGGACTGGGGGTTCTGGCCAGCCCTCCTGGTGGCATCTAACCTAGGTTTCTTGGATGTGGGAATTCCAGGTTGAGTTTCCATTTGTGCAGCATCTCTTTGCCCAACGGGGCCTTTCTGCTTTGGGCTGTAGCACGAGGGCATCTAGAATCAGCAGAGGGCTCTGTAGATATACAAGAAGGTCCATCCAGTCCCCCCTTAGGCACAAAGCCCCCTGGGTGACCTGGGGACAGTCCCCTCTCTTGGCCCTGAGAAGAAGGAACCAGCAACCCCCTCCTGGAAATCCTGGGGGAGAAAACGGCAGGGACCAGTGCAGGCAAGTTGCCAGGAGTCAAAAACTGAACAACTTGGAAGTGTGGGATCCATGGGCTGTTTTCTTCTATTGTGCATCTGGTGCGCTGTGTGTCTTTGCATTGCCTTTTAAGTGTGCAGATGGCACTTTTCCAGCATGAACTTAGGACCTTGGGAGTCTTGCAAAAGGTGTTGCTTTGGATTTTGAGCCCCAGATTTTGACGTCTGACCCAGGGTCCCGAATTAGGTAGGTTCCCGACAGAAGGGCGTTTCACTACAAGGCAGTGGTGGACGGGCTCCTTAAAAGCAAGGAAGGCATTCACTCCCACGCACAGAGTCACGCCAGGGAGATCAGCTTACTTAACTTTTCAGAGGACTAATTAGTTCCTTGGCAAAGTGCTTGGAGAGCAAGCACTAATTAATTGGCATTATTTATGATCGCTCCCTTGGGGCCGTGATCTTCAGGACCTCTGCTTCGGAAAGATATTTGTGCTGCACAAAGCAGCTCCCTCCCTCCCTCCCGGCGGCTTCCTCCAGCCTCCCAGCAACCTTCTGGAGGAGCTGCCTACCTCAAGACCACTGAGAGGCAGCCTGCTTATCCAGGGATTGGAAGGGAATCTCTCTGCATCCTCTCTGTGGCCCATTCACTTGCAACAGTCTGTTGGGAGGGTGGAGGGGGCTCAAGGGAGCAGAGGAGAGATCTTGTGACAGGGCGGTTAACCTTTGGTCCGGGTACTCCAAAAGGGGTGGGAGAGGGGTGTGAGGCATAGGCCGGCAGCCTCCAAGGCCTCTTGGCTCTCCCGCCAGGCCTGCCTCCCTGGCAGGGTCGTCCTGAGTCAACAGCGGTGCAGCCCGGGGAAGCTGCAGGCCTTGTGCCCTGTGCCTCCTGCCACCTGAGGAGCAGTGGGGCGGGAGGGAGAGGAGGGAGAGCCAGGGCCTCCAGAGGAGGAAGAACTTGCAAGATTTTGCTACCTGTTGCTGGGCAGAGGATGCCCTAACACAGGGGGGTCAAACTTGAGGCCGGCCTGGAAAAAGCAAAGGAGTTGGCCATGGGGCCTCTGCTAGCAAAAACGTACCCCGCTCTGGGCCTAGATGACCTCCTGCAGCACCCTTCCAATCAAAAGGGGGCAAGCATTTTGGCAGGCAGGGTGCTGCAGGAAGGCATCTGCTCCGTCTCCTCCTCCCTGCCCCCCCTCCCCCCGGCTGGTCCGCAGAGGACAACTACAATGCTGATCCGGCCTTCCAAGAAGCTCAGTTTGACACCCCTAACAGAAAAGATGCCGTTTCTACAACCAAGAGGAGAATGTAATAGGTCAACTGTGGTGGGCTGTCATTACAACTTGGATTCTTGCACATTTATGTTGGACATCAGTAAGGGCACCATTGTTATCAGTAAAGGGTATCAGTAAGAGTTACTGCAGGGTACCATCCGCCAATTGCTGGAGTGATAAGCAGCACCAACTTCTGGGGCCTGATGTTAGCTCACATCGGTTGCCCCCTTTCCTTGGCAGCCTTGCCCAAGACATCGGTCGTTGCAGGTTGGACTCTAAACCGAGTAGACGCAGTGGAAACAAAGTCCGGCCGTTTGCAGTTTGCTCTGGAAAATGATCCATCAGGTCAAGATTGGAGCTGATGCTCAGAGGGAGGCAGAGGATCGAGTTCCCTGGAGATGCCTGTTGACCCTCCAATGACCTGATAAGGGCGAATGGCCTGGAATCCTGGTCTGTGTGGACCAAGCCCCCCCCAGATAAGCCAGTTTTGATTAAGCCTTAGTCTAATTTGCCAACCTTGAGTTGAGCAAAATTGCAAGATGAGTTTGCAGATACAGATTAACAGAGTTAAAAAGACCTTGTAAGTCATCTACTCCAACCATTTTTGTCAGATGGCAGTCCAGTCTCTTGAAAGCTTCCAGGGATGAAGCTCCCACAACTTCTGAATGCAACTTCTGTTCCTGGGTTGATTGTTTTACTGTCAGAAAATCTCTCCTTATTTCCAGGCTGAATCTCTCCTTGATCAGTTTCAGATGTGGCCTTCCTAAGGCTTTATAGAGTGGTAGTAGAACCTCCCTTGATCTTGATTGTATCGCTCTGTCAGTTCAGTTTAGGATTGCATTGGCTTTTTGGCTGCCGCTGCTCACTGTTTTCAGGTCCTTGCTCAAGAAAACCATTTGAAGAGATTCCAGGAGGCTCTTTTGGGAACTGCTACTAGTCCCTTGGGAAGGTGGGGACTCCCGGAGTGAAGCCTGACTCCTGGGGACTCCTCAATAGGTGTGGGGAGCCATTTAGCCGGCCATTGCCTTTTCTGAGTTTGACTGATCCTCTTCCCCAACAGCCTTTGAGCTTAATTTCCCTAAATTCTACACAGTGAAATTAGGGTGTGTGATGCTTTTCCTTAAGAAATTTGTCTAGTTTTATGCTGTGGTTGGTTGTGATTTGATGGCATGAAACAGTTTAATAAAGAAACAAGTTGCTGAAGTTGAAATGCTGAGATAAATGTGGATGTCTGGAAAGGAAAATGTCTGTTGAAAGATTTCTGCCAACTGTTTCCTGGGAACAGCGCTCTTATTCTCTCTGGTTAAGGCTCTAAGCAACTTATGGGGGAAATCTCTGCTTTTTAGCCTGTTCACATATAGTCGTCACAAACTGGGTCAGGCGGCAATCTCTGGATTGTGCAATTGTAGCCAGTTGGATTTATTTGGATGGATGTGAAGAGCCAGGGACTGTGTGGTTGAATGCTTGCCAGACAATTAAACCCCAAAGGCTGGTCTTGTTGAGGGAAGAATTTCCTTGACCCTTCCATACATTTGGCTCCATCTTTCCCTCTGCCCTCCTCCCTCCTGGGTGGGCCCTCTGCAGCCAGGGAACAAACAGCCCAGGCTCTCTTGAGCCACTGATGGGCTGGGTTGCTCCCTAGGGAAGAGCTGCCCTTCCCAGACCCTCTTCTCATCCCAGCCTCTGAGCTGAGCTGACCACTTGGACCTGGCCAGTTTGGTCATGTTTTTCGGGTGTCTCCCCTTGTTTAGGTTATCCTGTCTACTATCTCTAGGCAGACGGGGGGCTCCCACCGGCAGCTGGAAAGGTGGTCCCGCTCCTGCTCAGGACCCTCCTGGCTCCCTCCTTGCCCCTCTTCCTCCAGAGGTCCTCTGCTGCCCCACCCCAGCAATAAGATCATCTACCGTATTTTTCGGAGTATAAGTCGCACCTTTTTTCCTCAAAAAAAGAGGCTGAAAATCTGGGTGCGTCTTATACATCGAATACAGCATTTTTTGCCTCCCGAAGCCCCGCCCCTTCACCAAAATGGCCGTGCATATCCTTATGGAGACTTTCAGAGAGCCCCTGGGCGCTGGGGAGGGCAGAAATGAGCAAAAAATGGGCCATTTTTGTCCCCCCCCCAGTCCTCAGCAGCATTCTATAAGCCTCCATGCAATTTTTTGACAAAGAATGGGCCCATTTTCACAAAAAATGAGCTGTTTTTTGCTCGTTTTTGCCCCCCACCCCCTCTGCAAGTCCCCCAAAGGCTATTCATGCCTCTTTTTTTGAAAAAAATGGCCCGTTTTCGTGAAAAATGGGCTGTTTTGGGGAGGTTTGCAGAGTGCAAATACTTTTTTCCCCTTTTGGAAAGTTCTTTAACTGATTGATGAGAATTAGATTGATCAAGTGCTGTGCCAGCAGAAACAAAGTCTTAGATGCTGCAGATTGTCAGCGATTTCCTTCTCCAGCACAAGGATAAATACACCTGGAAACAGCTACCTGCCTACCTACTCTCTCTCTCCCTACCTACCTACTGGATTTCTCTCTCTCTCGATTTCTCTCTTGATCCCTATACCTACCAACCTACCTACTCTTTCTCCCTCTCCCTACCTATCTACTGTATTTCTCTTTATCTCTTTCTATTTCTCTCTCTTTATCCCTCTACCTACTTACCTACCTACCTACAAACACTCTCTCCCTCCCTCCCTACCTATTGTATTTCTCTATCTGTCTCTATTTCTCTCTCTCTATCCCTTTATCTACCTAACTACCTAACTACTCACTCTCTCTCCCTACCTACCTACCTACTGTACTTCTCTCTCTTTCTCTCCCTCTATCCCTCTATCTACCTTCCTACTTTTAAAAAAACAAACAAACCTTGGTTCGTCTTATACTCCGGTGCGTCTTATACTCCAGAAAATATGGTATGTGGCACAGTGGTTAGAGTGCAGTACTGCAGACTCCTGCTGCTGCCTGCAGGCTGCCTGCAATTTGGCAGATCAAATCTCCCCAGGCTCAAGGTTGACTTGCCCTTCCTTCCTTCTGAGTGAGGATAAAATGGGGACCCAGATTGTTGGGGGCCAGAGGCTGGCTCTGTAAACTGCTTAAAGAGGACTGTAAAAAGGACTGTGAAGTGGCATATAAGTCTAAGTGTTATTGCTATTGCTAGTAGCATAAATCTGAGGGGCTTCTGGGGGGCAGCAAAGAGACCCAGAGGCACCTCACTTTTTGCTGCCACCTAATGGACATCTGGACTGTTGCAGCCCAGATCTGGTACCCCAGAAGAAAAGGAAGGTAGAAGACAGAAAAGGAAGCTCTTCCCTGGCCCTGCTTGCCTTGGTGACCGACCCTGACACACAACATTACTAGTTTTTTTTGCTAAATCGGTTCAGTCATTGTGAATCTGCAGGACGTCTGTGGGCTTGTAAGTCCCCCACATTCCTGTTTTTTCCACAGAGTTGCAAACTGCATTGGCCCCCAGTTCAATTTTGAGGATCCTGGTAGGGCTGAGCTTGTTTGCAGAGACGCTGGGGTAGCAGAAATGCCTCTGGAAGAAGAGGGGCCAGGGGGGAGCCAGGAGTGGGATCCCCTTGCCTGCTGCTGTGTGTATGCGGGGGAGCCCCCTATCTGTCAGTGCTGCTTAATTAGTCAGCTCCAACTCCCTCTGCCGAGGGGGATGACAAGCTCCAGGATGGGAGGCCAAGATAACCTGTGTTGGAGCAGCCAGGAATTCACCCTTCTTATCAGGGCAGGCTGACCATTTTCAGTCAAAACAGACCCTTGATAAGAGGGGCCCTTTCAGTAACAGAGCAGGAGGGAGATGTTGCTTGCAGGGCAGCGGTGGCGCCTGGTGAAAATGGGGGCGAGTGTAAGGGTGTAGGACAGAGTTGGCGTTCAAGCATGGAGCTTCACACTTTCCAAGCAAAGTTTGCAAACCATCATTTGTACATTCGTAATTTGCTACACTCAAACAAACCATAATCTATTTTAAGATGATGGCCTGGGTCACATAGCCAAGCTCTCAGAACACACGCAACTATGAAACGTCCAGTTCTGTCTTGCTCCAATTGGCGGCGTGATAACAAGCATGATTGTCAGTTGTGTGAATGGTCACGATTGATAGGTTGCTTTCTAAAAACCCTGGGACCCTGTTAGAAAGACAGGATCAGGATATGCAGTCCACCCCTTTTCTAAGTAGCCCCTGACCTGGGCATGTCAGACCCGTCCTGTGGATTCCCTGTTTTCTGGCAGGGGGTTGCCACCCACCTTCTCCCCTCTCCAACTGTCTGACACATTGATTCTGATCTTGGGGCTCCTGCTCTCTGTTTGTAGATGTGGTTGTCTGAGCTAAGGGAATAAGAAGGTCAGTCTAGAGCAGGGCTCTCCAACCTTGGCAAGTTTAAGCCTGGAGGACTTCAATTCCCAGAATTCCCCAGCCAGGCTCAAAGTTGCCAAGGTTGGAGAGCCCTGCTCCAGAGGAGAGACGTGGGAGCTTTTGATAGGAGCCTTTGGAGGGGCCTTTGAGGGCAGGGACCCTCCAGCTGGGCCCTCCGCTGTGATCGTGGGCTGCTCATAAGACGAGTAGGCTGGGGCTCCCCTTATGGACGGTCCTGCTGCCTTGTGCCAGAAAATGGCAAGATAAATCAACCCTCTTAGCAACGTAGAGCCTCTCCATTCAGGAGCAGCGCATAAACAGGGGACACATATCTCACGTTTGGCTAGTCTGAACTGTTGCAAAAGGCAGCAGTGTTACATGTGTGGTCTTTTATTTAAATATCTAATGTTCTTTATATGACTAAATTCCCATTCCTAGCATCAGGCTAACAGCAAATTAGTACCATTGCATCACATGGGATTACAGTTTACATCCCCAAATCTTAACTCTCTTCTGCTTTCTCTCCATACCACCATTCGCAGAGTTGTCCTGCCAGGTGAATCCACTCACATCATCCCCGGCTAGAGGAAGAGCCAGCTTGGTTGGGGATGCTGTTCTCTGGATTCAATTCAGCCAGTACGAACCTCCGGGTGCAAAGCAGGCTTGGGCAGGCCATCCAGGCCAAGGCTGCTCCTGGCTTCTCTTGCCACAGGGGCAGTTTTTTTACTACCGGTTCTGTGGGCGTGGCTTGGTAGGCAGGGGAAGGAAACTGTAAAATCCCCATTCCCTCCTGATCAGCTGGGACTTGGGAGGCAGAGAATAGATGGGGGCAGGGCCAGCCAGAGGTTCTCCTAACTACTCAAAATTTCCGCTAACGGTTCTCCAGAACCTGTCACAACCTGCTGAAATTCACCCTTGCACAGTGGCTGCAAGTTATGTCTGCGTGTCAGTGTTTGAACTGTGGGCAGGATCAGGCACCTGCCTCCTCATGTCCCCGGAGGGACCCCCTTAGCCCAGGAACATCTGCACCCTGGTTCCTTCTTGGACCCCAAGAAGGCTGCCTTTGCGGTGTCCCCCGGAACCATATCTTCCCCATAAGCAACGGGCCCTGACTTGGCTCCCCTGAAGAAAGACGTCAGCTGCCCCCACTTGAGTGAATGGCCCCCTTGGCTTCTCTTGTGATGCTCAGTTTCCATTTTTTAGATTTAGAATATACTTTTTAGATTATACTATACATACATACATACATACATACATACACACACACACACACACACACACACACACAAACACATATATACACACACATATATACACACACATACATACATACATATACATACACCTCATGTGGTGGAGTTTGGGGGGGCATAATGTGCTTTTTGTTGTATGCCACCCAGAGGGACCTGATTCGAGTTGGGAAACCTTCTAAACTTTAATAAATAAATCTTTGCCAAGTTGTGCGGCATAATCTTTCCAATGTGGGCGATGCACCCTGGTGTTTTCCGGCCAAATTTAGGAGGAAAAGAAGAAGAGGAAACTCCATCTTACGACAACCCAGCCAGTGTTTCCTCCTTCCCCCGCAGAGACTGTTTTCTAGAGGGGGGGGTCGGCCTGGTCCTGCCCCATCTCCAGTCTGCAGCGGGGGGGGGGAGGGGAACATGGGAAGGGTGACTCTGCCTGGTCTCATGAGGATGACGAGGACGACATGTGGCTCAGCTGTGGAGAAAGAAAATGGGGAGAGGGCAGCAGCAGCAGCGGGGGGGGGGGGGGGGAGGAACCAGGATGGGAAAATGCTGAGGCCACAGAGTAAGAGGAAGTGGGCAAGAGCCAGCGACATCCACTGTATTCTGCTCTCTCTTCCTGGAAGGGAAGCTGAGGAGTGAGCTCCTGGGGCCAGTGGTGACTGAGAACAAGGAGGAGCAGCAGAGGCCTTTGCCTGCAGCACATCAAGCGGAGGAGAGAATACAGAAGAACCGAGTTGGAAGGGACCTGGGAGATTGTCTAATCCAACCTACCCCAGACCATTCTGGACAAATGGCTGTCCAACCTCTTCTTCAAAGCCTCCAGTTTTTAAGCACCATAATTTCTGAAGGGAAGCTGTTCCACTGACTAATTAAGTCAGGAAAGCCCTCCTTAGTTCTTGCTTCTCTTCTGGATTGGTTTCCATCCACTGCTTCTTGTCCTGCCTTCAGGTGCTTTGGAGAATAGGTTGACCTCTTCAAATACTGGAAGACTGTCACTCTCCTGTCACTCCTAGTCAGTGGTGAATTTCACATTTGTTTTACTACGGGTTCTGTGGGCGTGGCTTGGTGGGCGTGGCAGGGGAAGGATACTGCAAAATCACCATTCCCTCCCCACTGGGGTGGTGGGGTGGGCAGCCAAAGATGACATTTGCCGGTTCCCTGAACTACTCAAAATTTCCACTACTGGTTCTCCAGAACCTGTCAGAATCTGCTGGATTTCACCCTTGCCCCTAGCCCTTCTCTTCACTAGAGTAGCCATACCCAGTTCCTGCAACCAGTTTCCATATGTTTTAGCCTCCAGTCCCCTAATCCTCTTGGTTGTTCTTCTCTGCACTCTTTCTAGAGCCTCATCCTCTTTTTTTATATCGTGGTAACAAAAGCTGGGTGCACTATTGCAGTTGTGGACACATGGCCTAATGTGTCTGAATTTCTCTGTCATCACTCTCTCTTAGTAAAAGCTCCTTTTGAAGTGTAAATTCTTTCGAGGGTTTTACTTTCTTGGGAAGGCAGTTGAGGCAGCTCCTTATATTTGGTCTCTCAGCTGCCAAAAAGAAGAAACCCTTCGTCCAGGGAGCAACACCCCCCACCATGGCCCTGCTGGGACTCCCTCCCGACCGTGGTGGGGAAGCTCTTCTTGGGAGCATCCTCTGCCCTTTTGAGGGAGGACTGAAGGGCAGGGCCTGGAGAGAGTTTCTGAGCAGGCTCCTCACATAGAAAATGCCCCAAGGGGGGTCTGAGACCAGCGGCCCAGGCAATGCCAGCAGCCAATTAGCGTCAGTGAATCTGGTTTGACAGCCCTGGTTGAGGTGCTCCCCTAATCCCTTGCAAAGGCAGTGCAGCTGGTACTCTGCCCCTCTCAGGATTTGGCCTGAGGCCACAGCCTGGTTAGGAAGAGGGCCAGAAGAAGCCTGTGGTCTCTGACATGCTTCCTGTTGCCGCCTGTCTGAAGTGTGCAACCAAGCCACACGGCCAATCACAGAAATTGTGGTGGCTCCGAATCTGACAGATGCCAAGACAGCTTCAGCCCTCTCACTTTTGGGGGCTGCACAGGAAGCCCTGGAGTTATGGCCAATTCTTCTGTGACCGTCTGAAGTTACAGCAGGGCATGGATGGTGCCCACGCCTGATCCCTGAAGTTGCATGGCCAAAATCCAGGCGCTTGGTAGACTCTCCACATTTAGGACGACCGGGATGCCTCAGCTCCCCCACCGCCTCTACCCTTCTGGCCACCTTGCAAAGGTCCCTCCTGGGGGGGGGGAGTGGACTGGAGCTGGACTAGAGGTCTGGGGTCTTCAGCATCTGCGGCGGTACTACCACCTCAAGTCTCCCACCTGAGCCCAGTGCCACTCCCCAAAGCCCAGCCTCCCTGCCATGCTAGGCTGACCTTTGCCCCCCTGGCCTCTCCCCCCATGAGGCAGCGCTTGCTTCTGAGGCTGCTTGCACCCTTCCCCAAGTGGCACGTTTGGGAGGAAGAAGGCCTGGCATGGGGAGAGGAGGGAAGCCTTGGGGGCGAGGGGGCCAAAGGGCCGGGGGTGGGGAGCTGAAGGGGAGGCTGAGGCAGGGAGGAGCTGCCGGGAGGGCTGTGTGTGATCAGGGTGGCTCCTCGTGATAATTGGTGGCGTTTGGTTAACGAGGGCAGCCAGGAAGGCCTCCTGTTGCCCTGGCAGCCCTTCCTGGGCCGCCCTCCTCAGGCCTGGCAAGTGAGCAGGCAGAAGCCTCGGTGGTCAGGGCTGCAGGGTCTCAAAGAACAGGACAACGACACCCATGCGCAGACCCCGGTCTCCTTCCTCCAGCCGAAGCCCAGGCCACCCGATTCCCCGACAGAAGAGCCCCTCGGTCACTGGCTCGGATGAGGGCCGGTTCCCAAAATACCCCAAAGAAAACCAGCCCATCAAAGCACCCCCGGCTGGCTTCTCTCCCTCCCTTTGACCCCGAGAGTGGGTGTGATTTGCCCACCAGGGTCATTGCTAGGTGCCTTTAAGAAGGGAAAATTCCTCTCTGGCTCATTAGTCATTTAACACAGGAGTGGAAGGGCAGGTGGCACATGGCAAGTGTGGAAGCCCAGTTTGAGCAACACTTGGCACCCAGGTGAGAAAAGGACTCCAGAGGAGGGGTGAATCTCTGGAGGGCTGGGAGAGGAACTTTATGCTGTTCACAGGAAGACGTTGAATCCCATCTCTTTGCCTTCCTCACCGCCCCTCCCCCTCCCCCCATCTTCCTTGCATCCCACTCAGGAGCAGAGGGGCTGAGCGGGTTTGTTTTAAGAACACAATTGCAGTCTTGTCTTAGGTTTTAAGGGAAAATAGGAGTTGCTGTATCCACACATCTGTGCAAAAGTGCACAATCCTGTTTGCTGGGACTTTTTCCTTGCTGGCAGCTAAAGGAGGCAGAACAGTGATGGGTTGATGTGATTTATTAGACGCAAATTGATGGGGGTGGGTGGGATGGGGGATAAATTCTATTTGAGCCTGAGCCTCTCCCAATTCCTGGAAGGCTCCCAAAGTTGCCTTTCCCATCCAGGTGATGGATGTGTCTGTTTTGAGCTCCGCGCACGCACGCAGGCAGGCAGGTTCTCCCCTACAAGCCTCAACCTCTCCACGTTCCCTGGAGGCCCGGGCAGAAAACAGCTTTTTGGAAACAAGTAACAACTGGTAGGACCAGCAGGGCACTCCTTAGGCAGAGCTCAGGTTACCCGCCTCTCTGCATTTTGCACCTTCCTCTCCGCCTCTTCCTCCAAGGGAGGCCTGGGGAGTAGGGTTGTAGGAAAACTGCCCCCACCTCTCAAAGATGCCTCTTCCCTTCCTCCCCGGAGGAAATGGAGGGGGAGGGGGAGAAGGGGGATGGCAGTTGCCACAAGACAAGCAGATTGGTGACCTAAGCATCCCCCCACCCCCACGAGGCTCCACCATGTCGGGGTCTGGAAGCTTGAGAAAAGAGTGAGGGATTCCTTCAAGGAAGGAGGGGGAGGGGGAATTCCAGATAACCCCCCCCCCCCCAGCAACTCCAGGATGGGGGTGGGGCTGGACGGTTCCATGAAGCAGCAAGGAAACCCAGGAATAGGGTGAAAAATGGAAGGAGAGGTGTCGTTAGAAAACAGGTGAAGAAAAATGAAGTGCATTGCTAATGAGGCCATGCTAACAAAATTGCAAATTGGATAATAAAATTGTGTGAGCTTATTATTTTTATGAAATATTAGGACCTTGAAGGAACTCGTGGGAACTCGTGGGTGTCTATTAGAGTGATGGGATCTGTCGGTCAGTGGGGGATTTCCAGAGTCCCTGCGTGCAGGGGGCGAATGCGTTGGTAAAAAGAAGAAGAATTTCGTTGCTTACACCAGGCTCACCAGTCTCATAGCTTTATTTTTAAAGCTATAAAGTTGAAAGTTCAACATCAGTAACTTCTGTGGAATGTTTTCCAACACAGAGATCTGCACATAAGCTTTCCAAACAGCATCGGAATTATTCATACCAAATAGATGAATCATGGCGTAAATTGCCAACTGAATGTGGCAGGAAAAGCTTTTCCAGGTGGGGACCAAGGGCAGGGAGGGGCACCCCTGTAGAGCCCCCTGGTTTCCCTCCCTCTGGGATGAGCCAGGGAGGTCCCTGTCCTGAAGCTGGACACTCTGCACATCTGCCTATTAATCCATAACGGACTGAGGTGTGATGGCAACTTCTCTTGGACTCCTTCATTGCAATTGGAGTGAGTAGGAAATGCAGCAGCCTCTCTTCTGAGTCCGTACAGACTGTAAGCAGCAGCCGCAGCAGAACAAGGAGAACTGAAAAGGGGTTTGTTTGGGGGGGGGGGAACTAAATGCCAGGTGCAGGGTGGCCCTGGTCCAGGGCAGCCATGCTGGGTAGTTGCTGCAGCTGGTAAGGGTGCCAGGGAGGGAGGGGCTGGAGGACCAGGGGAATTTCCTGGTTGGGAGGAGGGGCTTGAGTTGCTTCTCTTCCGCCAGGAAAACCACCTAAGCCCCCCCAATCCCCATCTGGCCCCTTTCCCAGCTCCCTGCAAAAGGATCGCAGACATGCATGGCCCTTGCAAAGGGGGCACCCCCCACCCCAGTCTTTCAGTCAGCTCTCTTCTCAGAAATTAATTCTAGGTATGAAGAAGGCAGGTATTTGGAGAGCCCCTTTGGCCTAGTGGTTATGGTCCCAGGCCAGAGATCAGGGAGCCCGGAGTTCTAGTCCTTCCCTTGCACAAAGCCAGCTGGGGACCCTCTCAGCCCGTGAAGATGCTGGCAAGGGCAACCCATCGAAGCCAAGAAAACGGCAGGAAGTCCAGGAAGGCCCCAAAATAAATAACTCAACATGAAAGTCTTGGATGCAGCTGGTGCAAAGGTTTGGCTGTGGCACTCTAGGTTCCCCCGCCCCACCAGATGGAGCCCCTGCCCCTCTGGGGCTGCCTTTCTGACATCTCTTTCCTCCAGAGGCATTTCCCTTGCAGACAAACCTCTCTAAGTGCACAGAAACTTCCAAAGGTTTTCCAATGCAAACGAAGGATGGTCCTGCAGTGGGAAACCGAGGCAGAGCTGGAAGGGGAGTCTTGGAATACTTCCCAGTAACAGAACCAACCCCGGTGGCAGCCCTGCACCTGGGCCCCTTGATTTGGGGCCTCCTCGGAGCTTGTTGCTTGCTCCAGCCATGCAACCTTCAGGTCTTTGGTCTCAGCAGAGTGCAGAAGAGAGCCAGAGGGCCTAGTGGTTACAGTGCCAGGCCAGGAGCAGAGACTCCCAGCCCAGTTTTGGTCATGAGTCCAGCTGGGTAGTTTGGGAAGCCTCTTCCTCTCAGCTGTCTGGAGGAGGCCAGGCAGCCCCTTTGGGAAAGCGCAGGGTTGCTTCCAGGGAGTTCCCAGGAGCCTGGTCCCAAGAGATGCCCATGAGGCCCTGGGCAGCTGCCTCTGCTTTCTGGCAGGACAGAAACGCTGGACGTCCACTGCAGAGGCTGGAGCACCCGGCCTGGTCCCATGGGAGGCGGAAGGGAAGTCCTCTGCCTGCAGGGCAAGAACATTTCGGATGCTCTCCCTGGGATCGGCCTGCTGGGCCTTGGGCCTTCGGGAAGCAGCACAAAGGCTGCCCACCTGGCTGCCTCTTGGCTGCCTTCTCCCTCCGAGACGTCCGGGGAGGATCGGCCTACTTGAGAAACATCATCTCTTTTTTCTCCCGGCCGTCAATATTGCATGAGGGTATTAAATATTTAAACTCAAATGAGCCTCGCTGTGGAGGGGAAGGGAGCGGGGGAAACGACTCGGTTTCAAGTTCTGGTTAAATATTTTTTTTCTTTTATCATGCAGCTGTGTTGATTAGAAAAATGACACTGCTATTTAAAATGC
The DNA here is from genome assembly GCF_051295495.1 of Thamnophis sirtalis. Lineage (NCBI taxonomy): Eukaryota > Metazoa > Chordata > Lepidosauria > Squamata > Natricidae > Thamnophis > Thamnophis sirtalis. The sequence continues at coordinate 25,276,658 of NW_028261382.1, forward strand.
TGTTCCGTGTTCCCTCTTTAATTAAGGCAATGGCATAATGCCGATCTGCCCTCGTTAATGAATTTTTAACTATCAAAATGAGAATGTGGAGGCTTGCCGGAGACTGAGGCCGTGGGCTGCATTGGCATGCCGGGATCCTGGCGTGAAGTTCTAGCGAGGATCGGATGAAGGCCACGGCTCCTCTGCATTTTAAAGAAATGACCCTGTCTGGAGAAAGCCCCCCCCCCCCGCCGTAGGGGCTGGAGCTGCCCCTGCGGCAACTACAAGGAGGAGAGCCTTTTCAGTTGTAGCTCCGACCCTTTGGAACGATCTCCCCGTGGAGATTCGTACTCTCACCACCGTCCAGGCCTTCCGCATAGCCCTTAAGACCTGGCTAGCCCGTCAGGCCTGGGGACAAAGATAATTGCCCCTCCCGAATGATGAATGAATGTTGCTCATTATTTTACTTTATGTTTGTCTACGTTATTGTTTGTATTTCTCCCCCCCCCCCCCTGATTTTATGTAAGCCGCCCTGAGTCCCCTCAGGGAAAAGGGCGGCCTATAAATGTTAATAAACTAAAACTAAACTAAACTAAACTAAACCCCTTGGTTGATGCCAGTCAGTCTTCCTGGCCTGCAGGAGGCCTGGGGTGGCCATCGGCATGTGGGGCATGTTGTGTAAGGGGCTCCTCTCTGTCCCCCCTTCTTATTTTAGAATCAGGCCTTATAAAAATGGTGTGAATGGCAGAAACCCGTGGGGTGTTATTTTCGTCAGCCTCTTTGGAAGATCTTTTGCTGCTGCCTGTCCTGCCCCTCCCCCTAGGAAGCAGCCCACCTGCTCTGGGCCTCGGAAGGCGAGGTGGGCCGAGGTGGGGGCTCAGCTAGGGCTTCTCAAGTGGCTGCTTGGAACAGGGAGGGGGGCATCCCCAGGGACCCTGGGGTTCCCGGCTCCATCATCTGGATGATGGAGTCTATCAGGAGGAGTGGGGCCTCGGGCCCACGCTGCCTGCCCATTTGTCTCAAGGAGCGTCTCACGGGCAGCCTTCAGGGCCACAGAGACCGTCCGGCAACGGAATTCTCCTTGAGGCAGGTGGGACAGGCAGTGTTTTCCCCAGGACCCCCCTCCTCCTGATGGGCAACGTGGGGGCCCTCCAGGGTCCTGCGGCTAGCCTCTTTGGGCCTGTGGTGTGTGTGTGTGTGTGTTTGTGTGTGTGTGTTTTACCTGCTTAGGAAAAGGAGGCTCCCTTCCTGACCTTTGGCCCACCCAGACAGACTACCCCCAAACTTGTCAATGGGGGCTCAGAAGGAGAGCAGGGATCCTAGCCATCTAGGCAGAAGGCAGTGGCCTGGTGGGCAGGACTCTCTCTGCTCCCCCAAGGGAGTTGGGGGCCTGGCTTATACCTGTAGTGAGAGCTGTGCTCACCCTTGGTGTCTGGTGGAACACACACACACACACAGCATGCAGCAGAGGAAGGAAGGTGGCAAAGGAACGGAAGAGGCTTGGAAGAGCCCACCCCCATTTCTCTGGCTCCCTTCCATTGTGGGGAAGGACTTTGGGTTTTCTTCCTTTAGCCCAGCCCCAGTCAGGGCTCCTGGGGGGGGGGGGCAGGACCACTCTGGCCTATGGGGCTCCCCATAAACCGCTCAGGGGTACGGGTGTCAGCCTTCCTGCTGGTGTGCATGGCCTTTTCCACAGATTGGGCTCGGGTGGGGGAGCCGGGAGTGGGGCCTGAGGCTTCCTTTGCAGAGCGTTTGGGAAGAGCAACTCCTGGGAGCCCACAAGAATTGCCATCTGGGCAAGCGGGGGCCCACATTGGGTCATCAGCAGCTGAATTCATCAATGCCAGCAATAGCAGAATCAATAGACTGGCCAGAGCTTCTCCGGCCAACGTAGCTGGGCTAGAAAACCCAGAGCAGCAGCCAGCGTGAAGTTCAGACTCTGAATGGGCAGCGTCCTACCTGACCATTTTGCACTGTTTGTGGCCTTGGCTCCTTTGGGTGCTGACAATTAGCAGATTTCACAGATTAACAGAGTTGGAAGGGTCCTTGTAGGTCATCTAGTCCAACCCCCTCTGCCCAAGCACCATTTCGGACAAGGCAGCCCAGTCTCTTCTTGAAAGCTTCCAGTAATGAAGCTCCCACAATTTCCGAAGGCAACTTCTGTCCCATGGGTTGATTGCTCTATATTATGCCTATTTTATTGACAATAAAAGCTGGGGTGCTCCCAAACCCTTCTCCTTTGGGCCATGCAGGTGGCAGCAAAGGAGCCAGGAGGATCTGGGCAAAGTGACTCTGGACACGTGCCAGGATCCTCCTGGCATTGAGGCTTGGCTATCCCTACCCATCCCTCTCTGCCTCTGCCAGCATTTTCCTTCTGCTGCATCTTCGCCTGCCTCACTTATCATCTCTTTGGGTATCTGGACTCTCCCACCATCACCCTTTCTCCCTTGGCTCCTCTCAGGTTGCCCACTGGCCTCTTGACTGGCATCCACTCCTTTGGGCAGGGAGCCTGTCCGCCTTGGCCTCGCCTTTCTCCCTCCCAGTGGGATGCCAGGCTGCCCACTGATGCCCATCCACTGCCTCTGCCAGCTTTGGGGCATCTCTGGACAGGCCGATTCTCCCAAAGTGAGCAGCATCCAGAGGCCTCTTGGCTTCTGCTTTGAAATCATCACCTGCTTCCCCTCCAGCATTTGGTATTTCTTGGTTTTCCATAATCATCACTCCTTGCTGGAGTCTATAATTGAAGCCTTGGTGCACTACGTTTATTTTCTCAGTCAATGTTATTTATAAAAAATAAATCCAGGATAAATAAATAAAAATAAAATAAAACATGACATCATTTGCACATTAAAGTGCACATCCTTTCATGTTACCACAAGGCTTCCTTCTGATTTATCAATTAGTACATTAAAAGAAACAGGCGAGGTACCAAACCTTCTTTTATTCTCTGCTCATAATTCACTTTATCAAATGCTTTCTTTAATGTGCAGAAACGTTAGGTGTTCTCACATTCATCCCTGCCTGACCTAAAGCCGCACTGTTCTTCCCCAATTTTGCCTCTTGCGGCTTCTTGGATCCTCCATCAGAATCCTGCGCAGTCCTTCCTTTCCCAGGGACATTCAGTGATGCTTCGTTCCCTTTGCGGAGAAGAGCAATGGTGACTAGTCCAGCATGGATGCAGCCTCCCTGCAAAGAGCAAATAAACACCTCACATCCACAGTTTTCGCATTTTATCACCTGCAATTTTGAGCTTTTTTCAACTCTCTTGCAGAGTTCATGACTTGCCGTTTAAATAGCATTAGCACTTAAACTTTACAGCCCTCTCTGAGCGGTTTGCAGAGTCAGCTTATTGCCCCCAACAATCTGGGTTCTTGGGAGGATGGAAGGCTGAGTCAACCTACAGCCTGTCAGGATCGAACTCTTGGCTGTGGGCAGAGTCAGCCTTCAGTGCTCCACTATAACCACTGCTCCACATCAGGGCTCCGTTCATCCAGCACTTTTGGGCCATTATAACATTTGTAGCCCTCATTTAGCCTCCACTCTCTGACACATCACAGTTCCTAAAAAAACCTCCTCCTTCCGACCTTCGCTCCTTTTGCCCCCCCCCCAGGTTTTCTTCACTTTCACTTTAATTTTGTTCATCTGCTGGCCTCCATCCACTTCCTTAACAATTTAACATTTCCATCAGAATTTCTCTGTGTTTTTCTTCGTCTGCATTCTGAGCAGTGTCTCTGTCTGCCTTCCTGCCAGGCCTTTCCCTGAATATTTTCAGCCAAAGTCAAAATCTCTTGTGGGAAGTTTTCTCCAATCTGCAGCTCCCACTTCAGTGTCTCAAGAAGCCCCTTTTCCATTCTTCCTGTTAGCAGAGCCTCTCCAGCGTCTCTGATAAACCCCTTCCCTTCAGATTCTTCCTTCCTTCTTTCCTGCTTCCACTGCTTTTTCTGTAATGCTTTCCGCCCTCTGTTCATCTGCTTTCCTTTGCATATCACCCTCTCTTTCCTGGCTGCTGTCAGCCTTCAGTTCCCTGCTTACAGCCTCCCACATTTTCCCACCTCCCTTTTACTCCCAAGATCCACGCTTGAGGATTTCCCTAGGAAAAAAAGGTCAGAATTGCACCATGTGGCAAGGCCTGAAGTTGGAGCAAAGGTGCAGCTGGGCTACATTGGCACTTTATTTCTGGCGTGGAGACCAAGAGAGACAGGCCTTTCGCCCTCTTTGGAGAAACTCTCCAATACAAGGAGTCCTCGACTTACAGCAGTTTGTTTAGTCAAAGTTATAAGGGCACTGGAAAAAGTGACATGACCACTTTCCACAGTTACCACCTTTGCGGCATCCCCATGGTCACGTGATCAAAACTCAGATGCTTGGCAACTGACTCACATTTATGACAGTTGCTGGGTCCCGGGGTGTGTGTTTGTGTGTGTGTGACGCGATCCCCTTTCGCGACCTTCTGACAGGCAGAGTCCATGGGGAAGCCTGAACTTATCAACTGCACCGATTCACTTAACAACTGAAGCCAAATGGGCCAAAATGCACAACAAATGTTTCACTTAACAACACCAATTTTGGGCTCTATTGTGATCATGAGGACTACCTGTATTTAAAAATGAGACTCTTCGATCCTTCTTGCTACTCATTTGTTTCTTTGGTGAAGTGAATCAGGGAAGGGATATTCTTATACTTGCTTCAGTTGCTGAGTTCACACATTTCACAAGGCCAGTGTGGACTTTAGTTAATGTTAACCTGGGTTATTTTTTTTATGGCTAAGCATGTTGTATTAACATTGCTGAGTTGCCCAGTTTCTGGATTGTTTTATTATATGAGCCACGGTGGTGCAGTGGTTAGAGTGCAATGCTGCAGGCTATTTCTGCTGACTGACAACTGCCTGCAGTTTGGCAGTTCAAATTTCACCAGGCTCAAGGTGGGTAAAATGAGGACCCAGATTGTTGGGGGCCAGAGGCTGTCTCTGTAAACTGCTTAGAGAGGGCTGGGAAGCACTGTGAAGCGGTATAGAAGTCTAAGAGCCCTCCCTCCCTCCCTCCCTTCCCAATGATTAGAATATAGGATTGGAAGCGAATTCATTGCTCACTGCCAGGGATTCAATCCTGACCAGCTCAAAGGTTGACTCAACCTTCTGTCCTTCTGAGGTGGGTAAAATGAGGACCCAGATTGTTGGGGGCCAGAGGCTGACTCTGTAAACTGCTTAGAGAGGGCTGGGAAGCACTATGAAGCGGTGTACAAGTCTAACGGCTATTGCTGTTGCTATATGAACCAAGAACCAAGAAAGTGATAATCTGACACACCAGGTCAAAAGTGGGATGTGAACCCTGGCAATGCTGAATCTGTGTCTCTGAGTATGTGTTTGATTCAAAGAAGCAACTTCCCAGCTCTTGTTTCCCCTGGGCCAGGCATGCTGAAATTGCCCTGGCCCCACTCCCACTCGGTGCCAAGGAATCAGGCCGGCTGATGGGAGACCAGTTTCGCTCCTCCATCAGGCCCAGTCTTCTCCCGTGCCCTGCCTCCTCTCATGCCAGGAGCCACTTCCGATGCTGAGCGAAAGGGAAGTTTGCCAGTGACGGTGGCCTTTATAGTAGTGCAAATGGCAAACATCACAGAAATATGCAGAAAATCTCCCCCAGCTTGCTTGCACCCCCGCCCCTTACATCCACCACCCCCCATCCAAGAGAAGCATCTACTGGGAAGGCACATCCAGCCTTTGTGCAATTTCCTGATCCGGCTACGAGAAGCCGCAGAAACTGAGGGCTGCCTCCTTGGTGCTCTTTCCTTCAGAGATGGCACCGTTTCTCTGCCAGCTCCAAGCCTCTCTTTGCTCTCCCTGCTTTGTCCGAGGGCACTGTGCCTACGTCGTCCTTGCGATTAGACATCATCCAGGGGTGCCAGTCTGTCCTCTGGAATTTCCTCTGGGGAGGAACGAGCCCCCCTTCCTTCCTTCCTTCCTTCCTTCCTTCCTTCCTTCCTTCCTTCCTTCCTTCCTTCTTTCCTTTCTTCCTTCTTTCCTTCCAGTGGGTCACTGCCAGCCTCACTCTCAGCGGGAGGAAAGCAGCTCAGGGCTGCCCCAGAGCCTGGACTGCTGCTCTCTTGGCCACATTTCCTGGGCAGCTAATCCTTTCTCAGGGCTTGTAGAAAGATCCAGATGTATTTATAAGCCTCTTTTCGGAAATAGCAACAGGTACAGTCAGTCAGTCATTATGTCGGGGATTCCTTCCTGCCTGGTGAGCTCTTGGCAGCCTCCCAGGAGCATCTTGCCCCCCCCCCCCGTGGCCTTTTTAAGGAGGGTCAGTGGGGAGCCAGAAAGACCAAGGGTGTGTGTGTGAGCTGAGCGGCTGTGTCCAGCTATGCTTTCGCTGCTTTTCCCCATTCCTACCTGCTGGCGGGGGCAACCTGGTCATGCTGCGATCGGCAGCAGTTCTGCCAATCTGGGCAACATGCAGGATTGTAGCAGGGCAAGGATGCCTGGTGCACCATTGGGTGCTGCTTGGCTGTTACCCTGTGGCTTGTATAGAATGGAAGGGATGTGGGTTTGTGTTTTATTTTTAGAGTTATAAATTATGTATACTGAAGATGGCATTTAATTTCTTTGTACGAGGTGCCATGACAAGAAACGAAACGAAACAAAACAAAACAGGGTGTGACGTCCACCGGGGGGTCTCGGAGGCCCAGGCTGCAAGGGGCCTCTGCTCTTCTCCTTGCGTCCCTGCAGGTGGAAGCAGTTCCTCCTGCTTGGGTCTCTCCCGCCGGCCACTGTTTTGCCTGGAAATATTAATGCCACAAATCCCGGCCTCAGAGGGAGATGGGACCCTTCTTGTTTTCCGGCCTTTCCTGGGTCAGCCGCCACTTTCTGGCTTTTTCTGTCCTTTCATTTGGGGCTGCTTTGATCTGTCTCTTCGCTCTGGACGTGGGTTGCGAAGGCTCCAGAGCACCTTTGTGTTATGCAGGAGGGTGTCATAGTCACAGTCCGCAAAAGGACCTGGCAAAGATCTTGCTTGACTGCTGCAGCACCCATTGCCCACAAATAAGGGGAGGAGGAGGAAAAGTTCTTCTTGCAATCTCAGTGTTGACAATCAGGGAGGAGAGAGAGAGAGAGAGAGAACAAGCGAGAGGGTTTTCCCAGCTCTTCCGGGTGCTTCTGGCACGAATGGAGACGCAGCCCTGAGCTGACCCCAGTGGCTCCCCGAAGCTAAGCAGGGCCAGCCCTGGCTGGATGTGAGAAGGGCACCTCAGGATGCAGGAAACCTCAAAGAAGGCAGGATTTCTATGGTAATTAAACTGTTTGTTTGTTTAATTCCAAACTCACCCCATGGGGGACTCTGGATGCCCTATGAAAATTAAAACAACCCACCTTGTAATAAAAGCCCCTCCCCTCCCCCGAGATGGGGTTGCCTGCAAAGCTACACCTTTTTGGGGCCCGTTAGAACCTCTTGTGGCTCAATAGAACCTCTCGGCTGCCGAGTCTGGGTGGGCAGCAGACAAACTGAAAGTGGGATCAGTGGAAGGAAGGAAGGAAAGAAGGAAGGAAGGAAGGAAGGAAGGAAGGATCAGCTTCTCTAGCCTGGAGCTTTGGGGTTTATGGGCAGTTTTTATGTAGCATGAAGGGCCAAACTCCTGCCTGGGCTTCCAGGAAATTCTGCCAATTGCAGGATATCCACAGCCCCCCCCCTTCCGGGACTCAGGTGCCCAGCAGAGGCCGAGGGTCACTTGTCAGAGATCCACTCTGGACCAGACCCTCATCAGGGGATGGGTCAGGGGACCACTAAGGCATCCCTTCCGGCCTTCAGGAGGGGCTGCAGGGAGGCTGTTTCGCTCGTGTCTCCTTGCTGGGTCTGCAGAGGCTTCCTTGTGCAGGAGGCTGCCAGAGGAGCTGGGAATGATGGACTTGAGGTGCCTCTGGATTGGCTGGTTGGGAAAAGGCTCTTCTCTGCTTGTGTTGCCTCTCCCCCCGTGGGACTGATGTGGTTGAAATAGAAGAGCATCTCAGAGTGGAACTGAGGGGGCTCCTGCCTCCTCTCTGAGCTTGGCTGTAGCTTGCTTGTAGCCGTTTTGTTCACTCACCAGGCAACGTCATCAGTGCTGGTGAGTGTGGGGATTGCTCCCTGTTCCTACACAGTCACTTGCCCTGCTGGTGCTGGGGAAGGGGGGTGTTGTGTGTGTGGTTGTCTCCTTGGTGATTGGGGCATCATTTGGTGGACTGGGCTAGAAAAGGGTAGGCAAGGAATTCTAGGAGGTTTGCATGGTTTCCTGCCCCCCCCCCCATGTCCCTTCCCCCCACCTGATGACTTAGCAGAAGGGGGAGGATTTCCTGTGCAGTCCTGGAGAGTTGGGTGCCCAGGAAGGGCTTGCACGGCAGAAACTGAGCTTGGCTCTGGCTGATGCTTCCCTGCCAGGAGACCTTGTTTCTGGGCAAGGATGAAGAAGGCCCCTTTGGAGAGATGCAGAAGAGGGGAGGGGTCCCAGGGACGGCTTGCCCTGATGGCCCTGGGGAGGGGGATGTAAGCTGCCTCATCCAGATGTGCCCTGCGAACACCTCCATTCCTTCCCCTTGGCTGCTGGGAGGGATTTCCCAGAGCAATGCAGGGAAGGACAGTCTATGGAGGGTGTGCTTATTGGCAAGGACACACACTTGGGGTCGTGGGCAGCCATTCCATGGCTGACTCCGGGCAGGGTAGCTCTCCTAATGGCCTGGTAATAGCCACAGGGCAAAGGGACTCCTTCCAGTCACATCTGTATCCCAACCACTCCCCCCTTAACCTTAAGAAGGCTTCCTTGGAGAACCCCCATGCTGTGGGCAGGGGTGCCTTTCCTGCAGGGGCTGGCTTGCCCTAACCGAGAGCTGCCCCCCCTTCAGGAATGCCTCTTCCCTCTTGAGAACCATTTCCGGCCCGGCTCCTGCCCTGCATCTGGAAATGGTTACTGCTGGGGGCTGGGCTTGGCGCCCCTTGGTTCTGCAGGCAGAGGGGTGGGGGCTCTTCTGTAAGCCCTGCCCCTGTAGTGTGTGTGTGTGTGTGTGTGTGTGTGCTGCTGAGGATAGTGCATGGGCTGCTCCTGGGCATCCACCCCCCCCCCCCCACTGTGGCTGTCTGAATGTTGCCTGGAGTTCCACAGGAGCTGGATGGAGGCAGCGTGTCTCCGGCCCTTCTGGCAGGCTAAAGGATGTGGTCCCGCCTTCCTTTGGTCGTGGTGGGTGGGGGGCTCTGTGCACAAGAGGCAGAGGCCATCTTGAAAGCGTGGCATTCCTGGCTGGTCTGTTGCTGCAGCTGCTCCTGGCCCAACATTGCGAAGGCCGTGAAGGAGGCTGCAGGTTGGCAGGGAGACCCCAACCACCTGGGCCCATTTCCAGTACATGGTCTGGTGTGGGGCTGAGCAAAGGGACCGGATTGTATTGGCCAAGAGGCGATTGTATTCCCCAGCGCTTTCGCGGCTGCTGAGTAAGACCTAGGGGCGGAGGGGCCAATCGGCGCTGGTGGGCTGCAAGTGAGTTGAGGCTGGCAGTGAAGCCCCTTCCCGCTCTCCCTGCTTTTGTGCCAGGAAAGGTTTGTCAGATCTGAGGGTTCCTTTTCATGCCCAAGGAGAAGAAGCTGTTAGCCGGTTGTGCAGATGGGCCGCCCTGGGCGCTCTCTGCCTCTCAGCCTTACTTTTTCACCTGGGACTTGGCCCCAGAGGATTCAGGCTCCCACCCTGGAAGAAGAAGCCCCCAGAAGTGAAGGGATGGATGTGGTGGCTGTTCTCTGCCCCCTCAAATGCCCTCGTGGGTGAGATAGGGGCAGAAGCCCTGATTCAGCCCCGCTGGGCTGAATTTCCTCGTGTCATGGATACTTGGATACTACATGGATACTACATGGGTACAACTTCCTCGTGTCATGGATAGCTTGGCTCTCCCAGTCTCTGGAGTTTTGCCTTTGGGGAAGAACATCTAGCCTGAGCTGCAGCCTGAGAAGGGATTGTGCAATTGTGCAGTTGGGCTGGGCAGCCTTTGCCTCCCACTCTGCTCTTGGGGCAAGGCGGGCAGGTGTGATGAAACGGCTGCCTTCTCATGGATGTGAGGGGTTGGGCTAGCAGGCTCTTTGCCATATGAGCCCCCCTCCCACTCCCCCCCCCCATGACCAGCTGCAGAGTGGATTTGATTTAAGTCAAGTCAATTTAAAATCATGCTTTAAATCGCTAGTAAAAAGGCTTGGTTTAAATCAACTCCATTTAAATCATAATTTTTAAAGAGCAACTGTCATCTCTGTCCCACAATGGCTCCTCCTCTCACCCCCCGTTGACTCACCAACCGTCCCATTTGCTTTAACGGGATGGCTGGTGATGCGCCAGGGACACAACAAGGTGAGGGCCATAGCAGGCAGCAGGTGAGTGGATGCCCATTAACAGGCACTGCCATGGTGGATCTGAAATGACAGGTGCTCTTTAGTATTATATTTTAAACTGCTTAGAAGGTTTCACTTTCATTTTTGCTGCTTGTCCACAGAGCCTGGTGGTACAGATGCATTTCTCTTCAAACAATCGTATAGATTGTAATGTCCATAGATTTGCAAAACAAAGGGATAAAGAAACATTCCTGAACTTGGTTTCATGATTTATCTCATGGTTATTGTGAAATTGTGTGAATGCATCAATGTAGTGCATGTCATCTCAGCTTGCACAGCTTGGATTCATAGATTGAGTTTACCAAAAATGTAAATATTCCAGAATAGACAGCCTCATGCTACATCACTAAGCTCCATTTCATGCTGAATAAGCTAAATTATTAATGTATCTTAAATAGAAAACTATCTTTAGATAGATTTTTACTCCAAAAGCATTTTATTTAAAATAAATGTAATAAAAATAAGAAAATACAATTTTTGAAATTACTTTTAAATCATGTATTTTTATCCATACTGACTAGCTGGCTTTTTCAGCAGCCCCCTTCTCCCTGCTGGTAACAACTTGGACCATTAGCCATCTCTGCCATGTGCCCCCCACTCCAGATGCCTTTTTTAATGCCACCGGGCAAAGACAGGAAGGCCCCCTCCCAGACCAAGCGGGAATTTAAGGGTCCACGCAGTGCCCAGACTCCCCAAGGAGTTGCACAGCTTTGAAACTTGTGCCACGAGGGAAATGTTTTGTAACCGCCTCACTCAAGGCTGCCCTGTGTGGGGGTATCCAGAGCAAGGGGGCCTGGATCTTCAGGGATGGCCATGAACTGGGTTGGTCTTCCGTGAGATCGATGCCTGTGCCCATTCCTGCACCTGGTCATCTGAGAGAGGAGCCAGCTTGTCCTGCCCAGCGGAGTAGTATCCGGCCCTTCTTCCCAGCCAGATGAAGTACACGACTCTTCTTACAAGGCTGCAATCCCCACACCTGGATTGGGGGGGGGCAGGGCTGCTCCTCTTGGGGGCCCCATGGGGATGCCCCTTTATCCACCTGACCCCCTGCGTTTCTCCCAAGGGCTTGGTTCTCAGTTCAGAAAGGATGAAAATAGCTTTCTTCCTCTTTCTCTGGGCTCTGCCAGCATCTCCAGGAATTGGACAGGCGAGTGGCTGGCATGGCCGTTGAGAGAGAAACAGAGCAATAGAGCTGCCCTCAGGGTCTGCAGCCAACCCCCTGCCTAATACTCTCCTGGGCTGTTTGGGTTGCACCCAGGGTGAGTTGGGGAAGGGAATACTAGCATGACAGGCTCTGTTTAGTGGCTGTACCGATCCTGTCTTTGAATGAACTTGGCAAGTCCCGCTCCTCAAAGCATCCCAAGAGGCCCGCAAAGCAGGCTGCTCGGCCTTGCATGCATCTGTGTGCCTTGATACTTAAGAGTGGAAGACTTTAAATGCAGTGAAGTTGCAGAAAGGGTTGGCTCTCCTGGCTTCCTTGACCCAGAATTTGTCAGACAGACAGCACAACAATGTTTCCCTTTCCCTTTTTGTATTTATTATTTTAATGCTGACCTATGTAAAGGTGAGGTATTCATGTACAATATAAAATCAGGGCTACTTGTCCAACTTTCACATTGTGCGGTTATTCCTCAGCTAGCATGCTGGCTGCGAAATTCTGGGAGTCGAAGTCTACATATCTTAAAAGTCCACAGTTGAGAATCACTGTAGTAGAGGCTAAACTAGTGGACATCCAGCATCTTTAATAGATTAACTAAATTGAAAGGGACCTTGTAGGTCATCTAGTCCACCCTCCCCAAGCAGGAGGCCCTGCACCATTTCTGACAGATGGCAGTTCAGTCTCTTCTCTAAAGCCTCCAAGTGATGAAGCTCCCACAACTTCCGAAGGCAACTTCTGTTCCATGGGTTGATTGTTCTCACTGTCAGGAAATTCCTCCTTATTTCAGGTTGAATCTCTCCTTGATCAGTTTCCATCCATTCTTCCTTCTCTGGCCTTTGGGTGCTTTCGAGAACAGCTTGACCCTCTACCCTCTGTAGCAGCCCCTCCTTGTCCACCCCCTCCCCCTTTGGGGTGGGATGAATCTGGGTGAGGCCCCCTCCCTCCCTTGAAGTGCACGGACTCCCCCAGCCCCTTGGGATCCCAACGGAAAGCCCAGCAATCGACATTTATGAGCTCTGGAGGCTGACCAGATGTTTGCAGCTGGCTCTGGAGCGTTGCCTGCCAGGCCTGCCCAGGATGGTGGAGTCCAGGCGGCACAATTAATCCGAGGAGTGACTTCATTGAGGAGCATAGAAAGGCTGATTTGGGGGGAATCCAAATAGGGCGCCCCACAGATGCAGCCCCCAGCCCCAGAAGTCGGGCACCCTGAATTCAGCTTTTCCTGAGGAGCCTCGCAGAGCTGGACAGTCCTGGTCAGCTGGCAGACCCTCTGCTTCCTTGAAATGGTTGAGGATTCCTCCTGTCAGATGGTGAGCATTAGAAGGACAAACAAAGAGGCTGCGTTTGACCGGGGCATCCTTCGGCAAAGTCAACAAGTGTGGCGCCAGAGGCAGGGCCAAACTGGGAGCATGAGGGGAAAAGAGGGATGCAGCAGACCTTTCCTGAAATGGGGGGTGGGCCACCCACCGGAACTTGGGTCTGGGGTCTGTTTTGGCTAGAGGTGGTCCTGAGCACCTCTTACCTCTCCCTTCCTCCTTCAGGGCAGGGAGAAGGAGGGGCCACATTCTCGAAAATGGGGCTGCCCCCCTCCCCCCTGGGCGCTTGGGGCCGGCAACTTCATTTCCTTGGACTTTTGGAATTTCTGGTTGGTTTCCTAGTGATGTTTTTCATGAATTTGGCAGCGAAGGTTTTGCTTTCTGAGAAAATCGGAAAAGATCAGAGAATCGTGAAAAATGTCTAGTAACATTAAGTATTTATGGGAGTTTGCATATCCTGTGGTGCTCGTTCAGAAATCGCTTGTGGCAGTTCATGAAATAGATTTTAAAACAAAAACAACACACACACTTGCATGAAACATGCAGCAAAAACAACACAAAATGAAGTCTGCGGATTGAACAGCAGGGGGAAAATGGCCACAGCCAGGGCACAAGCTCCCCTTGGTTCAAAGACACCCCCCCCCCCCAGGCCAGGAGAGCCAGAGCTAGCCTAAAAGGAAGAAAGCAAGATTTTCCGAGTATTTTCCGGTGCTAAGGAATCCAGATTGTCTGCCAAGAAACGAGTGTGTGGTAGTTGTGTTCTTTTTCCCTCTTGTGCTTGAATCTGGTTCTGCCCTTCGAGGAGAGGTGGGGAGGGAAAGGCCCCTCCTTGGCTTTGGGGGTTTCGGGAACAATTTCCCACATGTTCCCAAGCCTCCTTTCGTAATACAAAAACTGAAATTTATTCTTTGTTTTTAGGAAGATGCCATCGTGGGCGGTTCTTCTATGTATTTCTTATAAACTCTCCCCCCACCCCCCAAGTCAGGAATTGGCAATCCAGGGGTTTATTTTCTTGAGGCTGGAAACGGTTCAGAGTTGCTGGGTGGGATCAGGGGGCTGAGGTTCCGAAAGCCCCTTTCCTCCCTCCCCCCAATTTTATGCCCCTCCCTCAATGAATCTTTGCTGCAGGGGAAGGCTTCTTCCCCACCCTCCTATCCCAGCCACTGTCTGTCTCTCAAAGTCCCTTGAGGGTGGCCTGGCCTGCTTGCAGGGATAACTGGAGTCTTGGGTTCAAGTGGTGAGTTCTGATGCAGCAGGGATGGCTTGGCCTGGCCTCCTTCTCAGAGGTTCCCAGAACAGCGGCTGGGCTTTCACTGCCTGTCACCAGTCAGTTGGGGCAACTTCCACTTCCTGGTTTGGCTCTGTGTGCTTCCTCCCCCAGGGGAGGGGCTGTGGGCAGTGGCAGTTGTCTGCCCAGAGAAGTACCCAAGGAGGAGACCATGGCAGGGCCCTTCCTTGAAGGACGAGAGGGAATGCCAGCTGATGCTGAATGCCTGGGGATGGGGGCAAAGGTTAGAGAGCCCCCCCCTTTGGCATTTCTGGGACTGTGAGGATAACCCCTCTTCAGCCGAGATTGGCCAAAGCAGTTTGTGGTTTTGACTTCTGGAGCTGCCTTTTTGGCCATCGGTCTGATGTGCAGCCCCCAATTCCCAGACAGTCCAGGCCCAGGCAAGAGCTGCCCTGCTTGGGTTCCAAGCCCGGCTGAGACCCCGGGGACCTGGAAGACCTCAAGAACTGTGGTCAGGACATGGGAGGCTGCTCTTCCCTGCTTTCCATCCTGCCTGGAGCCCGCTTTGCCCCTGTGATGCTGGGTTCATAGCAGGGGATGCCCACACTCGGGGCATTGATCCTTAGGAGGCGCTTGGCTTGAGACCCACCTTCTCTACCCAGCCTTTTTTTTCTGGAGAAGCCGCCCCACTCTTGGCATGAAAGTGGCCTTGACATGTCCTCTCCCCCCCCGCCCCCTGCCCTCCATTGGGATGTCCAGACACATTCACTTTCACTCTATAAACAGCTTGTCGTACAAACATGTTCAGAATATTTGGTTTTCTGCCCAGTTGCCCTTGGGACAGTCTCATCTGCCCATCTTCCTCTGAAATGCCAGGCCTGATGGGGGGCAGTTGCTGGCTGGAGCTCATTCCTCCTCCCCCCAGCGCTTCTGCTGCTGGGAATAAATTCCTTATGGAAGGGGCTTTTCCCGCCAGCCTTTACAAGCATCGATGGCATTGGGCATTTCAGTGACAAGCAACAGTTGCCTACCATCCGTGTGTGTGTGTGTGTGTGTGTGTGTGTGTGTTTGTGCATCCGTCTAATGTTTTTTAAGCATTTCTCAAAGACATTTTGGAAACCTGTAAAAGGTTTCATTTTAGAGGCAGGAGATTTGGACTTTGAAGAGTGTTTGGAGGCACCGTCACCACGACAGGTAGGTGGGAAAGGTGTGGCTAGTCAAAGGTTACCCATTCCCAAGATCAGGTGGTTCCTGCCACTCCTGGCACATTATGCAGTGTTGCACAAGACTTAACCACGTGAAATGCCAAAATGCGTCTCTTGGGACAAGCTCTGCTCTCTTGCTCCCAGTTGGAGATTCTTCCCTCTGGAGCCTTGCTTGTCTGTCCCTTGCCTGTCCCTTGATCGTGGCAGGATGCCCAGCCTCCCCCCCTTTCCTTCCTCCTGCGGAGAGCATTTGTGCTACTCTTTCTGAGATTCTGGGAGATTTATGCCAGTGAGTTACTCCGGTCAGAAGGGCTGCACCCCATCCCTTGGGATAAAAGGGGGCAACCAGAAATGCCTCTGGGACAGTTGCGGGTGGTGGTTTGGGAGGAAGCGTGTTTAGACGGCGGCAGGTGAGGGCAATGGCAGGAGAAATGGGTTGGTGCATGTTGTGTTTCAGGCATTCTCTGAATGTCGTTTTTTGGGAATGGAACGTGCAAAAGGGAGGGGCAGGCGCTTCTGATGCTCGCAGGCAGGAATATTTATGGGCTCCCTCTTGAGAGAACACTTCGAGTGGTTTAACTTTCAAGTTGCTCTGGTCCACGCTTGTAAGCAGCTCAACCACAGCAAGCTACCTGGTAGATGGATCAGCTACTGAGCGCAAGACGCACTGGCTCCCTCTGGCTCTGCTAACTTCCAGATGGGAAACCGTGCCCTGTCCTGACTGGCACAATAGGCTTCAGTCTGACCCAGGGCAGAATGGGCCATTTGGTTGCAAGTGCCTGATATACTTGACTAGCCCACTGGCCCTTTTCTATTCCAAATTCAGTTCTATTATGGTTTCTCTCGGTTGCTGGTCTCGAATATAGGAATCAGCCTGGACAACAGGAGGCTTCAAAGGCATTCCACGTTGATCCCAGCAGAGATCCTTCCTTCCTTCTCTTTCCTGCCCCATGTTACTTGAGGCTGCACTTCTCTTCATCGGAGGGGCTAGAAGGAGGCAGGTATGGAGGGCACACTTTTTCTGCATCTTGCACAATGCTGCTTACAGTAGAAACATTGTGGTGGCCGTGTTTGTTGGCAAATTAGAGAAATGGGCTGGAAGGAACAGAATCATACTGTAAGAAAATAGCTGGTGATGTAGCTGGGTTGTCAGTGGTACTTGGAGCAAGATTAGAGCAGAGAGGTCAATCGATGGTGGCTTCTTCTGAATGAGCGAGGAGGGCAAAGCAGTCTTAAGGCTTTGTTTCCAGACCAGGGCAAAGCAGCTCCACTCTTACTTAGAGCCATGCCAGAGAAGGGCAGTTAGGCAGGCTATCCTGCCAGTCAGGGGTCAGTTGCGATGGCCAGCCCTGCCTGTCCCTCCTTGCACATCCTGATTCTTTTGCCACAGATTGGTTGGGGATGGCATGCAAGCTAGAAAATGCCTCCTTTGCTCCCAAGATGGCAGCCCCTCCCTGGACAAATTCGCCATAAGGGGTTGCCCCAAAAGTGCTCTCTTTTTCAGGAGGCAACTGGACTTTCTTGTTTTTTCTTTTGAAGATGTTTCGCTTCTCATCCAAGAAGCTTCTTCAGCTCTGACAGACTTTTAGCTAAACAGTTTGGGATGAGCATCCTTGGAATGGTGTGGGAGCAGGTATGGATTTCCAGAGGAAAAATTGCAGACTACAGGAACCATTTGCACCAGTCAAGTGACCCGGAAGACACAGATAAGCCTCCAGGTGGCCTCAACGACCCTCTAAAAGGATGCCAAGGACCAGCTGTCTGCAAGGAGTCTAAATCCTTCCATTCCCCACCATCCAGTCAGAGCTGAAGAAGCTTCTTGGATGAGAAGCGAAACCTCTTCAAACAAAAAACAGAACGCCCAGCTGCCTCTTGAAAAACCACCTTTGGGACAACCATGATCTGGATGAGAGAGAATCTCAACAGACATAGAATGTTTCCTTCCTTTCCTGCCTTCACAAGGCCTCCATGCCTGGTAGCCCAGGGGATGTGTGGGTCCAAATCCTCCAGACCGCCTCCCCCTTCCAGGAGCCCCCATCTTGTGGGGGTCGGAGGACAACTGCCTCATGGATTGGTATCTGCACCTTCCCAAGGCCTTTTTTGTTCCTTAAGCAAGATGCCAGATTTGCGAGTTCAAATCTTCAATATCTTTATTTCTAAGGAACCTGAAAGGTTCCTTAGAAATAAAGGGGAGCACGAAGGCTCAGCATCCTAGGCCTGCCTCCCAAATGCTCCTAAGGGAGGGAACAAAGGCCACAGTTAGGAAGAGCTGACCCAGACGACCAGGGCCCCCTTTGGCCGCTCTTGGGGCTGGCTGGGTACAGTGCCTGCCTGTCATCTCGGTTAGAACCAGCCTTACTCCCCCCTCTGCCCTGCCAGGAAGGGAATGGTTTTTCTGGATCCCCCCCCTCACCACTAGTGGCCTCTCTCCCACCCGGAGGCTGTTCCTGCTGTGCCTGTGGGACGTGGGGTGGCAGCCACTTGCGCAATTCAGCGGGAGGCATCCTGTCAAAGCTTGCAATGATCTTTGGGGAAGGAAGGAAGGAGGGAAGGGAAAAAAAATCTCAGAACAGGTCTGGCCACCGACTCATTCGTAGTGCTGCAGTGATGTGTGTGTGTGTGTGTGTGTGTGTGTGTGTGTGTGTGTGTGTGTGTGTAAATTGGGGGGGAGAGCCCTTTGAAGAAAGGGAGGGATTTTCCGGAAAGGTGAATCTTCAGTGGCAAAAGCAGGCCTCCCGTTCTCATCTCTGCCTGAAGCTCTTATTCCAAGCACCCAAGGAAGGATCTCTAAGCAGACACTGATGTGTGTGGGTGTAAATGTGATTTTACAGATTCCCCACCTCCCAAGAGAGAAGAGGCATTTTGGTGCAGAGGAATTTCTAAGAGATTGTTGGAGAATGGCCTGATATTCTCCCTGCCCTTGGAGGAGAGGGGGGGGGGGCATGTGCAGGGGGGGGGGACAAGTGAAGGGCGAGAGAGAGAGAGAGAGAGAGAGAGAGAGAAAGAGAGAGAGAGAGAGAGAGTGCATGCATTCTCTCTCTCTCTCCCCCCCGTGTAATTTTGATTGAAGATTTTTACAAGAATAAAAGCAAATATGGAAACATACATAAAGAAAAATGAAGAAAGAAGAATTGTTTTAAAAAGTTGAGTAGAAAAGAAAGATGGAAGGACCATAGAGATAAGAAAGGATGATTAAAGTAGTGACTTCCGTCCTTCATTACAGCAAACACAGGAGTTCGTGCTGACATTTTAAAATTTATAAATCTAAAAGTCACCAACTTATTTCCCCTCACCCCGATTTCAGCAAAACGTGCAATGAGGAGCCTCCAACTGTTTTATAAAAAAATACTTAGTTTTAAGTATGAAAAATGATCAAATAGATCAATTACAAATTCAGAGGCCTCTTTGGGCCACGGATTCCCAGAAAGGGCTCAGCAGTTTCCCCCCCCCGCAAAGATCCCCCACTTTCCTGCCACTAAAGATCCACTAAAATCCTGCTGAGGATGACTAAAGCCTTTGAGTCTGAAGGAGCCCTTGACAGCAAACCTTCTTAAGTAGGAATCCAGATGGGAACCACCCCTCCCCCCCTTCACCTGTCCAGCGGCTTTTCTGGCTTCCAGGGGGAAACTGATTTCTTCCTCTAGGATACAGGTAGTCCTCAACTTACAACAGTTCATTTAGTGATGGTTCAAAGTTACAAAAAATGACTTATGACCGTTTTTCACACTTATTACCCTTTCAGCTTCCTCATGGCCACATGATCAAAATTCAGACATCTGACAAGTGACCCATATTTATGACAATGGTAGTATCCTGGGGTCACATGATCACCTTTTGTAACGTCCTGACAAGCAGTGGAAGCCGGATTCACTTAACAACTAGGTCACTAACTTAACAGTTGCAGTAATTCGCTTAACAACGGTGGCAAGGAAAGTCATAAAATAGGGCAAAGCTCACTTAAATGTCTCACCTAGCAACATAAATTTTGGACTCTGTTATGGTCATTAGTCAAACTGTCTTTGTTAGTGAGCAAGGATAGTGTGGGTTGTGTGTGTGCATGTGTGCGTATGTGCACCTTACAGCTGCATGGAAGCTTCCAGCATCAGGTGGGCATGATTTATCCCAAGCCCCAACCCTGCATGCTTGGCTCTCTCCAGCGGAGGGCATAACCTGAGTGAGATGGATGGAGGATTCCCGGAAGGTGGCACATCGACCCAGTGCTGGCTCAAACCTCAGCAATGCGCCTGCCCAAAGACACAGCCACATATTTCATTCAGATGCAAATGAACCCTCACACACAGAACCCCCCCCCAATCCAAGTGTGCACCTAAGGGACCATGTGGAGGGGAGGGGCAGCCTTTGCCACCCAGCCAGTCAGGTTTGAGGTTTGAGTCAGCACTGGGTAGATGTGTGCCCCCTCCCGGGAATTCCTCACATCTCTGGCCCAGGGATGCAGCCTAGATGGTCACAAAAGGCTTGCAATGCAAAACTGGCCACCCAGCCCACCAGGGGTTTCCCAGCATGCTTCCACCTCTGTTGCCTTCAGAGGCCCTGCACCCTCCCACAAAGTAAGCGTTTCTCCCCACACATTCATAGGGGGGCAGAAGCCTTGGAGGGAATGGCAGAAGGTGGGTGGGTTTCAGGTGCCCTTGGGAAGATGATTGGATTTGCGCCTGGCGTTCTCCATGTCCACTTGCTCTTCTGGGTGGCCTTCCCAGGTTGGGGGTGCAGCAAGGGAGTCCCCTACGACGTCATGGCCTTGGCAACTTTAAGCCTGGTGGACTTCAGCTCCCAGAGTGGGGAATTGTAGGAGTTGATGTTCGCCAGGCTTAAAGTTGCCAAAGTTGGAGACTCCTGGTCTAGGACCACTCACTGTGGGACAAGAGTTACCCGAGGAAAGGGTGGAATAGAAGCGTTAAAGAAAGGATGCCGCAGAAGGGGCAAGGTGAAATATGAGTGATACAAATTAGAATTTTTAAAATTATTTTAAATAATTACATTGAATTGTTGAATTGTCCCACAGCAAGTTGACCGTGGAATGCTGTCCCTTTCGGTCATGGAAGATGGGGGGCAGTGCCGAAGAGAGGAGTCTGGGCAGTCTGCAAAGGCGGAGGGCAGCGAAGCTCCAGGGGAGCTGCACAACCCCTTCCTGCTGGCTTAGTGCCCCCTCCCCAAAGCAGGACGGCCCAGGAGCTCGATGGCAGCTGGAAGCCCCCTTGGATCACAGCCAGTGGTTTCCAAGCATGAGCTGAAGCCTGAGCGACCCCCCCCCTCCATGTGGGGCTCAACAGGCTGCTCCTCAGCTGTCCTGCTGTGTTTGAGAGCAAAGCCTCCTGCTGCATCCTTAACCTTCTCTGGATTCCATGCTGTCCATCTGAGCTCTTGCATTCCTGGTCCTGGGATGAAGAGCGATTCCCTGTGGCCCCCGTGGCTCCCCCAGCCCTGGTCTTTTCCCAGATCGAAAGCCTCCTGGCTGGGAAAGGCTGCCGGGCTCTGGAGCAAAGGCAAAGCGTGTGACTTAAGTGTGGCAAGAATTTCGGCAGCTGGCAGAGAGCGGACGCTGGGCTGCTGGTTCCCACGGGAGGAAAATCCAGGTCAGGGAATCTGCTCCGTTTCTGCTCGCTGCCTGGTCATTGCCCGAGACCACCAACCTCGCCGTCCTGATTAGAGGACTTGCCCCTTCCTAATTAGGTCGGGAGCCAAGAGGGGAAGCGTGGGGGGGTGGGGGTGGAACGAAACATCCGATGAGATCAGCAGTGACGGTCCAGCCCGTTCCCAGCTGGCTTCCATGCAAAAAATGGAAGGGGAGGGAAATGTCCAAACAGCTGGAAAGAAAAGAAGGCATCTTTTTTCTCACATGGTGCAGATGGGGGAGAGTCAGAGCAGAAATGAATTATTTGTGTGATTGGATCAGTCCCCACCTGGGCTATAGTTCCAGTGGAAACTCTCCGGTAGCCAAGAAGCTGCCGGGTTTCTCAGTGGTGAGGATGAAGCTGTTTCGGTCACCTTCACGTAGAATAGATCATGGGTGCAAGAAAGGAATGGGCCAAAAATTTCAGGTGTAATTTGCATCCATCAAGAACAGGACTGAATAGTTTAAGCTTTTCAGGAACTTCAGACACACAGTCAGCTCTGGAAAGGCCCGTTCCACGTCTGGCTTCTGATCCAGGCCTCTTTGGGCAGCTGCCCACTACTGGCCAATTGGAAGCATAAGCAACTGTCCTGGGTCGGCTGCCAGTTTCTGCCTGCCAAGTAGCTTGTGTGTGCCTCAGGAGTTGGAGATGAGGCTGTTGGCTCTGTTAGATACAGATTACAGATTAACAGAGTTGGAAGGGACCGTGTAGGTCATCTAGTCCAACCTCCCACCCAAGCAGGAGATACTACATCATTTCTGACAGATGGCAGCCCAGTCTCTTCTTCAAAGCTCCCAGTGATGAAGCTCCCACAACTTCTGTTCCATGGGTTGATTGTTCTCCCTGTCAAAAAATTTCTCCTTATTTCTAGATTGAATCTCTCCTTGTTCAGTTTCCATCCATTCTTCCTTGACTGGCCTTCAGGTGCCTTGGAGAATAGCTTGACCCCCGTCTTCTCTAT
Organism: Thamnophis sirtalis; assembly: GCF_051295495.1. Taxonomy (NCBI): domain Eukaryota; kingdom Metazoa; phylum Chordata; class Lepidosauria; order Squamata; family Natricidae; genus Thamnophis; species Thamnophis sirtalis. Next base: position 25,298,521 of record NW_028261382.1, read on the forward strand.
GGCAGCCCCTCAAATATTGGAAGACTTCTGTCCTGTCTCCCCTGGTCCTTCTCTTCCCTAGACCAGCCATGCCCAGTTCCTGCAACCGTTCTTCATATGTTTGAGCTCCAGTCCCCTAATCATCCTGGTTGCTCTTCTCTGCACTCTTTCCAGAGTCTCAACCTTTTTTTTTATAGTGTGGGGACCAAAACTGGATGAAGGATTTTATGTGTGGCCTTTCTAAGGCTTTATAGAGCGGTATGAGTACCTCCCTTGCTCTTGATTGTATTTTGTATCCCTCCGTTTTCAAGGCCAGGGAGGGCAGCCGTTACCACTTGTCCCATTCCTGTTCTTTTAAACCTCAGCTTCTCATCCATTGTTCTTCCTTCTCTGCCTGGCTGAAGCACCTGCCCTGTGCAAGATGTCTGTGCCGCCCTCAAGCCCCCCAAATGCCTTTATGCACTCCCTCTGAGATCTCAAGAGGGGATCCAGGATCTGCTTGGTAATTGAGGTGGTTTCTTTGGTGGTTCTGCCGATACCCTAAAGGGGGAGCCCAGATCAAGCAGCTTTTTGGGATCCCTGAAAGGAATCCATGGCGAAATGGAACTTCTTGATTTGCGGCTTTTGATTGCAGACGTTGAGCAGTTTGTGTGGGTGGATAAAAGGGGTGAGTTACCCTTTACTTTAGTCCCCCCCCCCCCCCAGCTGTCCTTGCAAAGAATTTCGGGAAATACAAGATTTTCCTCCCATGCTTCAGTTAGCATTTTTTCTGGAGTTTTTTTGGGACGGGTGGAGTTTTGCAGGAAGGGGGATTGCGGCTGCAAGAGGGGCAGTTGGAGGCTAAGCTCAGTCTGGGTGCTGGCAATACCGGCGTTTGGTCTCTGCTGCCCCTGCCTGCACCCCTTCCCCCAAAAGAGGAGGCTGCTGCTTCCCTCAAAGCTTAGCTTAAAAAGAGGTAAGGGGGGGGAAGGGGAAGAAGCTGAGGCTGTGAAGAGGGAGGGACCCAGCTGGGGGAGGGGCAGGAGAGCATCCCTCCCACCTGCCAGAGGGGTGAGTCCCAGTGAAGGGATTCAAATGGATGGGAGTGGGAAGAGCAGTTGGGAGGGGGGTCTCTGGGCTAGGTGGGTGATGCTGGGGCTGGGCAGCCTCCTGGCTTCAGTCCAGATCCTTGGGTGGAGGTGGGGGTGTCTGTGCCTGAGTGGCCCTTCCAGCCTTGAACCTTTCAGCTCTGCAGGGAGGGAAGGCGATGGGAGCCCTGACTTCCACATTCTCAGGTGCTTCCCTTTTCGGTGTTTCTTGTCCCTGAAGCCAAGCACCGTTATTTGGTGGAAAAACGTTGAGGAAGCCCTGCGGGGGAAAGTTCAATGTTTAGGAAAAAACACCAAAAAAATTTGTTGGTTGCTGATTTGAGACTTTGGGGGCCCAGGGGACCATTTGCAGTGTGAGCCCCTCAGAACCAAAGATGGAATACATGAGAAGGAAAGGCTGCCTAGGGAGACCCTCCTGGGACGCTGGAAAAGGGCCCTTAAAGTCAGTTCAGTTTTTTTTGGGGGGGGGGGCTGGGTAGGGATGCTGCTTGAGCAGCACCCAAAGCCTCAAGAGGCCCCCAGCCCTACTGAGGAAGAGAGCCGGGTGCTGGAGCCGCAGGTGGGAAGCTGCCCCCAGAAGCTGGATATTGGCCCCAGGCCAAAGGCTGGAGGATCAGAGAGCGGATCTGTTGCTGCTGGACGGGCAGGCTTGCCCTGGGTGTCTGTCCGGGCTCTCTGCGGGGGATGAGGGGCCAGGGAGAGGCTGGAAGTGCTGGGAGACCCAACCCCCGGCAGGTGTGCTGGTGCTGCTCCTGACCTTCCTTTTTTGTAAGTTGTGTTGCTGGCGTTTGGTTTTGGCCTTGGGCCCCTTGCTATGTTGGGCAGCCTGGTATCTGAGGGGAATGAGGGGAGACTTTGGGTGGGGGAGTCTGTGCTTGAGAAGACCATGGTGATGGATATAAAAATAACATATTGAAAATATTGAATAGCTTAATAATAAAGGATTATAAATTGAAGAAGCAAATAATGGAAGATTTCAATTTAGCATAAATGTTTGTGCTATTATTAGAACGATATAAGCTTGTTAAGAGTCATAGATATGATTAATCATATTCTATTTGTATGAAAAGATATGGCACTTAGAATCGGGTGATGGCATAGAAATGACACACAGAAATATTGAATGACTAAATAATGAAAGATTACAATTTCATGAAAAATGTGTGTATTATTACAATGATTATATAAACTTGTTAAATGAAACAAATATGATTGATGCTATTTTATTTGTATTACAATGTATGACGCTCAAGTGCAACACTCTTCACACATTGATATGTTTGTAAAAAATTAAAAACTTTTAAAAATATGAAAAAAGAAGTGCCCAGCTGAGCTGGCCTCTTTCTTAAGGGATCCCCTTAATCCGAGGTGGGGGTTTCCTATCTCCCCAAAGGCAGCTTCTTCTCACAGCTCCATCTTGCTGGGCTGCTCCAACTATCCGGGGCCGCCTGGAGACTGGCATCCCTCCAGCACCATCCTGCCCCTCCCACCAACTTCTCAAAGCCTCCCCAGTAGGGCTGGCTCTCCTGCCCCTCCCCAGCCTCAGCAAACAGACCCTGAACTTTATTCCCAGCCCGCCCAGCCTTCCCGCTTTCCCTTGGGTCGAAGTTCGGTGCCTCCCGACCCGAGGGGCCCTTGGGCCAATTCCATTCAGGTGCCATTGCTGCAATTTGGAGTCTGCAACCTGCCTCCCAGCTGGGCCTCCCCTCCTAGAGGGGTTGGTTCAGAGCAAGCCTGGCCTTCCTGAGGGGAAGGAGGGGTCTCAGGCCATTTCCAGGGTGTCCTGCACTGTGGTGGCCACACCGTCACCCTGTGAGCAGCGTTCGGATGTGAGGTTCAGCGTTTCTCCTTATTGGTTGCCGTTACTTTTTCTGCAAAGTTGACTTGAGGAAGAGCCACAAAGAATCACAGCTGAATTTCTTGGTGTGTCTTAATTTTATCTTCCTTTATTTCATCGTTAGCACTCACCCCCCATTTACAGGGGAGGGAACCATGTCCACTTGGGGCTCAGCCTATTCGGGTGCCTCAGGTGAGACAGGAAGCCCAAATTGTGATGCCTTCCAGCTGGTTGCTCTCCAGAGCTCCTTCTCCTCACAGGGGCGTCCTGCTTATTTCTAAGGACCCCCAGCAGACTTCCAGAGCTGAGTTGGCTGAGCCTGGAGTCTCCTTCCACGCCAGCAAAGATGGGGCTTCAGAGGGAGAGAAGCTGCCCTGGATGAGCCTCCCAACAAAGCGGATCTGAAAGGGAGTGGCTGCCGAGGGGCCCAAGCAGCTCCTGGGGAGCCTCAGAGTCCATGCTGAAGGGGGGGTTGAGCAGGGCCATCCAGGGGGTCCAGGGCCCTTGAGGAGGTTAAAGGAACCGGATAGACCAGTGATGGCTAAACTTGGCCTGTTGGACATGTTTTTCGTCCTCCCCATCCTCCAGAGGCTTTCCTGAAGCCTAAAAAGGGGCGCCTGGGCAGAGTGGGCAGCACCTAGAAAACAGGCAGTTGGCATGTTTTCCCATTTGGTCTTCTCTTCCTCATTAGCCACTCCAATTCTTGGCCCTGATCAACATGTCTGTCCGGTGTTTACGTGGGATCTGCTGAACACGTGTGCGTCAGGGAGCTCTTCTTGGCAACGGAACGGCATGTGCATGTTTAAGTGGACGGCTGAGTTTTGCTTGCGGATGTTGATGAGTCTTTGACTACTTGGTTTAGGATCGAATTGGAAGCTGCTTTTCCATTGCAAAGCACGGTGGCTCTTCAGTGAGTCACGCCCAATTTTGTGACTTTTTGTCACAGTTGTCATCTTCAATTGTAAAGTGAATCATGCAGTTTGTTCACTGCTTGTCAGAAGCTGGCTGGGAAGTCACAAACGGCAATCAAGGGTGCCTGGAACACGGCAACTGTCAACAATTCACCCTGGTTGCCAAAGGTCCACATTTTGATCCTGACTGTGGGGATTCTGTGGTGGTTCCATGATGACCGGTTGTAAATGCTGTTGCAACTTTGAATAGCCACTAAAGGAAGGGTTGCAAGTCTGAGACATTGTATTGAGGGCAGCTGGCACAAGGCCGAGAAATGCCCCCTTCAAAACTCACCCATCTCTTTCAGCGCAAGGCTGATTCCCACCCTGGAGGGAGGAATATTCCCTGCAGTGTAGCAGTCCTTCCACTGCATTGAGTCGTAGCCTTGCTCTACTTGTTTATTTTTGTGGCTTAATGTGCAAAGTGGGGATCGTCCTCACTCCTTAAGGCCCTTCAGCATCCCAGGGAAACTCAACCGTGGGGGTATTCACACATCGGCTGTGCATAAAATAAATCGCCCACATGGTGAGGAAAGCTGAGGACTCTTGGCTTCAGGCCGTCTGCAGAAGGGCTGCATGCTTGCCAGCTGCCTTGGGCAACCAGGGTTGGGGCCTGAGACCTGGGGAATGGGACACAGCCTGACTTGGGGACAGCAGACCAGCTATTTCTGGGGAGGCCGAGGGCCCAGGCGCAACCCTAGGATGCTCACAAAAGGGGTCCCTTGTAACCCAGGTGCACGTTGCATTCCAGGGCTGAAGGGTTGCACCCTCCCCATATTTGCCCTGATGTTGAACCCCCAGGAAGCCCCCCCCTCGCCTTGAGCCTGGAAGGAAGCAGGTGGGTGAATGTAAGCTTTGCTTGGCTGATGGGTGAACACACCTGGGTGTGCAGTCAAAACCTGCTGAGACGGGACTGGCTGGCTTCTGCGGCAGATGTTATTCTCCATAGTGAGGGGAGGAGTATCCAGGATGGGTTGACCTTATCCTCTCATTGATTGGACTGAGTCAGATAAGCTCTTGGTATACGCCCCTCGTCCACCAGGCTCTGCCCAGTTATCGACTGGACGGATTGCCATCCTGGATCTCCAATAATTTGGAAATAATTTTAAAGAAAGAAATAGGATTAATTCATCTCCCTATGGCAGCAGCCGCAAGCGAGCTGGACAGCTCCATGAGCTGCAAGAAAGCCTGGCAAAAGCCCACTTGGGGGGAAGCACGCTGCCCAGGCATTTGAGTGAGACAAGTATCACTCAGAAAAATAAATGTGCTGGGCAAGCAGGAGACAAAGGGCACAAGCCTTCCAAGGCAAGCCCTGCCACGGAGGCTACAGCAGCGCCAGGGTCAAGCGGTGAGCCGTGGCTTCCTCAAGCGCCGTGGGGCGCGAATTGGGCCACCGGCAACTGAGGGGGCACTGGACCCCTGCCCAGAAGGTGAGCCTCGCCGCAGAAACTCTGCCGGGCACCGGAGCGCTCCGCTGCTCCCCACTGGGTTGAGCAGCCTACTGCGGCTTCCCAAATGCCGCGGAGCGCCCGCGCCATTATCCACGTGGCCCACCTCGCTGGAGGGGGTCCACGGGCAGAGCAAAGCCTCCGTCGGCACCAGAAGGAGGCAGAAGAAGCAAAAAAACGGCGGCAGAAGCGCAGCTCCTCAAAGCACAAGCCACCAGAACAGGAAATTTAAAAGAGCCGCCCTTTATCTCCTGGCACAGGGGCCATCTTGAAGCCGGGAGGAGCCACGTGTTCCAAGATGGTGGCACCCAGCGGCAACGAGGAGACCGGCAGGACTCAAGTACCTGCAGCGACAGCCAGCAGCCCCACCAGAGGGGCAGAGGATCAACCAAGGTTAGTGACCACCCCAGAGGCTGCCCAGAAGGGAGGGGGAGCAAAGGCTAGAGATAAGAAGAAGCACCTTTCCCCCAGGGCGGAGCTGGAGACAGAGGGTGGTCACAAGCCTTCCACGCCATCTAAGTATGAAAGGTGAAGGCACAAGAAGCTGGAGCAGTTCTACAAAAAGGCAAGTGGCCTTAAGTCCATCCCAGGCCTGGGACAGAAGGGGAAGGCCTCGGGAGTCCCTGCAACAGGGGAGGCACCCACATGGCAAGCAAAGATCCTTACCACATACGGCTTTCCTGGGATCAGCCCTGCCCACGGGGCTGCCACCTCTGGTTTTCCCATACACACAGGTGGGCATGGGTTCCAGCCAGCAACCTCCCACAGAGGTCCCCAATTTTCAAGACCTAATGATGCAGGCCTTCCAGCAATGCATGACAGCGGCATTTCAGCAGCCACAAATGCAGCCTCAGGTGGCATCCTCTCCTGGGATACCAGAGGGGCTGGAAACCCAGGGGGAAGACAGCTCTAGTTCCTCAGCCTCATCACAAGAGGTCAGCGACCTGGATTGCGAGGAGGGGGAAGTTAGGGAGGATAAACTATCTGAAGACGAAGGCATGCCCCCTCCTAAGCCGGCCTTCACTGGGTTGTTCCAGCCATCATTGTATAAGTCACTCCTGTTCAAGGCAAAGGCAGCCACCAAGCTCGGAAACAGAGCAGCAGAAACACCACCTCAGCACCAAGTGTTTTCTCCAGAAACCATCTTTGATGAGCAGGCCATTGAGACCGACACAGTGCCAACTCCCAAGGCCTTTCTTGAGTTGGTCAAGCGCCAATGGGCTGCCCCCACAGCGGGGCCCACATCCACAGACAAGACCTTCTTCAATGTGGACCAGGACATGGCCAGGGTGCTATCTCAACCCTCCATTGATGCACCAGTATTGGCACTACATACCCCCCCTACTCTGCCAGGGGAACCAGAGGAAGCTCTGAAGTTGGACGACAGGAAGGTGGACCTCACCCTCCAAAGGGCGCATCAAGCAACAGCCTGGGTGGTGAAGGCAGCCACCACCGCCTCCTTCTTCAACAGGTCTTCCCTACTCTGGCTGCAAGAACTGCAGCAACATATCCCCATTACCGAGGTCAGAGCGCACCAAGACATCAATAAACTGGTGGTGGCCATCCAATTTTTGGCGGATGCCACCTTGTCCACAGCCAGGTTTGCCTCCAGGGCAATTGCTTCAACCATTGCATCTCATAGGTAGCTGGGGCTGAGACAGTGGCAGGGGGATGTTCGCCACAAGTGGCACCTGGCATCTGCTTCTTTCACAGGAGATGCCCTTTTGGGGCCAGCTCTGAACCCCTACCTGGTTGAGAATAAGGACAAGAGGAAGGTGCTTTCCACAGCCTCAAAGAATGGACAATTTAGGACAGGCCTTACCCCAGATGGTCCTATTCCCGGGGACAAGACTTTGGGGCCTCCTTCCAGGGTCAGGATCCCTTCAGGGGCTCAGATGCGGTGTACTCAGGTGCCAGGCAGTACCAGGGCAGTTCTTCTGCCAGGCCGAGATACCCAGATAAATAGTAGTGAGAGCCACCGTTCCCTTAGTGCTGGAATTTCTCTAGGCAGGCCTGGACAGGGAGTTAGCTCCCAACACGATTAGGAGACAAGTCCCGGCTATCTCATCCATGCTTCTGTGTGGTAGAGCCCAGACGCTCATTCACCAACTCTTGGTCAGGCAGTTCCTGAAGGGGGCGTCTAACCTCAAACCACCCACGGTACACAGGTACCCTTCCTGGGACTTGCACAAGGTGTTGGATGCTCTGACAGGGGCCCCGTTTGAGCCTTTGCGAACAGTGTCACTAAAGTTTTTAACCCTTAAGGTGGTGTTTCTAGTGGCCATCACATCCGCCAGACGGATATCAGAACTGCAGGCCCTGTCCGCTAAGGAGGACTTCTGCCTATTTCACCAGGACAGAGTGGTGTTGCGGTTGGACCCCTCCTTCATACCTAAGGTGTGCTCATGCTTCCACAGGTCACAAGAGCTGATTTTGCCCATATTTTGTCCAGACCCTTCTCGCCTGCTAGAGAGGAAGTGGCACACTCTAGACATAAGGAGGGCTCTGAGGATTTACCTCAGAAGAACCTGGCTGAATAGAAAGTCCGAGGCCCTGTTTGTCTCATTCCAACCCGGGTTTCTGGGCAAGAAGGTGACCTCCACCACCATAGGCAGGTGGTTGAGGACCTGCATTGCTACGGCCTACCAGTCACAGGGCATACAGTCACCGAGCCCCATCACAGCACACGCCACATGAAGTGCGGCCACCACTGCGGCCTGGGCAACTCAGGCCTCATTGACAGAGATATGTAGGGCAGCCTCTTCCCCGTCACCCTTCGTGAGGAACTACAAGTTGGATACCTTTGCCTCTGTGGAGGCTTCATTTGGTCGCAGGGTATTACAGGCGGTTCATAGGGTGGGGGACACACCCAACCAGGCGTAGTTTGGCCATGGGCCCTCAGTATGTTACCCTTCCTAGGGATGTGTTAGCTTTGATACGTCCCATCCTGGATACTCCTCCCCTTACTATGGAGAAAGGGCGTTGGTACTTACCTGATACACCTCTTCTCATAGTGGGGGAGGAGTATCCAGACCCTCCCTATCATGGTAATGTAACATGTATTATGATGGATATTGCACTAATATGTTCAAGTAATAATTCAATAAAAGTTTGAAACCTTAACAAAGGACTGGAGTGGATGGCACAACGAGTCAGATAGAGTTCTTCGCCGATAACTGGGCAGAGCCTGGTGGACCAGGGGTGTATCCCAAGAGCTTATCTGACTCAGTCCAATCAACGAGAGGATAGGGTCAACCCATCCTCCCCCACTACGAGGAGAGGCGTATCGTCCTTTCTCCAGGAAGGCTCCTGAGAATAAGCCCAACCTCTTACGGAGATTGCTGTGTTCTGACAAGGCCCAATTTCCCTTCTTTGCTTTGCCTGGACACCCCGGCCCTTTTCTCCCCAGGTGGAAATGGAGTGCCAGAAAATTGCCTGAGCCTTTGGGCCTCTGTCTGGCCAGAGAGGATTCAGATTAACAGAGTTGGAAGGGGCCTTGTAGGTCATCTAGTCTAACCCCCACCCCAACAAGCAAGAGACCCGACACCATTTTTGTCAGAAGGCAGTCCAGTCTCTTCTTGAAAGCCTCCAGGGATGAAGCTCCCACAACCTCTGAAGGCAACTTCTGTTCCATGGGTTGATTGTTCTCACTGTCAGAAAAGTCCTCCTTATTTCCAGGTTGAATCTCTCCTTGGTCAGTTTCCATCCATTGTTCCTTGTCTAGCCTTCAGGTGCTTTGGAGAATAGCTTGAGTCCCTCCTCTCTGTGGCAGCCCTTCAAATATTGGAAGATGCTCTCCTGTCTCCCCTGGTCCTCCTCTTCCCTAGACCAGCCATGCCCAGTTCCTGCAACTGTTCTTCATATGTTTGAGCCTCCAGTCCCCTCATCATCCTCGTTGCTCTCCTCTGCACTCTTTCTAGAGTCTCAACCTCTTTTTTATAGTGTGGTGACTTCGCTTGAGCAGGAGGCTCGGCCTCACCAACTTTCCACAGTTTCAGGCAGATGCAACAGCTGGCAGTTCAGCCGAGGTCCCCCCCCCCCAGTTGGCTTGGGAAAAAGATTAGAGTGCTGAATGGTAATGGGGCTTTTCCCATTGCCCAGCCTTCCTCCTGGAAGTCTCCCAATGCCACTTGCTTAGAATAGAAACTGCTATTTTTAGAGCAATTCTCTGGGTAGCACACAGAAAAAGAAACTGTAAACTTTAAAAATGCAAAAAAACAACAACGTTAAAATGAGAACGTAGAACACTAACACAATAATTAACAAGGGCAGAACACGGGAGATGCTAATTGCTTCTCATTTCAGCAAAACACCTGGAGTTGACCTGCTCACACCAATTAGCATGTTCCTAGGCTTTTCAAAAACTTTTGCTAAACTTTCCTTTACTAAAATTAGAGAAGCCCTTTCATTACACAACTGAAATAAAAAAAGTTTACTTTTCAAAAAGAGGAGAGATGCTCTCAAAGAAGAGTTCCCACAGGAGATCCTGAACTTGGAAATAGGCCGGTGCAGAAACTCCTGCAGAGATGCAACAAACCCTCTGAGCATGAGGAATGCCTGGCCTTCCAAGGGGGATTTAACCACTGCAAGAGGGGGGAGACCTTCCAGGAATGGGGCAGGCACAGCCGTGCACAGCCCTCTGGCTTGCTGAATAGATGGCATGTCAGGGCCGGTGGCCTGGAGCAGGGGTGTCCAAACTTATAGCCTGGTGGACTTCAACTCCCAGAATTCCTCAGCAGCGAAGCTGGAATTCTGGGAATTGAGGTCTGCCAGGCTTAAAGTTGCCAATGTTGGAGACCCCTGATCTGGAGGGTGGCAACAGCTGGGGGCTGTGACAAGGGAGCCAAAATGGGGGCCAGCTGCAAGCAGCAGCAGCAGCAGTAGATTGGGGGTTCAGAGTTAACCCTGCTTAACCCAGGCAGCTTCTGCTCTTAATGCTGAATCAGGCAGGCCCCTGGCACACTACTGTGTTGCCCTTGCTTGGGGGAGGATGGCAGGGCTCCCTTGATCAGCACCCCTTCCCAGTGGCCAGGCAGGCAGCAGGGCTGTGGGGTGGACAGGCAGCCAGTCCGACGAGAAGCTTCGAGTGCCAAGTCTGGCAGGGGGGTTGGCATTCTCAGCTGCTTTGCAACTTGACCTTGTTTTCTGAAGACTGACTGGGCAATGCGTGGTGATACCCCCCCTCCCCCTCCCCCCATCAATGGGTTTGTCGTCCTCATTAAATGTGCCTGGTGGGCAAGAGGGGTAGGCAGGCTGTTCAGTCAGCAGGGCATTGGCAGGGGTGGTGCGTTTCACAACACACCGTGCTTTCCCCCTCCCCCTGATGAAGTAAGTGGTGTGTGTGACCCGTCAAAACCGCGGTAGAATAAAGCGCGCCTGACGAAAGCGCATACGTGACGTCATCAGCAGCGTGACAAATAAAATTAAAAATAAATTAAATTAAAATTAAAATAAAATTAAAGCAAGCCGATTCACATAAAGGTAAGGGTTAGGGTTAGGGTTAGGTTAAGGATTAGGGTTAGGTTTAGGGTTACGTTAAGCGTTAGGGTTAGGTTTAGGGTTAGGTTAAGGGTTAGCGTTAGGTTAAAGGTTAGGTTTAGGGTTAGGTTTAGGGTTAGGTTAAGGGTTAGGCTTAGGGTTAGGTTTGGGGGGGTTAGGTTTAGATTTACGCATTAATTTTAAGTTTACCGCTCACAGCGTGCTGTTTTCATCGCGCTGTGATGACGTCACGTACGCGCTTTCGTCGAGCGCGCTTTATTCTACCGCGGTTTTGTGGTGGAACCAGTGGTGTGATCCAGGCCTGTGCTGTGGTGGGAGGAGAGTCCAGCACTGACCGTCCCATTTGTGGACCTGCAGCTGATGTGACAAGGAGCTTCAATGGGAGTGCCAGAGCGACCTCTGCCACCCAGGCTCTTGTGCCCTGGTTCTGGTGGCCACTCAGCCTCCCAGGGAGCAGCCTTCCTCTCTGTGCAGTGGAAGGGAGGGGGTGTGTGCAGAACATGTGGGGCCCTGGTTTGGACTGTCCTCTCCCCAAGGGTTTTTAGGCAAATGTTTGCAGGTGGGGGGGGGGTTTTGATGTGACCTTTGTTTTGCAAGGTACTTTACGTTTTTGGAAAGGCAGCCTGACAATGTTCCCCTTGGCCATGTCACACACTGCGCAGCACAAAGTTGGCTGCGGAAAGGAGACATTTCCCGCACAAGAGCTGATTTGCTTGGTTGCTGCATCCGTGCTTTTAAAATACTGAATTTTTGATGTGCCTTCGGGTCTGCGTTAAAGTGACTTTCCCCCTGCTTTAAAATAGGTCATTCAGTCTCTTGCTCTGCAGCTGCAGAGGGAGATTCTGATAGCAGGTCAGAGATGACCCAGTGGATCATGGCCACACTGTCCCGTCCCCCCGTCCCCCCATGCCAGAAGGGGAACTGCTCTTCCAATGCTCCCTATTTTACCCATTCCCCCACATCCTCTCTCACGGAGAGGACTGACATGTGGACGTCTCTGGGGGGAGTGTCACTGCTCTGGGCTGATGTGGGTCTCAGTCAAGAGGGCTGGCTTACCCTTTGGTCACCAGTCTCTCTCTCTCTCTCTCTCTCTCTCACACACACACACACACACACACACACACACACCCCTCACCGATGCCTTCAGGACTGGAGGCCCATCAGCACAAAACAAACTTCAGCAGGCAAAATGTCAGAGCCCAGCGCAGTGTGTCTGTGTGAGTGCATTGACAGGCTCATCTTGGGGTAGGTGGGTGTTCTCTATGCCCGTGAAGGCCACCCCCACCCCTGCCCACATGGTCCTTCAGCTGAGCCTGGACCGTTGACCCAAAACAGCTCCCTGGGACCTCTCCCTCCAACCCCAGATGCCCGGTCTTCTGTCCTTCTCCCTGGGTGTTTGTTGGGTGATGGGGTGTTATACTGAGGCTGGATGTCTTGAACCCCTGAAAGGCTGCAGAAGCTTTCAGTTGGGTGGGGATGGCCTTGGGAATCAGCCTCCACCCATCCAGATGCACCTCTCCCTAATCAGCCTGAGTTGCCTGAATCCGAGGGAGGGACTCCCTGGGTGGGAGTCTGGATGGAGGCGGCTCCAGGGAGGCATTTTGGGGCTTCCCAGGTGGGCCGAGGGACAGGAAACACTGGTGGGACTTCATGGCTGGTTCCTGCACAGCCCACAGCCAAGAAGACTTCTCCAAAGGAAATTGGGGAGGGGGCTCCCGGGGAGAGAGAAAGTCCTAAACAAGCTGGCATTTAGAGCCATTCTGGTCAAAGGTTGAAACTTATATTTCCCAATTGTCTCAGTGTGGAAATTCCCAGAGAAAATGTGCACTCCAGCCACACAACCGACGCAAAACTCTAGAGAGATTCTCTGCCTTGTAGTGGAAGAGCTTTTTGTGACCTTGATTGATTAGGAAGCCTGCTGTGGCCTCCGATGCTTCTGTGCCCTGGCCTGAGCATCTCCCCCACTTTCATTCTAAAAACATGCCTCTCTAACATGTCACAGACTCTCCTTCCCTTCTGTTGTGTGAGGAGAATGTTTGGGGTCGGAAGGGGGCAGCCTCGGAAATGCCCCCATCTCAACTCGTTTCCTTTCTTTCCTCCACAGATTTTTCCGCCCAAGTGAATTCGACCTCCTTAAGTTCTCCGACCGGCCGGGGGAGCCACATGGGCACACCTGCCCTCCACCCCTCCATGGGGCCCAGCCTTGGGGGCTCCTTGGGGTCGCCCAGCCAGCTCCACTCGCCCATCAATGGCATGGGGCCGCCCTTCTCCGTCATCAGCTCCCCGATGGGGCCTCACGCCATGTCTGGACCGTCCACGCCCGGCCTCGGATATGGAGCTGGCAGCCCACAGGTGAGTGACCGGCTGGCTGGCTGAGTTGGGGGGGGGGCGAGGGGGGATTTAGAGGGTCTGTTCTGAAGGCTCTGGGGGAGGAGGGGGAGTTGCTTATCCCTCCCACCCTACTTTTGCTCCAGGCTGCATCTGCCTCCTCAGTTGGGAGGGGCCCACTTTCTGTCTTTTTGGGGTAGATTTTCTGAGGCATTTATTAAACATGAAGAACTGCTGGGCACTGAGAGGCTCTTAGAAAAACACGCAGGGCTGGATGTGCCTTTCATTGGATGAGGATAAAGAGGCACTGTTGCTGCCCACCGGACCACATGCTGTGGGTCCTTCCTAGGGCTTTTCCCCATAAGTGCCACATTGAGCATCATGTGGGTGGTGGGCTTATAGCCTGGCCCATCTGGCACCATCTCTCCCTCCCTCCCTCCTTGTCTGGGGGCCTTTGCTGCAGGTGCTGCCTCAACGTTGTGTGTGTGTGTGTGTCCCTCTGCAGTGCTTCTTCAGAGAAAATGTGCTCTTGCTGAAGATGATGAATGATGCTGTGCAAATGGAGGCCCCCTGCCGAACCCCAGCCTGCAGCCCCTTGGCCTCCCCCTCCCCACTTTGAAGCAACTGGTCCAGGATAAGGCCCCTCATCCTCTCCCCAAGCAAGGGAGGGGCCCAAGAGGCGTGGGCTATACCCGGGAACGCTGTATGTGTGCGCGCGTGTACATGTGTGTGTGTGTATGTGTGAGATGGAGCAGGCCCTGCTGTCTACGCAGACCTGGGGCTGAGGTTTCTGGGGCAGAAGCCCTGCCCTGCAGAAACTGGATAAAAGAAGTCGGGTGCCACCTGTTACTGGCACTGTAGCTGGGAAGGAGGGGAGAGGTGACCCAGCGGGGCAGGTCAGGAGGACACGGTTCCCCCCCCAACGTTGCCACAGCTGCCTTGATGGCTTCCAGATGTTACCAAGGGTATGGGCACCTGCCAGGCGTGGCCTGACCAGCTTGAGTCACAGAGTGGTGGCCTGGGGGCCCTGGGCTGAAGCAAGGGGGCACAAGGGAGTGGCTTCCTGCAGGCTGAGTGCCCACTTCCCTTCACGTGGGGTCTCCACTTGCTGCAAAGAGGCTGGAGAGCCACGGGGTGGGGTGGAGGAATGGGTTGCCTGGTTGTGATCTACATTGCCCCTCTTTTTTCTGTGCCCTTCTGGAGGGAGATCCCCTACAGGCTCTGAAGGAGAACCCTCCCCAGGCTCTCACTGCCTGAATTACCCTTTTGGGGAACTGGGGCTAGAAGGAGCTCTGGGGGGGGGGGAGAGATTCTCCTGTTACCTGTACATACATGAACCCCCCTGCCCCCCCCCAGCTTCTGCATCACAAAGAGAACGCCAGGAGTTTGGTTTGGTGGAGGTGCAGCGCAGAGCCTCATAAATAGGTACCACTTTGGTGGGAAAGTAACAGCGCTCTGTGATGTCAGACTGGCCACATGACCCCAGTAATGTTTTTGGACAGCGCTGAAATGGAGGTGAGCACCAGAATTCTGGGAGTTGAAGTCCGTCAGGCTTAAAGTTGCCAAGGTTGGAGACTCTGGTCTATAAAGTGCACATCTCTGTCCGTTATCTTTTTCCTTTGCAACCGGTATTGTCTTGCAGAAGAATGTTCCAATTTTGCTAACTGAGGAGCCTCTTCTCTTCTGCGCTGTTGTCATCAGAGGCTTCCTTCCAGCTCCTTTCCCAGCCTCCCTCTCCAACCAGCGTCCATTGCTCAGACTTGCCAAATATCCGCTTTAAATACCTGGGGCCTGAGAGGCGGATGTGGCGGTCAGGGCCGTCTCTCTTACAGTTTAGGTGGGAGGTCTGAGGACTGAATTGTTTATTTGTCTAAAAAAAAAGACTCATCCAATCTTTGGCTGCAAAACTGGGGAATTTGAGCTGATGGACAAGCCAGCACCCCGCCCCCTTCCTTTGCCCACTCACTCCACTGCTCCCCTCTTGCCCTGTTTGGATGAGGAGCTCAAGCTTGGAGCAAGTGGGTTGGACCAACCCTGGTGGCTCCCTCGTTGATCGGGGTGGCCTGCCCTCTTGCTCCCATACCCCGCCCCCCATTACTGACCAGATAGAAGCTTCCTCTCCTTTCTAAAAAAAAATTGCACTACTTGCTAATTGTCTACTGAAGTTGGGCAGCCGATAGGTTGAAACAAATAAATAAATAAAGTAATGGCTCTACAAGCAAATTCCAGATAATTTCCTTCTACAAGAGCCAGGAGCGGGCAAGGCTCAGGGACACCAGATAGGGCCCAGAGGATGCAGATACCAGCAATGCACAGCCAGACGGACTGGCACTGGCCTTGGAGAGACCAGTCTGGGGGGCGCAGCGTCCTGTTCGTGGCTTTTACTGCCCAAATAAATCCACAATCGTCCTGCACATTAGAGATGCATCTAAATATTGGGCCTCCAGCCTTGGTTCCCTTTGAGCCAGTCATGCATCTGTGGGCCTGGGGGAGTGGAGGAAGGGGGCCACCTTTCCCTGTGCGGCTTCTTTGCTTCCTCCCTTCTGGCTGGAGATCCTGGTTTGGGCAACGGCCTCTCCTCGGGCCCTGCTGCTCACAGGGAGCGGCTTCTTTCTGGGCCATCTCCTCAGGAGGGCCAGATGGAGGCCTCCAGTTCACACCAGACACAGGAAGAAGAACAAGGAAACGGAGCTGTCTCAGGACTCCCTGAGGGGAATCTTCCAATGCTGCTGGCAGAGCGGGCAGCCCTTGGCACCTGAAGGACCAAACCAGAAACCCCAAAATGTCTGTCTAGGGAGGATCTTCTCAGCCAGCTCTGGGATTTCTGCTTCCAGCCCCCTCCCCACTTTCCCCAGCAGCTGGGCTGCCTGACCCCACACCTCACATCAGTCCCTGAAAGCCTCACCCTGAGGGGGAAATGCCTGTTGGAGATATGGACTCCCTCAGCTCCCCTTCCGCTTCATCAGGGTGCTGGAGAAGGTCTTTCTTGCAAATGGGTGGGGGTCTCTGCAGTGGAATCTCCTAGGGCTTTCCCTGGCAGATGGGGCAGCCTAGCTGCTCTGGGGGCCCTTCTGTTTCCCTTGAGGAAAGATGGGTCCAATCCCCCCATCCCCACAAGAGCCAGGACCCCCGAGTGAAAGAGCCCCACGGCCTAGGGAGGGCCTTCCCATCTTTGCTTGGGTGGTAGAAAGATTCTGCTGCTGGAAGAGCAGAGGGGCGCAGGGGGGAGGTTACCCCTTCCTTACCAAGGGGGATTTTAGGCTCCCTCAGAGGTTTCTTGAGGGCCAAGAGTAGCTGGCAGTGGAAGCTCACCCAGAGCCTGGCTTTGGTCTCTGGGCCTGAGTGTGTGAGCGCTCAAGTCGAGTCTGGACACCCAACCTCTGGGTGTTTGGAGCTGTGTGGTGAGCTGCAGTGGAATGGAGGGCCACCGGGCCCAGTTCCTTGGTGTGAGCCATGCTGGTGGGATGGATGGGTACTAGCCTCCCCCCTCACTGGGTCCTCTCCCTGGGCACCCTGGCGCTGCACCAGTGGGAGAGGAAGGCTGCTGGCGCCTGGAGGGGAGGAAGGAAGCAAAGTGGCGCCAGGCTGGGCCAAAAGGAGAACCCCTCGCGGTTGTGGGGGCGTCCCCTCCAGAGACTCTGAGTCAGCAGCTGTTCCAGGAAGCATCAGGGCAGAAATGCAGCCCCCCCCCATTGTCCTTCTCTCTGTCTCCTTCAGTGGAGCATCTCCCCTAAGCCCCTTCCCCAGAAATACCTTCCTTGGAACTTTGGTGGGGTGATAGGGAGGGGTCTTCTTGGCCCAGAGTCCCCCCAGGCTAGAAGCTCTTTTGTTCTCTTCACCTACAGGCTCCCTGGGACTGGCATGCAGAGGATGGGGGACCACCCTGGTTTTAGTGGGGGGGGGGGGTTCTGTGTGCAGGCGTAACAAATGCATGGTGGAGTTTTGAAGGTTGATGAGACAATCGCTTTGGGCTTTAATGATTACCCAGCGACTTTGAATGCTGTGTTGTTTCTAAAATGTCTTGAACTCTATTGGTTCCTTCATGAGACTTCACAGGCTGGTCCTCAGCCCCCACCCCCACCCCAGTCATGTCAAGAGCCACACTTGGATTCCCCTCGCTTGACTAATCTTCCTTGGATGCCCAAAGAGCTGCGGCTGCTGGGGCCCCTCCCTGCCAGCCTCCTGATCTCCAGGTAGTGGGGGAAGGGAGCTGGACTTCGCCCCTGGCACAGACACCCCCCCCCCCGCCCCATCTCTCTCTGGCAGCTGAGCTGAATGAGTGGGGGTTTTTGCAGGAGGAAGCAGCCGTAGGAAGAGCAGCCATGTCTTCACTGGGGGTTCTTGGCTCTGCCCGCCTCAGTGCCACCCCGCAGCCAGGGAGGCATGTTGCCCACTCCCCGGGGTGTAAGCAGCACCCCAGATCTCCCCCTTCGGAGCTTCTGTCTGGATTCCCCTGGGGGTCCAAGGTTTCCGCTTGGTGCCTGCAGTGGAAGCACCCCAGAAGAGCAGGAAGAGCAGCACTTCCATGGGGCACCACTTTCCTTTCTGCATTTGCTCACCTGGTGACGTGAGCCGGGCATGAGGGGCATTTGGGAGCTCCCAGTGGATCCGGGCCATGGGGACTCCTTCCTGGTGCTCTTCACCCCTCGGGAGAGCCAGTGTTTCCCACAGGTAGGTGGAGCAGGAGGGGCCAGCAGCTTACTGGCTGCAGATTGACTTTATGCCGGAGGTAGTGCTGTGCACTCCCCTGACAGGCTGGATTGGGGCCATACACTGCAGCTAGAAGCAGTTTCCACCCAATTCAGCTTCTCCGCCGTAGGATGGGAGGGAGCTCATTTCTTGCTTAGTTTTCCTGGTTTCTGAGCTTTTGGGGCAGGTCTCTCCATCTCTCACCCAATTTGGCCATTTGGGCTTTGTTGACTCAGAGGGTTGGCAGAAGATGAGCTGCCTGCCGTCATTGCATCCACCGTCTCTTCCCCAGAGTGCAAAGTCACCACAGCTGACCAAGCCTGGCTGCTACACAATCACAGCCACTGGCTCTGTCGACTTTGGAAAATAGCTTGAGCCCCGTCCTCTCTGTGGCAGCCCCTGAGATATTGGAAGATGCTCTCCTGTCTCCCCTGGTCCTTCTCTTCCCTAGACCAGCCATGCCCAGTTCCTGCAACCGTTCATCGCCTGTTTCAGCCTCCAGTCCCCTCATCATCCTGGTTGCTCTTCTCTGTACTTTTTCTAGAGTCCAAACCTCTTTTTTATAGTCTGGTGACCAAAACTGGATGCAGGACTCTAGGTGGGGTCTTACCAAGGCTTTATAGCACCTCATTTGATCTTGATTGTATCCCTCTGTTAATGCAGCTTAGAATTGGATTGGCTTTTTTGGCTGCTGCTGCACACAGCTGGTTTCCATTTAGCTGGTTGCCCACCAAGATCCTTCTACTAGTTCCTGCTATGCCTCCCCCTGCCCACCCCAGCCTTTCTGTCCCATGCAGCTGCCCCTGGACCCAGCCCAGAACCCCCAGCCGGAGCTTCCTACTGTCAGCCGGAGGAGAGGTGTGGATTTGTGTGTGTAGCCTGGGTTTGGAACCTGAGAAGGTCCTGGGATTTAATGGTGGAGCCCTTCAGGCTGTTGCCCGAGGTGGGCACAAATGGCACAAGAGGCCTGTGGAGGAAGGATCAGGTCACATGCCCTGGAAAGTTTGACTGAGGGCAGGAGTGGATAGAGAATTGGAACAAACTTAATAAACATCTAGAAATGTGTTTTAATAGAAATGCGATCCATTTTGCTGAAATAAATAAAGAATATTTCATATAAATCTACCCAAAGGAGGGAAATCTACTAGCTCTTTTAGCTGAATTTGTCTGCAGTGTTGGTTTCATGTGATGGAGGGAAAGGCGGCCGGGGTGGGGGGGAGAGGATCCTGGCCAGCCCAGTCAGGAGGGCTTCCTTCAGCCTGGGCAGAGCGGGGCTGGCATGTAATCTGGCAGACCGAGACATCCCCTTCCTCCTTTGTGGTGGGAAGGAGCCAAGTCTCACTTCCCAAACAGGCCTTGGGAGCCAGGAGATCGGATTCTGCTGAGGGCAGCATTTTCTGAGAGAGAAGCAGGCAGTGAAAAAAGCCCCATAAGATCTGGGAAAATTCCTTGGGAAAAAGTGAAAGTGGAGATGCAAAGAGGCCTTAGAAGAAAATGCTTGACAGTGTTCCCTCTAAGCTGCGCGGGTGCGTGGCCGTGCACGTGTCAACAAAACACCACGCAGCAGTTTGTGAGACGCCTTCCACGATAATAGGAGAGGAGAGCCAGCCTGGAGACAGCAATCAGTTCTAGGTCCACAAAGAAAGTAGCTGAGAGAAGGGGTGTGGGGGTTGGGAGAAGGCATGGGACGGGCTCTTAGCAGGCTCTTAGCAGCGGCTGCTCGGATTTGCCATTTGAGAGAGACAGAGAGAGAGAGAGAGAGAGGGAAGGAGGGAGGGAGGGAGAGGGAGAGCGCGAGCATGTGTATCCCTCCTTCCTTCAGCCCAACACTCTCGCTGGCATCCTGACCAGACGAGAGGGACTGCAGAGGGTCTCCTCGAGTCTAGGGCAGCGAGTCATTTGATGGGAAACTTGCCTCTTGGAAGGAATGACCCAGCTTGGCTCCCACTTCATCTCTCCTGCTTCGTCTTTCCTGCCTCTTCGCTTCTCCATTCGGTCGTTGGGCGGCAGATTGAAAGCGGGAGCCAAGCCGGGTCATTCCTTCCAAGAGGCAAGTTTCCCATCGAATGACTCGCTGTCCTAGACTCGGGGAGACCCTCTGCAGTCCCTCTCGTCTGGCTGGGATGCCAGTGAGAGTGTTGGGCTGAAGAAAGGAGGGATTCTCTCTCTCTCTCTCTCCCTCTCCCTCTCTCTCTCTGTCTCTGTCTCTCTCTCTCTCTCTCTCTCTCCCTCCCTCCCTCCCTCTCTCTCTCTCATTAAAAGAGAAAGAGAGTTAGTTAGTTAGTTAGTTAGTTAGTTAGTTGGCAGACTTAGTCGTTAAGTTTGTTTCTTTGTGTGTTGTGTATATATACATGTCTCCATGGATGCAATTGTGCAAGCATTCTTTCCTCTTTAAAAGAATTTCTGGATTTCTCCTCACCAAACCTTTAAGACTGAAAGAGTTAGAGTTGAAATATATAGAGATTGTCAATCGCCATACTGTTAGGTTGATAGGCAATTATGGACTATCTTGATTATATCCTCCTTAGAAAGAATATGCTACTGTATGGTTGAGAAAAAGATCAAACTTCATTCCATGGAAACCCAACAAAGTTCATAGGGAAGGTTTCTTTCTATGATGGGCTTCTTGGGCCAACAGTGAATATCAGTTATCAAAAATGTAGGTAGAAAATTAAGCAGACAGTAGGCAATTACAAAAAGGGAAGCCAACTTTCTGAATTCTGTTTCTTTGCACTTAGTGACTTATAAATAGACTAATGTTCTGAAAACCTGACCTAAATTACTATATATTTTAAATATCTGTAAAGCTATTCTGAAAAAGTTGTTCTCAAGGTATGTGATAAATTCAATAAAAAGAAGGGAATTCTTGATTAATTTAAAGAGAAATGAGAATATTGGATAGTAAATGGACAAATACAATTACCAATCAAAGAGAATATTTTCACCTCAGGGTTGAAATGAGATATTCTCTCTTACTCTTTCCTCTTCCTCTCTTTTCTCTCTGTCTCTCTCATCCTCTTTCTCTTTGTCTCTCTTCTCTTTCTCCTTCTTTTCCATTCTTCCTTCACTTATTCTTTCTTTCTCCCTTCTCTCTCCTCTTTGTCTCTTTCTGTCTCTCATCCTCTTTCTCTTTGTCTCTCTTTCTCTCTCTTTTCCCACTCTTCTGTCACTTTCTCTCTCCTTCTCTGTCCCTTTCTATCTCTCTTCCCTCTTTTTTCTTCCTCTCTTCCTCTCTCCCACTCTTTTATCACTTTCTCTCTACCGCCCAACCTGTCCTCATACTTATCTTCGACTGATCATGTTTGCAATAATTTACCTTTTCTAAATAGCACAGTTCTCTTACCGGATCCCTCTCTCACTTAAACATACACACAGACTCACTCACACTCATGCACAAAACCATTTTTCTCCATTCCAATTCAGATCCTATAAATCAATTGCTCTGTGAAACATCTGTGAAAAAAATTCAGGTGCTCAGGCATGAAAATGTGTCGCTCAAACACTATACTTTTCTACACACACTGAAAAAAAATTAAAGGGAACATTGAAAAGGTGCAGGTTGCCAGCTGGGATAGGCATCAGGAAAATGAAGAACGGGGTTACTACAAAATTGGCAGGAAGTGTCCCTCCTCCCCAATTTGCATGAGCAAAGCTATTCACAATGAAATGGGTGCCCCTCCCCAGCCTTGGCCCCATTCAGAAGCCACTCCTCCAGGGACTCTGTGTGTGTGTGTGTGTGTTTTGGGTGCCTGAAGCTTTTGCAACAGACCTCCCTCCTTAGGTGGGCTTTCCACTCTGAGGCTGCCTTTCAGGCTGGCCCACCACCTCTGAAATGGGGAGGGGGGTCAACCCTGCCCAGCCCTGGGACAGGAGGCCTGAGGAGATTTGGGGTTTCAGGGTTTCTAACCACAGCCTCCCTTTCTTGCCCCCTCTTTCCTCCCAGCTCAACTCCCCTCTGAACCCCGTGAGCAGCACAGAAGACATCAAGCCCCCCCTGGGAATCAATGGGGTACTCAAAGTGCCAATGCACCCTTCCTCCGCCATGCCCGCCTTCACCAAGCACATCTGCGCCATCTGCGGAGACCGCTCCTCAGGTAATGCCCTCCTTGCACTGTTTCTAGCTGGCATCTAACTGCTCTGCCCAGGCCTCTGCTCCCAGTTAGTCTTCAGGGAAGGCATTTCCCACAAGTGGGTGTGACTAACAGGGCTCCCCTCCCTCTGTCAAAAAAGTCCCCAAGCACCCAGGAGGTGGGCTCTCCCTGCCTGGTGGGACTCAGCGGGATGCCAAGCTGGGCAGCTAAATCTCTCCCTTTCCCACCCACTGCTTCAGATTCTGGGGCAGAGAGGCTGGTACTGCCACTCTTTGTGGACATCACTCCTGTCCCCTTAACCTTTGACCGAGTGCCTCCCTGGGTGGCGTGAAGACTCCTCTAACAAAGGAACAGGCTGGCACTTGCCCTCCCTGCACCAGAGGGCCAGGCAGAGGCCGAAGGGAAACATTTCTTGGAGGCCACCCTCCCATTTGCCCTGCCCCGTCTGTCTTCTCCCCCCCCTCCAGGCAAGCATTACGGGGTGTACAGCTGTGAGGGCTGCAAGGGCTTCTTCAAACGGACAGTGCGCAAAGACCTGAGCTACACTTGCCGGGACAACAAGGACTGCCTGATTGACAAGCGCCAGCGGAACCGGTGCCAGTACTGCCGCTACCAGAAGTGCCTGGCAATGGGCATGAAGAGGGAAGGTGAGGCCAGGAGAACTCAGACAGTGGAGGGGCGGTCATAGTTGTGAGGCCTCTGGTGGTCAAGGAAGCATTGAATGGAAGGGCTAAAAGGGAATTTGGAGGTCATCTAGACCAACCTCCCCGCAACGGGACAATTATATTGTTTTCACATTTATCCCCTGACAGTGCAGAATCAGTCCCCTCCCCCACCCCTTTGTAAGGCATTGTCTTGTTCCTTGTTTGTGTGCTGTTTGATATAACTGTCAGGCCTGCTCCACTCAGATCCCTAGGCAAGAGAGACCCTTGACTCCATTTGGTTGAAATGATAGGTTCTTTTATTAAGGATTAGTGGTTGCAGTGAAAGCAAGGCTAGGTTGGAATATTACCACAGAAAGGTTATACTTTCCCCCTTTCCACGGCCCTTCCGCCTTTGTCCCTTTTATCGGTGACCAGGTGTCCAGTTGCAAACAGCTCCAATGTTTTGGGAACCACTTAGATATTTGGCCCGTCTTGGTGCAATTTCTCACTCTGCTCCCAGGTTTGGTGTCCTTGGCGGCTGGTTAATCCCAGTGTGGTTTGATGGAGGGGAGTCAAGGCCGGGTACTTGGTTCTTAGTAACGTGGTGGTCAAGCTGAGAATGGCAATGCTTGACCCAGGACAGTGAGGGAGCCCTGCACTCTTGGGTGGTGGTGGAGAAGTCAGGAATAAGCAGAGTTTTTGTTAATCAGGAGCATTGACAGCTTAACGCCAGTCAATTCGTGTCCCTTGTTTTATTCCTCACAACTCTACATTTCTCCATGATTTCATTTTGCATCAGCATCCATCCCATGAGCACAGGACATTGTATTTTGGTGTCCCCCCATTCGCTTTGAAATACTCAGATGTGATCATAAGGACTAGACACTTAGGGTTTTGTTTTTAGTATAGTCTGCCTGTGATGAAGTAGATTTCATAGCTGTGGATTTCCCAAGAGGCAACCTTGGCACCGTCCTTTCTCCTCTTCACGAAAGCCGCCCAGGAAGCAGGTCCCTTATCTGGGTTGGGTTGAGAAGAAGGCTGGGCCTGGTTGCACCATCAAGTCAGCGGGCACATCCTTAGCCCAGCCATGCCTGTCCCCTGGGCTTGGGGTGGTCCGGTTTCCTGCAGCCATTGCCTGCTTCCCCCTCCCTATGGAACATCTCTCCTCTCTCTGTGGCCTCTTCCAGAATTTCTGACTGGGTTGCAAGGGAGGGAAATCCCATGGAGAGCATTGAGATGGGGGTGGGGTGGGAGTAAGTTAGCGCCTGCCAGGTGTAGACACATCAGCCCTTCAAAGTAGACAAGATCAGGGAACCGAAGTCATGCATGCTAATACTACTTTTATTATAAGCTTATGATAGCAGAATCTGAATGCGCCTCCCCCTCCCCCCCCCTGCTCCCTTTATCCTCCCGAGAACCAGGGAGGGTCTTGCTGGAGAAGCTTCCTCAGATTACATTTCTCTACAGGTCTCAGATTTCTCTTATCTGATCATTCTCTTATTGTCTGGGTAGTGTCTCCTCTTTCTTCTGTTCCTCAAGGCCGTTCCTGCTGGCCATTGCAAGACAAAGCAAAGCATGTCTTCAGGTTCTACAGGGCTTTTTGCCAATTGGATGAGTAATGGGGGAGTCCTTGGTGCTCTCAGAGCTTGGTTGCTTTCTTACAGACATTTCACGACCCTACTAGGCAACATCATCAGTGCTAGAACAGAGTGGGGTTTGCTATATACTAGTAGCTTTCCTTTTAGGTGGGACGCAGTGGCTCAGTGGCTAAGACGCTGAGCTTGTCAATCAGAAAGGTCAGCAGTTCGAATCCCTAGCACCACGTAATGGAGTGAGCTCCCGTGACTTGTCCCAGCTTCTGCCAACCTAGCAGTTCGAAAGCACATAGAAAATGCAAGTAGGAAAATAAGGACCACCTTTGGTGGGAATGGAACAGCGTTCCATGTGCCTTTGGCATTGAGTCGTGTGGCCACATGACTACGGAGAAGTCTTGCACTGGCTCTTCGGCTTTGAAACAGAGATGAGCACCGCCCCCTAGAGTCAGGAACAACTAGCACATACGTGCAAGGAGAACCTTTACCTTTCTTTTTTTAGTGA
Organism: Thamnophis sirtalis; assembly: GCF_051295495.1. Taxonomy (NCBI): domain Eukaryota; kingdom Metazoa; phylum Chordata; class Lepidosauria; order Squamata; family Natricidae; genus Thamnophis; species Thamnophis sirtalis. The sequence goes on from NW_028261382.1 coordinate 25,323,171, forward strand.
GCTCTGCCCTGTGGCTGGCTCTGTGGAAGGTGCTCAGCACAACAGGACCACAAGATGGGAGTGAACCCCAAGAGAAAAGTGGAATTGGGGCGAGAGGGCTTCTCTGGGACCCTGCCTGCCTGCGGGACAGCTGCTCAGGCTGCTTGTGGGGATGCGAGGGCAGCTTCTGCTGGCAAGCCCTGGCGGTCCCCCCCTTGGAGGTGGGGGCAATCATCTGCAGGTGGACTCCGGGTGCAGGCTGGCTTCACTTCTGGACCAAAGACCCCAGAGGCAAGGGATACCCCAGCAGGCAGGATAGGAAAGAAATACCTCCACTCTTTCCTGGCAACTCCTCTTCAAGATAGTCTACCTCTGCAAGAGGAGGTTCCATCTGGATAGCACCCTTCCGTACCTGCATCAGACTCAGGAAAATAGATCTGTCTGGTAAGGAAGCCATTTTGGAGAGCAATTGTTCATTTCTCCCTTTTCTGGGTTAAGAAGGGAGCCTCACAAGAAATAGAAATAATGGGAAATAAAAAGTCAGCTGGTTGTTCAAAAACAAAACTTGTGTGTGTTTGTGTGTGTGGAGGTGAGTGTGAGATCATAATGACCCTATGAAGAGGTGGGAGGTTAGGAGGGGTGGGGGGGTCTCGCCTCCTCCCCCTTTGTTCGGAAGGAGTCGCAGAGGGATGGTACTGTCCTGTGTTTGGGGCCTGGTGGGGTTCGGTGCAGAGGGCAGGCCAGCACCTCCTGCCTTGGACTCAGCCCTGGGGCCACGCAGTGCCCCACGTCTTCCTGGGCTGGGGAAGGAATGCAACCTCGGGTGCCCTCCCCCATGCACACTGAAGGCTGCCAGCTCCCTCTGAGCCCACCTAAAGCTTTCCTTGGCACTCAGGATGGGGGTGGGGGTGGGGGGAGAGGTCTGGACCTTCCCTTGTTTGATGGACCTTCTGGGCTTTATTTTAATTGATTAAGCCGCCAACTTCATTTCATGGCTCAGGGTGCTGGCAGCTATCTAATTAGAACATCAGAGGTAAAATTACAGCCACGTTTAAAACAATAACGCTCTAGGTTTGCATAGTCAAGGGGCTTGGATAAATGGCTGTGCCCCCAGCATCCTCCCCACGGCTAGCAAAGAGGCAGCTTGTTGCAGGCTGAGGCTGCCCAGGGAGAGCGGAAGTGGCCAGAGAAGGACGGCTGTAGGCACAAGAGGATCCGCAGGCGCCTCAGGCAAATGGGCAGGAGGGCTGAGCTCCCCGCCGTCTTTTGATGGCTGGTGCCCAAGTTGCCAAAACTGGGTCTTTCTCCTCCAGGTGGGAGCTAGGTGTTTTCTCAGCCAATGCTGCTCAAGGCTCTCTTGGCACCAGTCCAGGATCCAGCAGGCCCAGGAGGTGCCACCTGGCATTCTGTGGGGGGTGGGGGTGGGAACTCACCTGAGCCATATTCAGTCCTAGGTTGAAAACGATGCAGAAGACAGGGGAATTTCTGTGCGGTGGCCTTCTCCACCAGTCTGGCTAAGTTGGGAAGTGTGGGGCCTGTTTGAATTGGTGCATTGTTGTCTTTTTTAGGGGGCAGGAAACTCTGACCAGGGCTGCCAAGAGCATTAATGCTCCTCTGGCTGTGGGTAAAGTCTTTAAACGGCCTCAGTAGCCAATCCAGGCAGGGACCCAGCCTACGGGTAGTGGCACACACAGGTGCCAGAAGCCCCTCTATTGTTGGACTGTGTGATGGGCTCCGTAGGAATCGGTCCCAGCCCAAACTGTGTGCTCCGATGCCATCTGGGCATCAGCCAGAATCACAAAATACGTGGTCGCCTCCTCAGAAACTCTCCCTTGGACAGCTCTCCACGGAAGCCGCCTGGCTCCACAGAAGAGGCAGCGATGCCACGATTGTGCCTGCTATGGTCCAAAGTGCCACCTCCCCCTTAAGCCACCAGGTGAGGCCTATTACGCTCCTTTCTCTTCTCACCTCCCGGTTCCCGTCCTCCTCGCCGCTGCTGCTCTCCAAACTCGAGTGCCGAGGCCAGAGCGATGGTTTGCGGTTCTCCAGATTCTGTGGCCGGATGGAGAGTGGGGGGGGGGGAGTCCCTTTTAGGATGCTTCGTGTTCTGTGGGGCTTCCAGAAATTGCATATAAATTTGGCCCAGCTGCTCTGTCCTCGGTCTTCAGCCCTGGAGATCTGAACTCATCTGAGGTCAAGAGACACTCCCTGCTTGGGTCCCTGAGATGCCCCAGCTGGGATCCTCTTCCTTCCACCCGCCCTTCCTAATTTCCCAGGGGACCACTTATTCTCTCCTCAGAGGAGACCGCCCTCTCTCCCTCCCTGCCCGGAGCAGAGAGCTCCTGCTTGTTTTCTGTTGTTCTTTGGCTGCCTTCCCTGAGTATCTGACACACCGATTCCTTTCCTTCTTCGCTCAACGCAGCTCAGAAGCTCCTCTTGCCCCCCCTTAGCAGCATCTGAGGACTTTCCTCGCTTCTGGCCACCAGGATTCGAAGCCTCCTTCTGCCCTTCCTTGGCTACTTTTCCTGCTTCTGGTTTCTGCCCCAAGGGATAGAAGGAGCCCAGGACGCAGCATGATCAGCCCTCAGTGGAGAGGCCTGGAGGGGCTCCAGAAGAACGAGACAAATCCCTCGGCAAGCTGCAGGAACGGACCTCAAATCTGGCACAAATGCTAGCGAATGCCGTTGTTCCGGAAGGCTCAGAATGGTGGCATTGGCTGGCATTGTCCCCTCCGATGAGAAAAGCGCTAATGAACGCCAACAGTCTTTGAGAAGGCTGCCGTTTTCCACATTTTTCCATCCCAAAGGGGAAAAGGTTAGCAAGTGCCAGCATTTCTGCCCCTCCAGTGGAAAAAACATACCAAATGCCAACAGTCTGAGGATGGCATTCACCTGATTCGAGGCCTGTTCTCTCAGCGCATGGGAGGATTTTCTTTGCCTGCCTGGAGCCGAGGGAAAATCTTTCCTTGCGCGCCAGAACAGACCTCAAATCCAAACTTCTCCTCTGCTGGCAACCTTTCCTGCTGGTTTCTTCATTGACTTTCTCGGGAAGCCAGCAGAGAAAACTGGGAATGGCCATCACAAGAGGGATGGCAGGTTGTAAATCAGAATAGTTTGCCAAGCACTTGAAATGCATTCATGTGACGGGATGGCGCTGCGAAGTTTTACAATGGCCGGAAGTGCTTTAGGGGCCATAAACCACCAGTTCTTGAGGCTCCTGTAGCTGTGGACAGGGAGTAAAGGAGCAGCGGTGAGTTAAGGACTATCTGTGTTGGGTCCAGCAAAGGCCGAACAACCCTGAGAAAATAGCAGAAAAAAGATTTGAGGATAGATTTTTAGCCAGGCAAAAAAGTTCTTCATTTCCTTAGTATACAATTTCCGACCTTGATAAACTTATCAGAGCCTTTCTCAGAAGAAACAACCCCCAACATTAAATATTTTGATCAGTGGAGGAAGCGAATCGCATGAGGCCTTGCAGGAAGATCTGGAGCTGAGCTGAGAAGGCCTGAGGAGGATTCATCTCCTCCGGGCTGTGTGTGTGAAGGGCAGCCGTAGATTTTGCTCTGCAGATGGGAGTCTTGCGTGTTCCCAGGCCAGGAAATGGTTGTGGCTTCCATGTGGTGGATGTTTGTGAAACAGAGAATCCGCAGAGAGGCTGTTACTCAATCTGAGAACTCGGAAAGAACGAGAAACGGCCTGATTTTAAAAGCAGGCAGGCAGGCGGCCAAGATACACCCACCCGGTGTACAGAAATAAGAAAGCGTTCATGTTCTAAGAATGAGCTTGGCGTGATCTGTGGCATGCTTTGCCCCATGAGAAGAAATTATGGGATGGGATGTGGGGCGGGGTGCTCTTTGTGCCATAAGCCGCACTCTTGGGGTGGGGTCAGAGGTCTCCTGCCAGATGTGAAGGCTGGCAGATGCCACCTCAAAGCTGCTATGCTCCGGGTGGCTCTTTCTGTGCCAATCCGCCATAAACCCGAGGAACCTGATGGGAGGGGGGACACTTTGGAGTCCAAGCTGAGGCAGGGCTGACAAAGGGCACCCATCTGCCCTGTTCCTTCCTTTGGCTGGGCCGAAACTGGCCCCTCTCCTCTCCTGGAGAAAAGAGTTTTATTCGATCTCAAACTAGGACAGAGTGCCCAGATGCCCACCTCATTTTCCCTGGGAGGTCTCCTTTTAGCTTGGGAAGGATAGGGGGCCATGGCCAGAGACCCTTAGCCCCTTCCCTGGCCCCATCCTAAGAGAGCCCAGAAACCACCAGCATTCCTTGAATGTGTTTGCAACCTCTCTTCAGCCCAGCAGGCTCCCAGAAAGATTCACCAGGGAACAAAATAGCCATAGTCGTTAGGCTTATATACCACTTCATAGTGCTTTTACAGCCCTCTCTAAGCAGTTTACAGGGTCAGCCTCTTGTCCCCAACAATCTGGGTCCTCATTTTACCCACCTAGGAAAGTTGGAAGGCTGAGTCAACCTTGAGCCAGTTGGTCAGGATCGAACTACTGGCAGTGGGCAGAGTCAGCTTGCAATACTACCTTCTAACCACTGGGAGGAAGGAAGGTAGCAATGACAGTAGCACTTACATACCACTCCACAGTGCTTCACAGCCCTCTCTAAGAGGTTTACAAAGTCAACATCTTGGCCCCAACAATCTGGGTCCTCATTTTGCCAACCTCAGAAAGACGGAAGGCTGTCAGACCCCCAGAACACCAGCCGGTCAGAATCGAACTCCTGGCAGTGGGCAGAGTCAGACTGTAATGCTTCACTTTAGCCCCTGCCCCACCAGGGCTGAAGATCAGCGTGTAGAGGAAGGCAGAGAAACCGGGAGGGACGTGGCTGTTGCTGCTCCTGCTCTGATGGGAAGACATGACCCATGGTGGCTTCTCTGCATTTCCCTCCCTGAGTTTTCTAGCAGCTTAGGAGAGGGGTGCCTAAAGATGGAGCTCTCGCCTCCCAATCAGGAGGCTGTGAGTTCGATCCTAGGTAGAGGCAGCTATTTTTCTTTCTGGGCACGATGAGAATATATCTGCTGAATATAACTCCGCATTGGCAACAGGAAGGGCATCCGGCCAGTAAACACTCTGCTCCATTCAGTTGCCCAGCCTCCAACCCATTGCAAGGGATTACAGGATCATTAATGTTCTAGCAGCTTAGGAAACAAGGAGCCCCCTCCCACTTCCCCCCCTCCCCCAGCTAAGTCCTGCCTGTAGATGGGACAGAGAGACAGAAAGGGGGCTTGTGCAGACTGCTTGCCCTTTGGCCCCAAAGATTTCATCTGAGAGGGGAAAGGAAGAAGGAGACCTTAAAACTTTGGGCCAGAAACATCCCCCCCCCAGCCCCCTCCCCTTCAGTCTGGGAAAAGGGAGGTCTTTGGGTGCTGCTGCTGCTGCTGCCACAGTCAAGAGCAGCTGCAATTGAATGACTGAAACATGCACCGCGGTGGCGGCTGCCTCTCTTCTAATGATCTTTCATTTCCCAATCTCTACTCTATTGCAGGGATGGAGCACCATCCATCCCGACCCACAAGACTCCCTGGAAGGCAGGAGCAACCAGGTACTCCCATTTCAATCTTACTAGACCAGCTGTTAAGCAGCAAACATCTCTTGGGGCCCCCAGAGGGTTACCTGGAGAGGCTGAGTCCTCCCAGAACCGGCCGGGTCCTCCTCCCTCTGCAGGGGCAGCTTCTCTGGCCAGGAAAGGAAAGGAACAGAAAGAGGTTCAGGCCAGAGAGACTCCCTGCACGGAGGCCAAATCCCAGAGGGGCTGCAGGGCGAAAGAAGAGGCAGGCCCTCGGGGCAGACTGCTCTGCCCGGGGAAGGGATGCGGCAGGTTCTGTGGCTCGTGGTGGGCTGGAGTGTGGCTCTCTTGCAGGGCCAGTTCCACAGCGCACCAGGCAAGCTTTTAAGGCCCTCAAGATGGTCGAAGGGGCTCAAGGCAGCAGGCTGAGGAAGGTGGGCATCTGTGGCTCAGGATCTGCGTTTCTGAACCGTTTCTTCCCTTGGAAGGCAGCGCTTGCCTTGCTTATGCAACAGGCGTCTGGAGTGGGAGGATTCTCGGCCAAAGGGGCCCTTGGCACTTTCCAAACTCTGCCTTGCGATGCCTGAGGGGCCGCAACAGTCAGTCCTTCGCAGGTCCTTTTATGTGACCCGTTCTGGGGCAGCCCCGAGGATTTGGGAAGTGGCGCATTAGCCAGGGTCGCATTCGCACCGTTAATCGGACAGGTGTGGGCCTGCAGTTCTTGAGAATAAACAGGCAAGCGGGTGTTCTGTGGGCCTGGCCTTAACCAAAGCCTCCACCAGCAAAGGCAGGGAAGCTCAGCGTTTCAGCGGTGGTGAGGAGAGGTGGTGGGCGCCTCCCCTCCTCTCCATTTCTGCTGAAGCTTTCTGACTTGGCGTCCGGGTGGGGCTGCGTGTGGCAAGGGTGGTTGTGATGGGCAGGCTGGCCACCGGGTGACCCATTGGCAGCAGCCTCCCTGGCAGCATTTCCTCAAAGACGAGGGCAGGTGTGATGTTCTGGGCTGGGCTTTGTGTCTTCTTTGTGTCTCAGCAGTGAGTGTCATGCACGGAGGTCCCACAAAGGAAACAGTGGGCCACTTAGGGGGGGGGCAGAAGGGCCACCAAGGAATGGGGGGTACCAAAAACCCCCACTGGCTGCAATGCAAGAGGGGGCAGCAAACTTCGGTTGCTGCAAAGCTTGGCCAATTCTGTGCCGGGCCCTGCAGCAATCAGAGAGAGCAAGTTGATGTTTTTCTTTGTCGGATGGTGGCTGAAAAGAGAAGGAGGGGAAAGTGCTGCCTTTTCACCCTGAAAGTGGCCGTTGGGACTTTGCAGTTGGCTTTAGGGAGATGGAGACTTTCATACAAGCCCAGCAAAGCCAAAGAAGAGATTTTACAGTCTTGCTCTGGGCTTCCCTGCAGCAGAATAAATTTCTGGGCATCCTTCAGGTTGGGACCTCTTACCTCCCCACCCCCACAACCTCTCAAGCGCTGGCCTCTGAGGGCTGGGGATGCCCTCCCCATGGGTGGGCACGGAGGGCTCTGGTCCTCTGTCCCAGAGGGGCGTTTGGCCTCCTTTTGCCTATGTGGACTGCAGGGCTGGCTAAGTGCAGCAGAGCAGCCCCATGGCACATTGGCCCTGCCTGAGCCAAGGGCCGAAGCCGGGTCAACCCCCGCCAAGCCCTTCCCTGCTGACCCTTGAAAGAAACGGAGCAATTCCGGGAAGGGAAAATTCTATCCCATTTCTCACCAGAAGGTCAGTCTGCCATCCAGTGCCAGGTTCTGGCTATGCCGGCAAATGCCAGGAGAGGAATGCCCAAAGAGCCTTCAGTAAGTGTCTTGGCACAAAGGAACCAAGTTTAGTCAAGTCCACCCTAAATCAACTGCAGTTTGGGGAGGGGGCAGAGTCAGGGTGGCAGAGGGTGAAGCCACGAACGGTGCTTTGCTTTAGGTTTCCTGGGAAGCCAGTTGCCTTTCTGCCGCATCTGTGTGTGTCTAGCTGGAAGTAGCTCTCCTGTGATCTCGTGGGGAGCCATTGGCCAAGCCTGGAAGGGACCGGGTCTCCTTGGAAGGAAGGCGCCTGGTGGGTTAGTTAATCGCCCCTCTAAGGAGAGCCGCTCAGACTCAGCTAGCAACTAAACCACCAAGTTCAGCAAGTCTTTAGAGTTGCACAGTGGGCAAAATTTGCATCATGGCCGTGGCAATTAGAAACCCCTGGAGCGAAGGGCTTCCCCGCTTGTGTCCAGTCGAGCGTATGGCTGAAGAGGTTTTATTGGCTGCTGTGTAATGCATTGTGGAGCTTCAGTGTGTTTGGCCTGTGACTGTATATCTTAATGAGCTAAAGTGACAGCCCAAAAGCAGGGGCTCAGCCAGGGCAGCCCTCCTACCCGGTGCTTCCGCCTTCCCTGTGTCCAGATGGTTGGTGAGCATCCCCTCCACCATCAGGAGAAAACCCACCCATTCCGAACGGAAAGACACCACAGCTTCATGATGCTCTGAATCGCTCTCAGGGGGGGGGGGTTGTCCTGGGGCTGAGTCCCTGCAGGGTCAAAGCAGTCCAGGCCTGCTGGGCTGTCCAACACGCTGGACAGCATCAGGGCTCCCCGAAGCCCAGAACCCCTGCAGGCCAACGGGGCCTTCACTCAGTGGAGGCAGGTCCTGCCCCTGGGTGACTCCATGCCATTCTGCAAAATGGGAGGGCGGTTCTCGGGTTTGGGGGGGGTCCCCTTTTGTCTTTATGTCCTGCCTGAGGGCCACAAGGGGTTTCCAGCCCAGCTGAGGGAGCTTCTGGGTGAAATGGGCAATTCAAGCCTTGGGGTGGGTCAAGGCCCCACTTGAAACCAACTCAGGGGAAATTAGCTCAGTTTGGGCTGGAAAAAGGTTTTTAAGGCTGCGATTTCCCTGAAACCCTAAAGCACCAAATAATCGTTTTTATCCCTTTCCATCCCTTCTCCCCCAAACAAAAAGAAGAGACCAGGTAGTCCTTGTTTAGTGACTGCTTCATTCAGCAACCACTTGTGGTTACCATACGGATTAAAAAAATAACTTTTGTGGCTTCCAGAACTGATCCAGTCCTCCCATTTACGACCTTTGCAAGTCTATAAAGCTGAATGAAGGAAAGGAAGATCATGATCACAGCAGCTGTGTTTTTACTTGCCAGCTGCTGATCGGCTGAGTTGCCGATCCCAGTGGTGTCACTAAATGAGGACTACCAGTACCGTGCGTTGCTTTCCACACCCATAGACCCTGAGTGGCCCGTCTCATTTCCAGGCTCCCTGCTGTGAAAGCTTTCGGCACCCAAAGCTGTCAGACTGACCCCTCCCCCCTTTCCTGACCCTTCCAGCTGTCCAGGAGGAGCGGCAGAGAGGCAAGGACCGCAACGAAAACGAGGTGGAATCCACCAGCAACGCGAATGAGGACATGCCGGTGGAGAAGATCCTAGAAGCTGAACTGGCGGTGGAGCCCAAGACGGAGACCTACATCGAAGCCAACATGGGCCTGGCTCCTAATTCGGTAAGTGAGTGGCCTGTGGCCTCCGTCAAGGCCCACCGGCAGGAGCTCTTGGCTCTTGCTGGAAAAGATGTCATCCCACAAGGCCTTGGGTAGCCGTAGCTCTCCTCTTCCTTGCCTTTTTGGGTGGGATGGAGGGATCCCGGATGGTTCAGCCATTTTTCTTCCAGCCCCATCGGAGAAGAGGAACGTTTGAGAGTGAGGCAACTTTCTTGTTTTTTCTTTTGAAGACTTTTTGCTTCTCATCCAAGAAGCTTCTTCAGCTCTGACGGGATGGTGGAGAATGGAAGGATTTATATTCCTTGCAGACAGCTGGTCCTTAGCATCCTTTTAGAGGGTCGTTAGAATTAAACTACTTTATAGTTTGAGAATGAGCTTCCAGGGTCTCCAGGAAACACAAACAGACTTCCCACAACCCACTCAAAGTCATGGGCAGCAAACCCGGAGGTGCCTAGTCCAGCTTTCTCCAGGGCCTGAGTGACCCTGCAGAGTCTCTGGGGCAGGAGCCCCACCATCCCAGGAGCATCAGTAGCACTGCAGGTGGGGCAGTTTGCCCTGTCTGGAGGGCAGGAAGCCAGGAAGCGAGAGAGTGGACAGAGGGAGGCTGGGACCACCCAAGACATGCTAGAAGGGCTGTTCACCCAGCAGCCTTGCCTGCCCCCCCCCCCAGCAACCCCATCCCTGAGAATTCAGCAGAATCTCCCCAATTTCTCCTCCTGATTGTTTCTCTGGGGTGAGAATTGTAGGGTAGGAAGTGCTTTCTGCCATCGACAGGTTCTCTGCCAATGCTGCCAAAGGGAGCCTGGCCCATTGCCAGCCTGCCTCTGCCTTTGCTGGGCCAGCCAGGACTCTTGGCAAGGCACAGAAAGCGGCTGCTTCCCCCTGGTTGCCTGAGGAGATGGGCAAGGCCAGCGGGGCAGAGGAAGCAGCACCAAATGAAGGCCGGCTTCTCCTTGGAGGCGGCCCCTCGCCAGATTCAGGCATCTGCCTGGCTGGGAGGAAAGCCCCTGGGGTGGCACCCACAACCTGTGGGCAGCTGGGCATGGTGCTCAGCCTGGGATGCTCTCCGGTCAAGCCGTGCCTGAGGAAGAGGCGTGAGCTGAGAAGGGAATCTGGGACGGTCCTTTGCACGCAGGGAGGTTGCTACCCCGGGGCTGTCCTGGATTTTGTAGTCCCAGGAGAAAGGCTCGCTTCCCCTGAGCAGCCGCCTTGTGATGAGGCTTCCTGGGCTCGAGGCTTGCTGGGGGCATCGGGGGGGTCTTCCCAAATGACTCCAGAGCTGTGGGTCTCTGGCCTGGTAGAGTTGGCTGGAGCCAAGGGCAAGGGGCACTGGGCTCAGAGCTGGCTAGAGAATTCTGGGAGTTGAACTCCACAAGTCTTAAAATTGCCAAGATTGGGGACCCCTGCTCTAGGGTCTCTGAGCCCACGCCTCTTCCTCAGGCACGGCTTGATCGAGGAGCATCCCAGGCTGAGCACTATGCCCAGCTGCCCACAGGTTGTGGGTGTCACCCCTAGGGCTGGCTGGAGAATTCTGGGAGTTGAAGTCCACTAGTCTTAAAGTTGCTAAGTTTGAAGACCTCTGCCCTAGAGGACAAGGCGCAAGAAGGATGCAGCTGGAGACCCCCAGGTTGGGTAGAGGCCTATTGGCAGGTTGGGAGTTCTCTTGGCTCCCCCCCCCCCTCTGACAGCATTGCCTCTTTGTCTGGGCCTGGTCTGGGCTCCCTGGCTGAAGAGCCTGGCCTTGGGCGTCTTGGCTTTCCTGGTTAGCTAAGGTGGGGGGGGGGGCTTTCTTGCAGGGGGCTTTGGGAGACTCTCCGGCTGAGGAATGGGCAGAGGAAGGGCAGAGAAGTGGGATTTACTGCTCCCTACGTGGCCCTCTTTGCTCAGGGGCCACTGATAGGAAGAGGAGGAACTGAGGGGGTCTGGAGCCATGGGCCTTGTGAATTTGCCCACTGAAGATCTCCTGTTGGCCTTCAATCCACCAAAGGGGTGTTTGTGAGGTAGAGACATTCTTCTGTCAGAGCTGCACATCCTTCTCACACACACTCCACTTCCCTTCTTGCTTTGCTGCCTCCTCCCTGTCCCCCAGCCCCTCAGACGCAGACTTGCCCCCCAGCAGCCCCCAAGCCTCTTGGCACATGGGAATGGCACTGAGGGAGGCGGCTGCGTCAGCTCTGGACTCCTGCCTCCCCTCCTCCAGAGCCTCCATTGCTCCCGCCCGTGTGAGGCCAGGCTGGATGTGGGATGACTTTCCTTAATGCCCTTGCCAGAGCTGAAAGGATCAGGGTGTGAGAAAGGGCAGAGAAAGGGCTGGCAGGAACTGTCTCGTGGACATCTCACCCCTCCCAGGGCCCTTGCGGGGGGGGGGGGGGGGATAGATGCCCCCATAGCCCAAAAGCAGCAGCAGCAGCCAAGGATTAGGAGAAGGCCAGCCCCTTCGCAGAATCCAGGTGTTGAAACCTCCCCCTTCTACTTCAGGGGCAAAAGAGATTGCAGGAGAGGGTGGAGGGCTCCTGCGGGGTGGTGGTGAGAGTGGCAGGGCCTTGGCCCTCTGACGCCCATTGCGGGGTCTCTTCTCTCGGCAGCCCAATGACCCGGTCACCAACATCTGCCAAGCAGCAGACAAGCAGCTCTTCACCCTGGTGGAGTGGGCCAAGCGGATTCCCCATTTCTCGGAGCTCCCACTGGACGACCAGGTGATCCTGCTCCGAGCTGGTGAGTAGCCAGTCAGCCTGGAGCTCCAGCAAAGCTGAGAACGCGGAGCCAAGCAGCCCAACATGGGGGACGGTGCTCAATGGTCAGGGCAGCTGAGGAAGCATTCAGGCTCTGCATTAGTACAGATTCTACAGAGTAACAGAATTGGAAGGGACTTGTAGGTCATCTATTCCAACCTCCCGCCCAAGCAGGAGACCCTACACCATCTCTGTATGCTGCCTGACTTTTCAATGACTTTTGACTCTGAGGTCACACTTGCAGTAAACATATATATGGCCTTTCCTTCCTTCCAGAGTGGGACCTTGAAGTCCTAGTGGACGATCACTTAAACATGAGCCAGCCGTCCGAGGCAGCAGCCAAAAAAGCTAATATGGTCCTTGGTTGGCATAGAAACAGAGGCAGAGGATCAAAATCATGTGAAGTGTTAGTACCGCTTTATAAATCCTTAGTAAGGCCACACCTGCAACAATCCATCCAGTTTTGGTCACCACGTTGCAAAAACAATGTTGAGACTTTGGGAAAAGTGCAAAGAAGAGCAACTAAGATGATCAAAGGCCTGGAGACTAAAACGTAGGAAGAACGGCTGCAGGTTTTGGGTTTGGCCAGCCTAGAGAAAAGAAGGATTAAGGGTGAGATGATAGCAATCTTCCAGTATTGGAGGGGCTGCCAAAAAGAAGAGGGAGGGGTCAACCTACTCTCCAAAGCACCAGAGGCACCAGAGGACAAGAAGCAATGGATGGAAAGTAATCAAAGAGAGAAGCAAACTGGGATGAAGGAGAAACTTCCTGATAGTGAGGACAATTAACCAGGGGAACGGATTGCCACCGGAAGTTGTGGGTGTTCCATCACTGGAGGTTTTTAAGAAGAGACTGGAGCGTCACTTGTCTGAAATGGTACAGGGAGTTAGACTAGAAGACCTCCAGGGTCCCTTCCGGGTCTATTCTGATTGATGGCTTGATTGTAGTTAATACTAGCAAGGAAGACAGGGAGGAGGACGAGAGGACTATTCAGCTCTTACCTGCAGAGCTTCACCTTAGGCAGAGTCCCTTCCATCTGGGAATGTGGGAAGCCTGAGCAGCCTTCCAAGGCGCCTTATGGCCGAGGACCCTCAAGCGGCTCGGAGGAGTTGCTGGCCGAACTTCCCAACCGCTTCCTCTTGGCAGGCAGGTCCCACTTTACACCTCTGGAATAATTTGGAGCGTTCCAATACTTGCAGGCTGCAACCACACCAGCTTGTCCGAAAGTTGTTTATTGCTCTCAAAGGGCTGTTTATTTCCTCTGCACACATATCTGGGGCGGAGAGTGAAGGACCCACATCCAGCGACTTCCTTTAGACTCCAAATGTAAGGAAAAAACCGCTGTGGCAAGTTTAAAAGAGCTGGAAGAGGGGCCGGCAGGAAGGTAGGACAGCCGAGTGGGGAAGCTGCAGGTCAGAGTTGGGGTGACCTGGAAAGCAGGCCTGAGCCCCCTCAGCTTGGCTTCTGCCTGCCTGATGTTTCTCACAGTTGTGACTGCTGTCTGGGCTGGGAATTACAGCATCCACACAGCCAGAATTGCTGTTTGCATAACTCTATCTAACAAAATGAAATTCAATGTACAGACAAGTAAAGTCCTACACTTAGGTAAGAAAAACCAAAAGGATACATATAGAGACTGGGTGAAACCAGGCTTAATAGCAGTGACTGTGAGAGGGATCCTGGAGTCTTAGTGGACAACCAGCTAAATAGGAGCCAGCGGTGGCCTAAAAAGCCAATGCAATTCTAAATTGCATTAACAGGGATACAATCAAGATTAAGGGAGGTACTAACTCCGCTCTATAACGCCTTAGTAAGACCAGGCCTAGAATACTCCATCCAGTTTTGCTCACACTATAAAAAAGAGGTTGGGACTCTGGAAAGAGTGCAGAGAAGAGCAACCAGGATGATGAGGGGACTGGAGGCTCAAACATTTGATCAACGGTTGCAGGAACTGGGCATGGCTAGTCTAGCGAAGAGAAGGACCAGGGAAGACATGAGAGCATTTTCCAATATTTGAGGGACTGCCACAGAGAGGAAGGAGGGGGTGGTGGTGTCAAGCTATTCTCCAAAGCACCTGAAGGCCAGATAAGGAATAATGAAACTGAATAAGGAGAGATTCAACCTGGAAATAAGGAGACATTTTTGACAGTGAGAGCAATCCACCCATGGAACAGAAGTTGCCTTCAGAAGTTGTGAAAGCTTCATCTCTGGAGGCTTTTGAGAAGAGACTGAGCTGCCATATGACAGATCTGGTGTAGGGTTGCCTACTTGGGGGGAAGGGTTTGGACTAATCTACAAGGTCCCTTCCAACTCTCGGAATCTGTTAATCTGTTAAACTAGGCAAGCTGAGGCTCCTCAGGTATGCAGATCCACAGCCTTCTGTAGACTTTCCCTCCCTTGGCTGCTGCTTCCAAAGCTCCTGTTGCCCAAAAGCCCCCTTAGTGAGGATGGACCCACCCTGAAATGCCTTGGGAAAGAACTCTGCTTGGATGCAGGGTGGCTGGGTGGGAATAAACTCAGGTTTGCTGGGGCCCTTTCAGATGAGAGCCTGTTTCCACTGTGGGAAAGGCTGGGGTCTCCCAAACCTTCCAATATTTTAACTATTTAAGCATTTGCTTTTAATTCTTTATCCCACTATTGGATCTCATGGAGAGACTGGCTTGTTATTCGATTTTATTCTGCCCAGATATATTGATTTCCTCCTGAAAAGAAGCTCTGGGGTGTAATGACCACCCCCTCTGCCCTGCAGGGCTCTGGCTGACTTCTCCCCCCTTTGCTTCCCCCCAGGTTGGAACGAGTTGCTGATCGCCTCCTTCTCCCACCGATCCATCGCGGTCAAAGATGGGATCCTCCTGGCCACAGGTCTCCACGTCCACAGGAACAGTGCCCACAGCGCAGGAGTCGGTGCCATCTTTGACAGGTGAGGGGCAGCAGCTGGTGGAGGGGGCACGCACGGCCTTGCCTGCTCCCCTCTTGTGCCCGGGATGCAGCCGTGGCCTTTGCGGTGAGGAAGGGGACCACGAACAGCCCTCGGGGGTCCCAGAGATTGTGCAAAAGGGGCAGGGAAATGCCATTGGGGTCAAGACAAGGCCAACGTAATGCCAGCTCCTCTCTTCTCGTGGCTGGGGCCCTGCAGGGTACTGACTGAACTCGTCTCGAAGATGAGAGACATGCAGATGGACAAGACAGAGCTGGGCTGCCTGCGAGCGATCGTCCTCTTCAACCCAGGTACCTCTCTCCTGCACCAGGAAGGAAAGGGGGGGAGGGGGAGGAAAACACCCCCACGCCCCCTTTGGCAATCGGCCCTTCACCCAATGCGAAGCTCGTCCTTGGAGAGCTTTGCAGGCCTGTGGAGTCTGACGGCAGCATCCGGCTTTCCTTGTCCCAACTCTTTGGCTGGGGGGAAAACGAGCATCAGTGAATAAGGAGATCGAAGCAGTTATTTCCAAAGGCAGGTGGTTTTCAAGGTGCACAGTTGGGGTGGCATTCATCATCTTTTAACAACCCCATAATCCCTTGCGGAGTGGAGCCTGGGCAACTGAATGGAGCTGAGTGTTTACTGGCCGGATTCCCTTCCTGTCACCAATGTGGAGTTATATTCAGCAGATATATTCTCATTGTGCCCAGAGAGAGAAATATCTGCCTCTACCTAGGATTGAACTCACAGCCTCCCGATTGTGAGGGAAGAGCTCCACCTCTAGGCCACTGGACCACTCACAGTTGGAACTGGCATTGCCATGAAAAATTGGTGTCGTTAAACGGGACATCCTCTGATGTCTAATGACACCTAGGTGCTCCCATGTTACACCCCTTTTAGGCGGTCTGCACTGGTTGCCAGTTGTCTTCCGGGTGCGATTCAAGGTACTAATTTAAAGGTACCTTTAAAGCACTCCATGGCTTAGGCCCAGGATACCTGCGAGACCACCTACTGCCACCGGTAGCCTCTCACCAGTGGTGGGTTTCAAAAATTGTTCAAACCTACTCTGTGGGTGTGGCCTCCTTTGTGGGAGTGGCTTGCTGCCCATGTGACCGGATGGGAGTGGCTTGCCCCCCATGTGACCGGATATGAAGATGCCGACGACACTTGTCAGAACCACCTTAAATTACCACACACACAGCACTGGCCTGCATAAGAATATGATGTAAACTTGTTTTTTAAAAGGCATCTTTGGTTTGCGTTAAAACAACTTCAACACACGCAATGTTCTGATTGCACCACAAACGCAGTAGTCATCCTTACCTTTCACAGAGGCACTGAGTTTTATAAATATGAGCATGATAGTGCAGAATAATCATATCCAAGGACCAGTGGTGGGTTTCAAAAGATGTTGGAACCTCTTCTGTAGGTGTGGCCTGCTTTCCGGGTCCACTGGTGGAACCGCTTCTAACCGGTTCGGTAGATTTGACGAACCGGTTCTACCGAATAGGTGCGAACTGGTAGGAACCCACCTCTGCCTCCCACTGTCCAGTGCGATCCCACAGAGTTGGCTTCCTCAGGGTGCCGTCGGCCAGACAGTGTCGGCTAGTGACTCCCAGGGGGAGAGCCTTCTCTGTGGGAGCGCCTTCCCTCTGGAATGAGCTGCCCCCGGAGCTTCATATAATCCCCAACCTCCGGTCCTTCCGACGCGCCCTAAAAAGTTGGCTTTTCCAGCAAGCCAGCCTGGCCTGAACAAAAGAAAATAAATTATTGATTACTGTTAATATAAATCCAATAAACCAAACCAAACCAAATCCCGTCACTCCCCATTGTGGTGGTTAAGTGAGAATCGCCGGTCATTCAAGACCCACCCAATCCAAGCCATTCCAGGCTCTGATCCCTCCTGGCCCCCCAGCCTCTGCGAGGTAAGGAAGTGCCTTCTTCCCCCACCAGCTCTGCCTTGTAGGGCAGCCTGACTCTGGGGCTGCTTGCCACGTCCAGCCTCTTCCTGAAAGGGATGAAGCTCCCAAGCACTTCTGAAGGCCGCTTCTGTTCAGGGGCTCAGGGAAGACGTTGCTGAGGGCCGAGGGGTGGGGCTCTCCTCGGCAGCCTCTCCTGGCTCCAGAGCCCCAGGGAGCCCCAGGGAGAGGAAGCCTCCGGGCACTTCGAGGAAGAGGGGCTGTTGCAGCACATTAAGGCCAGGGGGGACTTTCCAAAAACAGGTCATGGAGGCAGGAGAGCTGGGGAAGGCCCAGGTGGGCAGGCAGCTCCTTGGGCCCCCTGAAGCTTTCGGGGAAAGTCCTCCTGGGGGGCCTTTGGGAAGAAGCTCTTTGCAGGAGATCAAATAAAGCCTCTGAGAGAGGAACCAGATTTCTCAGGTTATGAGGGAAGGGAACCAGGCTCCACCGAGGTCCTCTGCATCTTCTCTCAGGCCATCCCAGCTGGGCTTCCAGGTCAGGTTCCAACTCACAAAACCCTCATGGGCAGCATCCAGTTGGTCCTGGGCGCCCGCCGGGGCTGCTGTGATCTCAAGAGGCAGAGTCGGTCCTTGCAACTGCAGTGCCCACCGCTAGACATCCGGGGCTCCCCTGGGAGAGGCCTTGGACGGCCTTTGAGCCTTTCCTTCCCTCCTCCTCTTGCAGACTCAAAGGGCCTCTCCAACCCCGCTGAGGTCGAGGCGCTGCGGGAAAAGGTCTACGCCTCACTGGAGGCCTACTGCAAACAGAAGTACCCTGAGCAGCCAGGCAGGTGAGTGAGCCTCTTGCCACTGGCGGCGCCCTTTGAACGCCCTTCTCAAAAGCGAGAGAGCCGGGTGCTAAATAAGCAGAACAGCCACCACTTGCTTCCCCAATTCCTCCGGGGTCTCCTTCTGGCCCACCTCCAGGATCAACCCAGGATGCCCGGGGGAATTTCCTGAATCTTGCAAGGCCTTCATCTTTCATCTGGGTGGTCTCTTTTTTTAACCAGAATTCATCCCCTCCCATTTCCTCTGCCTGATGGAATCCGATTAACCTCATGGTAATTAGCAAACAAGGCTGGACCGGGGCCAGGATCCCATCACTGTTCTCCAGGCTGGCGGCTTCCCAAGGGGGAGGCTGTTGCTGCTGAGCGTTAGGTTGACTCCGCTGGCCGAGAGGTCAGCATTTGGAGCCCCCTGGTGAGCAGGAGCCTGACTGGGGGCCTCAGCTTCTCTACGGATCTCGTGGCTGGGGAGGGAAGAGCCCTGGGCACAGCCAGAGAAGGGAAAATCCCCCCCCCCCAGCAGAGGGTCAGTCTCCTCCCTGGAGAACCTCTGGGCCTTCTGTGCCACAAAGAGGACAGTTTCCCCTTAACTAAAACAGAGGGGAGGCGTTTGCTGTAGGGGACGGGACGGGTGTGTGTGTGACTGCGGATGGCTGCTCCTCTTTCCTTGCTAGATGCCCCCCATGCCAGTGATGGGGGCCAAAGGAAGGCAGCCAAGCTAACCCAGGCCTCTCCGCCCTGCTCTTCCCTGGCAACCCTGTGGGGACGTGAACATTGGCGCAGCTACCGCTCCTGGCCCACTCCTGAAACATCCTTCCCTCCCCCCTCTTCCTCTTATCCTTCAGCCAAATGATTCTTAAAATCATCTGGTTATTTCATAGTTAAAACCTTTCTGCACATCGGCCATCTGTTTTAGTTTAACTGTGAAGCGTTTGGGCTAGAAGCGGGGAGGGAAGAGACTGGCAGGGTTTGATCTGGATTTTCCTGGCCGGGCTCCCAGCCACCCGCCGTACTTGCCAGCTCAGCCTCTGAAGGCAATGCCAGTTCAGGAAGCAGCCCTCTCCAGCCAAGAGTCCAACAGCCCTCAGTCCTTTGAGGCACTCTGGGGAGGCCCCCAGACCCTTCATGCAAGGCCTGAAGGGAAGAGCAATGGGGCAGGAGGGACGGAGAACATCAGAGGGCTGCTTGAATGCGGATGCAGCCGGTTGGAGCCTAGATTCTGTGTGTGTGTGTGTGTGTGTGTGTGTGTGTGCGCGCGCGCTTGTGTGTCTGTTGTGGCATTTCCTGAATCAAAGGAAGCAGCACTGAGATCTGGAAACTGGAGGCCAAACGTTTGGCCAGGGTTTTCGGGGAAGAGCACATCTTGTGCGCCCTGCAGACGGTCTTTTGCACATGCATGGTCATTCAAGGGCCGCCTGCTAACACTGAATTCAGCCGATAGACATGAAGCCAAGCACGTCTTCTGGACTTGGGCCACGTGCTAAGCCAGGCACCAGGTTCACAAACAGAAGGTCTGTGGACACACAGAAGCCCAAGCCAACCAACCAACCAACCTGTTCTGACCGAGGCTTCAAAAAATCACAATGCGGGCTCCTTGTCCCGGACAAAACCCCTTTTTATTCAGCTAATGTGAATTCTTCACATTCACATCCAGCAAAGTCCCAGCAAACAGTCTTTCAAGGGTGAATTTACAACCACAGACCTTATCAGGCTTGGAGAGCTGCCAGGCCGATATCTTCCAAACTCCATGCTATAGCAGTAATTACTTTGCAAGAAGTCAGGAACAGATCTTCACCCGAATGAATTGAACTAATTGTCTCCTGCAAACTCCCCTCCCCTTTCGCTCCTCTTTATTTCCTCTGGGAGGGGCCATTAACCGTCCACCTGTGGCTTTGGTCCTGAGTCGGCCCTTGTTCCTTAGCTGTTCCCTTCTCCTGGCAGCTCTGCACATGCGCATACTGGGAACAGGCTCCAGCTGTTCTTCTGCCCCACTGATCTCCGACCGAAGCTGATAACTGTCAGACAGCCCTGGCCTCATCTCTTCCTCCAACACAGAGCCCTCATCAGAACCTTCCCCAGACTCCAGGACCGGCCCATGTTCCTCCCCAACTTCCTCACTGGTAAAGTCTGCCAGCAGCTTCGCTGGTGGGCCACAACACAACCAACCACATTGTGGCTTACTGGGCATTCTGGATCATTCCACAGGCTAAAACCAGGACTGGGGCTCAACCAGATCTTCCCTTTCAGCCCACTCTGGCCAGATGGGCAACTCAATTGAAAAACGGTAGCCGAGGGGCCAAGTGCTGCTGATTTTAATGTTTAAAAGCCAGCAATAAAATGAAGCAAAGGAACATTAACCCCCAGAGGAGAAGGGGGCCACCTGGCCTTCTTCCAGGATCCGTGTGTGAAGGGAGGCTGACTTTGTGGGAGGCAGTTGAAAAGTCGCTTTTTGAACTCATGGATGGACAGAGTCTGTTTTATTCTAGGTTCGCCAAGCTGCTGCTTCGCCTCCCCGCCCTCCGGTCGATCGGCCTGAAGTGTTTGGAGCACCTCTTCTTCTTCAAACTCATAGGGGACACGCCCATCGACACCTTCCTGATGGAGATGCTGGAAGCTCCCCACCAGATGACTTAAAAGGACGCTGGGCCAGGCCAGCTGCTTTCCTCAGCCCAGGGGGCTGCGGCCACCCACCGGGACCTCCGATCTGAGACCCGTCCTGCTGCCACCTCCCCCCCCCCTCACCATGCAAGGGATGCTGCCTGCTCTATCCATCCCTCACGCCCCACACCTGGGAACGTTGGTGTGGCTGGCTTGGCCCTTTTGCTGCTTCCGCAAACCACTTGCGTCTGAGGACAAATGGCTTTTGCAGATGGGAGAATGGCTCGGATAGCAACCACGGCCTGCTTGCACTTGGGGCCCTCCCCCACCTTGGCTTTAGTGCCCCCCCTCCCCAGGTGCAAGATGGTGAATTTACTCCAACTCCTCCGGAAGGATTTCAGGACTCTGTAAAGCCCCCTTTACTTAAGAAGAAGGGATTGCGCTGGTGGGCACAGGAGAGGCTAGGAGGGTGGCCAGCTGCACCTGTAGACCTCCAGAGGTGGCACTTCCTGGGCATGAGATTGAGCAAGGCTGTCTCCTCAAGCCAGAGGTGGGCAGGGCTGCCAGGTGGGTTTCGCTGCCCTTCAGCTGCCCCTGCTGGCTTATGCGGGCAAGCAAGTTGGGCAGAGTGTCTTTGCTGGCAGACGGCAGGCTGAGCCACCTGGCAGGGTCTGGGCCAAGAGACCTTGCCTTTTTGTTGGGAGGAAGAGGGATTGGGGGCTCACAGAAGCTCTGCAATTTGGATGGCGCTGGGTATTGGTGGCATCGGGCTTTCCTGGCCCGTTGCTTCATGAGCACCAGCGCCAGGGGGCAGAGAGTGCCCTGGTTGACTTCCAGTGTCAGAGACGTGGGGCAAAAGGGTGGTGGCGGCTCAGATTTGGTGCCAAGGCAGAGTCTGCCCTGGCTGAAGCCCCACATCTTATGCCCAAGCAGAACTGGCTGCCACTGACAAGAGGCCGGAATTGACAAGGAGGAGGCCTGTGGCCTCTGCAGGAGTCCCTGCTCTGCTTAGAAGAGGGACCTGTGTAGTGAGGCACATTCCCCAGTGGGGGGAAATTAAAGTTTGTCTCTCCTTTCAGTTCACCCCAAAAAAACTAAAGCTGCTTCATCCGGGCAGGTTCAGGCACTTTCCCCCCTTCAGTGCCTCGGGGGCTGCCATTCCTTCGCCCTGCGCCTCCCATCTCCCAACACCCAAACCTGACAGCAGTCCAAATGCGACTGAGGGCCCTTGGAGTTTGGGGTGGGGGGGCGTTGGATTCAGCCCAGAAGTCCTCTTCAGGCTAGGGCTGCTGATATAAAGGCTGCTTGGGTGGAGCTTCCTTGTGCAGGAGCAGTCTAGCCCTGGTGCTCCTTTCCAAAATACAGCACAGGAGTCCTAGTTCAGCCTGGCCCTTGGGAGTGGGTGGGTGTCAGCCTGGACCCATGGGGCCTGGGGGGGGGATTGCCCTAAGGGCCAATCAGGGGAGGGCCCCTGGGGGTTTCTTGCAGAATTCAGAAACAAAAGTCTTTGGGTGGGCTGAAGGGCCCCCAAGGCTGGGCTGGGTGCAGGCGGGGAAGAAGGGGCAGCCCTGTGGAAGGCTCCCCTGCCAGTCGCCCTCTTGCAGGAGGCGCCACGTGGGAGCGGCTGCCTGGGCAGGGAAAGGGGCTCCGGGCCCCTCCCTCCCTCTTGGGGCTCCCCTGCCCCTTCCCAAGCGCTGCTGCTTCTCGGGGCTCTTTGCTGGGTGGAGAAGCCTGGGCTTCTCCGCCCTGCCAGGGCAGCCCGGGGGGGGGGGCAGCTAAAGACTGAGCCCCTCCCACCCTGAGCCAGGCCGATGCGTGTACCAAAAGCGCCGCGGGGTGCGTGGAGCTTGGCGAGCTGGCGGAGGGAGGGGCCGGCAGGGACGCCCGTTTCCCGACCGAGTTCAGGTCAACGACGGGCGCGGAGAAAAGGGATTTGGCTCGCTTGGACGGAACGGAGTCCCTATTTCTTCGCACGCCGCCGGCTGAGCCCGGCTCTGCGCTTTGGCTGCTGGCGGGGAAGCGGCGGATTTTGCTCCGACCGGGCTCTGCTCGCCTTCCGGCCTTATCCGTCGAGGGCTCCGTTTCCAATTTCGGGGGGAGGAAACACAGCTCCCAGCCCCCTCCACCCGGGAGAGCCCAGTCAGCTTGCAGCGAGTGGCTCAGGCGCCCCCTCGGCGCTTCCCCCGCCCCCCGTTTGTTACCTGCCCATTGGGGGAGGGCGTGGGGCTCGCCCAGACTCGGGAGGCCCCTTTGCTTGGAGAGGGAAAGGGAGAGTAAACTTCGGGAGGCAGCCTGCAAAGGAGCCACTCGTACAGCTTGTGGCAGATATGTGTGCCCCCCCCCCCGGAAGCAGAAGGGCAATGCAGGCAAACAGCGGAGTCAGAGGGGGTGGGGCGTCCCTGGGGGACTGCAGTCTTTCCCTCCGGGATTTTCCGGGAGGGGGAGTTGGAGGGGGCTCCTACAACTTGAGGTGGCGCGATGCGTGTGTGTATACATGTATGTAGTGTAGATATATACACTGTATAAATATCCCCCTTCACATATGCATACTCTTACCCCCGCCTTTGGGGTGAACTTTCTGCTCTTCTTTTTCCCAATCTCGTCTTCTTTTTCCCTTCCTGTTTTACTTGCTTTGTGAAAGCGAGGCCTCTGCCTCCCCTCCACCCTCCAACTGTTGTAACCCGAGCAGAGGGAAGGAAACGCATCTATTTTCAGATGCCGGAGTGGGGAGAAGTGGGTGGGCGAGCTGGGGGCTTCAGCGATTCCCGACGGAAATGTTTAGGGAAAGCGAGGCCGCCTTCGCTATCCGGAGCTCGTAGCTGAAGGAGGTGATAAAAAGAAAAATTTAAATGAGAAGGTGAGCAAAAGATCTAATTGTCAATAAAGTTAAATATCTATTTTTGTACAAATGTAATTTTATCCCTTACGTATGTTTAGATAATTTGGGGAGGGGGGCTGCTTTTATAGGATTTGTCCTACATCTCTCACTCTGCTCAGCCTTAAGACGCCTCTCTGAAGCGAAGGACAAGCTT
The DNA here is from genome assembly GCF_051295495.1 of Thamnophis sirtalis. NCBI lineage: Eukaryota > Metazoa > Chordata > Lepidosauria > Squamata > Natricidae > Thamnophis > Thamnophis sirtalis. The sequence goes on from NW_028261382.1 coordinate 25,346,174, forward strand.
TATTGGGTGTTCAAATGTCTTTAGTATCCAAAATCACTTCCCAAGGAATGGATTTCGGTCCCCTCCCCACCCGGAGACACGCGGCACACAGCCGACTCTCCGGTGGCGCCTCCGAGATTCTCTTGCAGCATTAACTCTACTGTGAAATCACGACCCTATATTATTGCTCACTAAAAAAATTAAAGCTGATAAATAAATAAATCCGCTGGAAATGCCAGTATTTTGACGAAATGTATTAGGGTTGTTTTTTTTTTTTAAAAAAGTAAAAGAAAATATATGAGCGTTTTAAAATGCAACGGCGTTCTAAGTTCAGCCATTCTTGATTTGGGGCTTGCCTTGATGAATGTGTACTGGTTTAAAGACTGGACAGTCACCTGACTGAAATAGTATAGGCTAGGGTCTCCTCCTTGAGCAGGGGGTTGGACTAGAAGACCTCCGTTTTGTTTTGTTTCGTTTATTGGTTTTGTATGCCGCCCACTCCCGAAGGACTCCGGGCGGCTCACAATGAAACGGGGGAGGGGATAAATAAGACAATACAAACAATATTAAAATACACAACAGTCACAAATGAAGCGGGGCTGGATACTTCAACAGCCCCCAGCCTGCCGGAACAGCCAGGACTTGGTAGCTTTATGGTAAGGTGGGCTAAAAGGAAGGCCAGGAGGGTAGTAAGGGTCCGGATCTCCATGGGGAGCTCGTTCCAGAGGGCCGGAGCAGCAACAGAGAAGGCTCTCCCCCGGGGGGTTGCCAGCCGACATTGGCTGACAGATGGAACCCGGAGAAGGCCGAGCCTGTGTGATCGAATCGGTCTTTGGGAGGTGACTGGCAGGAGGCGGTCTCTCAGGTACCCAGGTCCGATGCCATACAGGGCTTTATAAGTAATAACTAGCACCTTGAAGCGAGTCCGGAGACTAATGGGCAGCCAGTGCAGCTCGCGGAGGATAGGTATAACGTGGGTGTACCTAGGTGCACCCAAAATCGCTCGCGCGGCTGCATTCTGGACTAGCTGAAGTCTTCGAACTCTTTTCAAGGGCAACCCCATGTAGAGCGCATTACAGTAATCCAGTCTTGAGGTAACGAGGACGTGAGTGACTATCTGAAGTGCCTCCCGATCCAGGTAGGGTCGCAATTGGTGCACCAGGCGAACCTGGGCAAAGACCCCCCTGGTCACAGCCAACAAATGGTGATCTAAAGTCAGCTATGGGTCCAGGAGGACTCCTAAATTGCGAACCCTCTCTGAGGGGCATATAATTTCACCCCCCAGACTGAGAGATGGAGTAATTAACCAATCTTTGGGAGGAAACATCAATAGCCATTCAGTCTTGTCGGGATTGAGTGCAAGCTTGTTCGTTCCCATCCAGACCCTAACAGCCTCCAGGCACTGGCACATCACTTCTACCGCTTCACTGAGTTGGCACGGGGCGGACAGATACAATTGTGTATCGTCCACGTATTAGTGGTATTTAATCCTGTGCCGCCGTATGATCTCACCCAGCAGCTTCCTGTAGATGTTAAATAGGAGGGGGGACAGGACCGAACCCTGCGGCACCCCATAATTGAGGGGCCTAGGGGTCGACCTCTGCCCTCCGACCAACACCGACTGCGACCTGTCTGAGAGGTAGGAGAACCACCGAAGAACGGTGCCTCCCACTCCCACCTCTCGCAACCGTCGCAGAAGGATACCTTGGTCGATGGTATCAAAGGCCGCTGAGAGGTCAAGGAGCACTAGGATAGAGGACTGACCCCTATCCCTGGCTCGCCAGAGATCATCGATCAGCGCGACCAAAGCAGTTTCCATGCTGTAGCCAGGCCTGAAACCAGACTGAAAGGAATCCAGATAATTGGTTTCATCCAAGGACTGTCGGAGTTGAGAGGCCACCACTTTCTCGACAACCTTCCCTACAAAGGGGAGGTTGGAGACCGGACGATAGTTACTCAAGATGGCTGGGTCCAGAGACGGTTTCTTCAGGAGGGGTCTCACCACCGCATCCTTTAGGAGGAGCAGGAAGGATCCCACCCGGAGAGAGGTGTTAATTATCATCTGGATCCAGCCACGTGTCACCTCCCTGCTGGTCGAAAGGGCACGGGTCCAATATACAAGTGGAGGCGCTCACTGCTCCCATGGCCTTGTCCACTTCCTCAGGCACGACAAGTTGAAACTCATTCCGTAAACTTCGCTCAAGACCTTCCCCCGGTACCTCGGCTGGTACCGTGCAATTGGAGTCCAGGTCTGTCCGAATCCAAGCGACTTTATCCGTTAAATACTGGACAAATTCCTCAGCTCTACCTTGCAAAGGTTCATCCGCGTCCCTCCCTTTCAGGAGGGAGCGGGTTATCCTAAACAAGGCGGCTGGGCGCAATTCAGTGAATGCAATAAGAGCGGCAAAATGCGAAAATTATACGCCCCTCAGGGAGGGCCCGCAATTTGGGAGTCCTCCTGGATCCGCAGCTGACTTTAGAACATCATTTGTCGGCTGTGACCAGGGGGACTTTTGCCCAGATTCGCCTGGTGCACCAATTGCGGCCCTACCTGGACCGGGAGGCCCTTCGAATAGTCACTCATGCCCTCATCACCTCAAGACTGGACTACTGTAATGCGCTCTACATGGGGCTGCCCTTGAACAGTGTTCGAAGACTTCAGCTTGTCCAGAACGCAGCCGCGCGAGCGATTGTGGATGCACCTCAGTACACCCATGTTACACCTATCCTCCGCGAGCTGCACTGGCTGCCCATTGGTCTCCAGACACGCTTCAAGGTGCTAGTCGTTACTTTTAAAGCCCTACATGGTATCGGACCTGGGTACTTGAGAGACCGCCTCCTGCCAGTCACCTCCCAAAGACCTATCAAATCCCACAGATTAGGCCTCCTCCAAATTCCATCTGCCGGCCAATGTTGGCTGGCAACTCCTCGGGGGAGGGCCTTCTCTGTGGCTGCTCTGGCCCTCTGGAACGATCTCCCCCGTGGAGATCCGGACCCTCACTACCCTCCCGGCCTTCCGCAAAGCAGTTAAGACCTGGCTGTTCCAGCAGGCCTGGGGCTGTTGAACTATCCAGCCCCACTCGAGGTTATGGCTGTTGTAGTATTTTAAACTGTTGTTTTTTATTTTATTTTTTGTATCCCCTCCCTTTTTATTGTTAGCCGCCCTGAGTCCCTCGGGAATAGGGCGGCATACAAACTCAATAAATTGAATTGAATTGAATTGAACATTTCGCTGCCCGTATTGCCAGAAGATAGGCTCTGATATAGGCTCTCATCAGTGCTCGGTCTGACTCGGATTTACTGGCCCTCCAGCGGCGCTCTAGGCGTCTCTTTTGGCGCTTCATCTCCCGGAGTTCCTCGGTGAACCAAGGGGCTCTCCTGGATCCGCTACCTTGGAGAGGCCGCAAAGGCGCTATCTGGTTTAGAGCCCCCGTCGCCGCTGTATTCCAAGCAGCAACTAAGGACTCGACCGGACTGGCCGAGAGTGTCAGGTATCACTCCAAGCGCCGTCTGAAATCCCATAGGGTCCATCAGGCGTCTGGGGCGGAACCACCTAATCGGTTCCTCTTCCCTATAGTGGGGGATTGGTTTCCGAAAGTCAAGCCTCAGTAGGAAATGATCAGACCATGACAAGGACAAGATTGGAAGGTCCCTTCCAATTTTATTCTGAGTAGAATTGTCTTCAGAGAAAGGGTCAGCCCAGAGGGTGTTGGCTGTGGGGCTTGCCTGAATCTAGAAGTTGCAGGAGGCCCCTGGAAGGCCAAGAACAACACAACTCCTTGTGGACGCACTTAGCATGGAATAGACTGAAGGGGCAGGTGGGGGTCAGTTTATGGCCCAGACCCCCACCAAGGAGGGGGGATCTGGGAAAGCAGAAAATTGGGTGCTGCACTATTTCTCCTCACCAACCCTTGACCAATGAATTGTGTACCCAGAACATGGAATCCTAGGGCTGGAAGGAACCTTTGGAGGTCTTTAATCCAAGCAACTCAAAGCCAGGAGCTTTATACAAATGGTTGTCCAGGGTATTTTTAAACACCTCCAGTGACGGAGCAGCTACAACTTCTGTAGGCGAGACATTCCACTGATTATTCGGGTCAGGAAATTTCTCCTTAGTTCCAGATGGGATCTCTCTTTGTTAAGCTTCCATCTGTTGCTTCTTCTGCTGCCTTCAGGTGCTTTGGAGAATAAGTTGACCCCCCTCTTCTTTGTGGCAGACCCTCTAGTACTGGAAGGCATCCATCTTGTCTCCCCTCCCCCATCCTTCTCTTCATTAGGCTAGACATACCCCATTCCCTCAACCATTCATCATTCTTCCATGCTTCTTGATGGCATTTAGATTGAGAGAGCAGAGACCAGAGTTTCTCCTCTGAACGTCTCCACTCGGGGCTCCTCCTGCCCAGTGAATGGCTAAGGACCCGGCATCTTGCAGCAGGAGAGGAAGCTTTCCAGGCCCACTACTGGATGTGAGCCCTTCGGTTGGCAGCCAGCAGGTCTCAGGCATTTCTGTCCGGAAGGAGAATCAGCCGGGCATCACTGCAGGAGTGTCATTTTGCTGCTGCTGGACCTCAAGGTTGCTACTCCTCACACAAGAATAGGGTGTTTCAAAGCAGGGTGTTGCCTTCAGGCAGAGAGACTGGCTGTGTCCTTGGACGGACCTTGGAGATGGCCAACAGGTCCTTCTAAAGACAGGGTTTCTCCCTTCAAGTCCCAGAATCCCCCTAGCCAGCCACGAGCTGCCACATCCATGCATCTGACAAAATTTAGACACTCATATGTTCCCATCAATGCAATTCAGAATTCAATCGCCCAGCCAAATCCTGGAAATGCACTGTAAGTAGCAATAACGTCCATTTATATTTTCCTCAGCCTCCCACCCTCTTCCTTTAGGGACCCGCAGGAGGGCGGCCGCGGAGGGGGGCGCCCCAAGCGTGCAGCGGGAGCCCCTCCCTCCCACCCCTCGTGGTGGCACCCACCAAGAGCCCCACAACCGCGGCTGCCCCTTGGCGGGAAAGGGCCCAAGGAGCGAGGAAGGGGCTGCCAGTGGCTGCAGCAGATGGACCGTCGAGGTGTCCGTGCGTGTTCCAGCCCCGCAGGCCGGGGCTCCGAAAGGTCGCCGTCCCCACAAGCGAATGAGAGTCCTTCGGGAGGGGGGGGACGAGGGAAGACGTCCGGTGGAAGCCTCAGCAGCCCAACAGCTGATCTTCAGAGGTTGAGGGAGCTTCATCCCTGGAAGCTTCCAAGAAGTCACTGGACCGTCATCGGTCAGAAATGGCGTAGGGTCTCCTGCTTGGGGGGGTGTTGGACTAGATGACCTCCAAGGTCTCTTCCAACTTTGTTAACCTATGAACTCCCATGGAAACCCGACCAGCAGCCCAAGAGAAGCGGGCAGGTCGAACGAAGGACCGCGTCGCAAGCGCGGAGCCATCCGTGGCGGAGATGGGGACGCTGGCCTGGGGGGGTGGGGTTGCGAGAATAAAAGACAACCCCTCCCCCAGGGATCCTACGAGGACAGCACTTCGGTCCGAGCGAGGGAGCAGTAGTGCCAGGACGGAGAGCCTTCCAGAGCGGCCCTCTGCTGCCGCCCGGTGGCCCACTGGCGCTTCTGCGCCGCACCCAGACCCGGGAGGGGAGAGGCGGGGCCAAAGATGCCGCCCCCGGAGCTGGAAAGGCGGGATCACCGCACGCGGCCAATCGCGGCCCGATGGCGTCATTGTGGGCGAGGCAGCCGCGGGAGAGGCCCCGCCTGGGGAGGAGGGGGCGGAGCCGCACCTGGTCACCTGCGCTTCTCACCCTCTTCGCCCCCCTCTCTTCCCCCGATGCCGGGCGAGTCACGTGCATCCCCCCCCCCGCCGAAGCTCCAACCGCTCAGGCGCCCACTCCCTCCGCCCCCCCCAACATTTCCCCCACGCGGGGACCCTTCGGTGAAAGCCGCGTCCCTAAAAGTTAGAATAGAGCGAAGTGGCTGGAAGGAAGCTTAGTAGTCTTCTAGTCCAGCTCCTGCTCATGCAGGAGAACCCAGATACCATTTCAGATAGGGGGCTGTCCAGTCTCTTCTTAAAAACCTCCAGTGATGATGGATGGCCCAAAGGTGCTGCCTGCTGGAAAAAACCCCTTGGGACAACCATGACCTGGATGACTGAGAAGGAAGTTTTTCTTAATTCCAGGTTGCTTCTGTCCTTGATTAGTTTCCATCCATTGTTTCTTGTCTTGCCTTCCTGCCTGCATGTGTGGGGGCTCCTTCACTTGGAAGCCGTTTGCTCAAAGGCATCTGCCTGAGCAAGGAGGAGACCTCTAGGATCCCTTCCAGCCCTTGGAGTCTATGAAGGCACCAGGTGGGTGGCTGGAAAGGAACCAAGGCCACTACCTCTGGCAAACCCCTGTTGTGTGTCCGCCTCTCTCAGGATCTCCATGGTCAGCCTGGCACCTTGCTGGCATCCTGCCATCAAAGGGGGAGGGATGGGGGAGGAATTTGGGGCAATTCACACCTGTTATCTCCAAGTTAAAATCCACCCTTCTCTTAGGAAAATGAAATATCCTGGGAAATATTGAAAAGACAGAATATTCTATTTCCCAGGATCAGAAATGGAGAAACATGTTTTTAGGTGGGAAACGGACTCACTCTTTTTTTAAAAAAGTTTTTTGATTGTTTTAATTAAACAAAAACACAAAAAAGAATCATCCTTCATTACATCTTGTAGAAAGCGTGTCGATTGGTTACAAATACATTTTGTGCGTTTCTTCCACAATCATTACTTATAGTTCATTCATATTGAATTGTACATTTTAAATCAAGACTCACTCATAATAGCCCCCACTGTTGTCAATGGGCCATTTAAAAAGCCTGAGCAGTCTGTACATAACCAAGATCTCCCCCCTTCATAAGACATGATAGTATTAGCCCATCTCACCACAGGGCACCTGGGAAGAAGCAAGGCTCAACTAAACCTGGATTCAAAACTCAGCCTAGGGAGTTGCTCCTGCATGGGCTCATGGGAGTCTGACAACCAATCAGAATACAAGCTCAAGATCAAAGGCCAGAGAGGGCATAAAACCAGGGACTTTCAGCATCTCTGCCTCCTTTTCTTCTTCACCCAACATCTGGAAGCATGGGATTCCCCCCACTTTTCTGTTCAGGAGCTCAAGCCAGGTGATCCTGCCTCCCATTAAACCATCTTTCCAAGCAGCCTCCACGTCTCCAGTGTCTTTTTCCCCACTTGGAACTGAACCTTCCAACAACTGCTTGCCCTGGGTGTGGAATTCCAGCAGCCTAAATAACCCAATGTTTCTTCGCACAACATCACAGGGATCCCGGATTGGGTGGCAATGGACAGGACAGTGGGGGGAGGGATGGGGAACAATGGTTTGGCTCTTTGTATTGCTGAATGGGAACTTGGGATTCCGCCTCACCTTCCTGCAATCTCTCGTAAAAGTTCTTTTCCCTTCAGTCCTTTGGCATTGAGAGTTTGTCCTACAAGTTTGTTTTGGGGCTGGTCTGACAGCTGCTTTGTTTGCAAGCTAAACTCTGGCAAGGATGCAAGCGTTGCAGTCCTGGAAGGGCAGCAGAGGGAGCCCTTCCTCCACGTGTGAATGAGGACTCTGTGCTCCCCGGCCCAGCCCTGGCTGCTGTTCCCAAGCCTGCTTGTGTCTGTGCTCGGGAGAGGCTGCCCTCCCTGCCTAAGGAAGCCTGCAACTGAGGAGTCCTCCTCCTCCTTCTCTTTCACCCACACGGGACATCAGCTGAGCTTTGAATGCTGCACAAGAAGGGAGAAACTGGGACTCCCCCATTCAGGGGCCCTTATATTTGAACTACCTCAGATTACAGATTAACAGAGTTGGAAGGGACCTTGGAGGTCATCTAGTCCAACCCCCTGCCCAAGCAGGAGACCTTATGCCATTTCTGACAGATGGCAGCCCAATCTCTTCTTGAAAGCCTCCAGTGATGAAGCTCCCACAACCTCTGAAGGCAACTTCTGTTCCATTGGTTGACTGTTCTCATTGTCAGGAAGTTCCTCCTTATTTCCAGGTTGAATGTCTCCTTGGTCAATTTCCATTCATTCTTCCTTGTTTGGCCTTCCGGTGCTTTGGAAAATAGCTTGAGCCCATCCTTTCTGCGGCTTCAGCTTCCTAGATTCTGAAAAATGATGTCATACTTGGCATACTTGGTAGAGAGGAATCCATCCAGGTGGGAGGTGGGCTAGAGCCCTCTAAAGACATGCTGAGCAGCTTCCCAAAAGAGGAGGGGGATTGTCTTCTGCTGGTCTTTGGGCAGTAGCCAGCCCGACTGCAGGGCGATTCCTTCTGGGGTTGGGTATGCTCAGACTTTGGTGACATGTTAGTTGGTATTCCTCACATGGGTGTCTTCTGAACTGCCTAAAGCAAAGGAGATGCCTTCAAATGTGCAACCATGTAAATCTAGGATGGTGGGAACAGTTCCTGTCCCTCAGCCTGGCCTGGTGGGCCCCACATTGCAACATGGAAGGTGCTTCTGTCTCCACGTTTCTAACGGGGGGGGGGGGAGATTGTCTCTGTGCAGAGCTGGAGCATCCGATGGGACCCCTAAATCTTGCAAGATGTGGGAGTTTCTAGTGCAATTGATCTAGCACAGAGGTGGGTTCCTACCAGTTCGCACCTATTCGGTAGAACCGGTTCGTCAAATCTACCGAACCGGTTAGAAGAGGTTCCACCAGTGGACCCGGAAAGCAGGCCACACCTACAGAAGAGGTTCCAACATCTTTTGAAACCCACCACTGGTCCTTGGATATGATTATTCTACACTATCATGCTCATATTTATAAAACTCAGTGCCCCTGTGAAAGGTAAGGATGACTACTGTGTTTGTGGTGCAATCAGAACATTGCGTGTATTGAAGTTGTTTTAACGCAAACCAAAGATGCCTTTTAAAAAACAAGTTTACATCATATTCTTATGCATGCCAGTGGTGTGTGTGAGGTAATTTTAGGTGGTTCTGACAAGTGTCATCGGCATCTTCATATCCGGTCACATGGGCGGCAAGCCACTCCCATCCAGTCACATGGGCGGCAAGCCACTCCCACAAATGAGGCCACACCCACAGAGTAGGTTCGACCACTGATCTAGCAGGACAGAATTGGAAGGATCTTTTCAAGGGAGAAACAGGCTGCTGCTAACTTGAAGAACATTTAATTCAGTTCAAGCTGCAGGGATTAATTCCTGGTGGAGGGTCATTTGCCCAAGAAAAGGGCCTAATAAAGGCAGCACTTTGCCTGAGTCTGTTTTTGGTTTCTTATTTTAATCTCTGATTTCATTAAATTCTTTTCTGTTCGTGTTTCATATGCAATTTTTTGGGTGAGCTTTCTGGGGCATCTTAATACTGAAAGATGGAACAAAAATGTTTGGTAAATGCTGAAATTCCCCACAAACCACAAAGTGCTTTGCACAGCTTGTGTGAGTGAATACGAAGCAGGGAGGGGACGACCCAGCAAACAAACATCCTATTCCTTTATTCTGTCACGGCTTTAAAGGCAAATGGATAAGTCTATCATCCACTGAGAGAAGAAGCCGAAACATAAGCAAAGAAGAGGTTGCACAAGGTTAAGTTCTCTGCAAATGCAGTTCTTTGGGTTCCTGGGACCAAAGTACCAACAATATTAGTGTAGTTTAGCTGAACACTGGATGACCTTTTCTGCTCTTTGTGTGGAGGTGGAGTGTAATGGGATTATTTATTCAGCCTCTGAAACTCAGCCCTGGGAAGTGGGCAGAAAAATCACAAATCTGCAGACTACAGGAACCATCTGCACCACTCAGGTGACCCCAAGGACACATATAAACCTCCAAGCAGCCTCAATGACCATCTCAAAGGATGCAAATGACCAGCTGTCTGCAAGGAATATAAATCCTTCCATTCTCCACCATCCAGTCAGAGCTGAAGAAGCTTATTGGGTGAGAAGTGAAATGTCTTCAAAAGAAAAAAACAAGAAAGTCCAGTGGCCTCCTGGAAAAAAAGCACCTTTGGGACACCCATCACTGGAGGTTTTTAGCAAGATTGGACAGCCATTGGTTCAGAATTATATAGGGACTCCTGCTTGAGCAGGGGGTTGGACTAGAAGACCTCCAGGGTACCTTCCAACTCTGTGATTCTGTTATTCTCAAAGGGTCTGGTTAGCTGAGAAATTCTCATGTGTTTGAGGCAGATAAGGGAATAAGTTTTCGAACTAAAAAAGGGCATCTGAGTGGGTAGATTTGGAAGCCCTTAAGGAAGAGGCTTTTTCAATTCCTCTCATTTTCTCTGCCCCTCAGACTGATCCATAGACCCATACTTTCATTTCCCCTATTGTAGAAAATCAGTTTCTAATAGATTAAAGGCATCATACATATATTTCAACAATATTTTTATTGCAAATATCCACTGAACTACCAGCTGAAAGCAATTTCTGAATATTATTTACATTCACAGGCATAATATGTTCTTTACATTTATTTTGAGAGAAATTGCATGAGAGAAAACAATTACAATTACAAATTAATGCAGAAATGAAAGAATTAGCAAAACAGGCAAGGAGGATCCAGACCAGGTCATGAGAGCTAATTTTCTGTCAAGGTAGTCTTGTTGGGCTCCCAACATCTTGTGTAGGATCATGTCTGCATGAATGTATCATCTGTTGTATAGAAGATCTGGAAGAAACGATATAATAGTAGTTACAACACGTAACCAAATATGCTTGAAGACTGGTCTCCTTTGAAGGGCTGACACCTTAGGACCTCCTCTTGATTATCCTAACCTGGTGCTTTCATGGATGGCCCGGGAAGGTCCTCTCACTTATTCCCAAATGGTCCAGAGTAAGACAGCCAGACTGGGAGAGGACTGGCTTAGAGCCTCTGAGACTGGCCACCATTATATAGTCAGGCACACAGGTTGCCCCAAGTCTTCTGTTCCTCACAGATGCTGGGAGATTCGGAGAAGTGGGCCTTAATTCCCTTTCCTTCCAGTTCTGTTCTGTTCCATTCCGTTCTGCTTGGTTCAACTCAACTTTACTCTACATTCTACTCTACTCTACACTCTACTCTACATTCTACTCTACTCTACACTCTACTCTACTCTACATTCTATTCTACTCTACACTCTACTCTACTCTATATTCTACTCTACTTTAATCTATATTCTACTCTACACTCTCCTCTCCTCTATATTCTACTCTACTTTATATCCGTGATGGCGAACCTATGGCACACGGAGCCATTTCTGAGGGCACGCAAGGCGTCAGCTGTCAGCTCCAATTTTCGGCTTTGATTTTTGGACGTTTTTCATCCTGTGGAGGGAGAAAAAAACACCCAATGCATAAACCGGAAGTTCAGGAACGAACTTCTGGTTTGCCCATTGGGCTGTTTTTCACCCTCTGGAGGCTTCAGGGAAGCCTCCTGAAGCCTCTGGTGGGAGAAAAACGGCCCAACGGGCAAACCAGAAGTCCATTCCCAAACTTCTGGTTTGTGTGTTGGGCCATTTTTTGCCCTCCCCAGGCTTCTAGGAAGCCTCTGGAGCCTGGGAAAGGCAAAAAAACTAGACTTACCCGGCTCACCGGAAGTTGGAAACAGCCACCGGAGGGCCTCGGGAGGCCGTTTTTGCCCTCCCCAGGCTCCAGAGGCTTTCTAGGAGCACAGGGGGCACAGCATGGTGCAGCATTAAATTCTGGGTGTGGCACATGAGCATGCGTGCTTTTGACACCCAAGGCGAAAAAGATTCCCCAGCAGCACTGCTCTATATTTTACTTTACTCTCTACTCTACTCTACTCTACTCTACTCTACTCTACTCTACTCTACTCTACTCTACTCTACTCTACTCTACTCTACTCTACTCCATCTTGCAGGAACTTCTGTCCTGGTTGAAATGCAAAAGGGTTGCCTTAAACTGAGAGCTGGTTTGGTGTAGTGGTGGAAATGCTGGACAACAAACCAGGAGCTGGTGAGTTCTTGTGCTGCCTTAGCCATGAAAGCCAGCTGGGGAGCTATAGGCCAGTCACTCTCTCTTAGCCCTCCTCTGAAGGGTTGTCATTGTCGGGAAAAGAGGAGGAGGAAGGAGTATTAGGTAGGTTTGCTGAGTTTATATCAAAAAGGCAAGAACGCTACATTGGAATAACAACACCTCAGAAGATCCTTTAGCTGGGGGCACCCACAGAGATCCTGAGGTCACATCCTTGCTCAAAGTGGGGTTCCAAATGGAGGCGTGGCTGGTGACTGTCTCACCGTCCCCAGGCGCCTCTGCACAGTCAGTGGCAGCACAAGGCCAAGGCGGGCACCTGGTATTTTTAATACTTGATATCCTTCTTACTATTTGGGGTTGGGCTGATCTTCTTAGTTTGGTGGGGGCCAAGATGCGCCCTGGGCTGCCTTCTCTTTTCTAGCTGGGCAACATGGAAAAGGCAGCCCTGGGGAGGGGGATACAGCCTCCACCCCAATGAGGTTCTGGGGAGTCTCCCCCACAACGTGTGCAGAGACCAGCCTGCTCTTGTTTGCCCAGTTACTCAGGAGTAGAGGAAAGCCATGCGATGGATCTTCTCCCTGTGCAGGAACCCCTCCCTTCCCGCTTCCCCCCCAGTGATTCAAGGCTGGCTTGGCACTGTCAAAAAACTGAGGGAGAAACTGCACATCTGGATTCCTTTTTCCTCTTGATTCACAGATGCCAGAAACCAACCTTTTAATATCTGCCCTTCCTCCATCAGACAATCTGCTCTTCATAGTTTTCCAGTTGAGTCATCAGCTCGGCTGAAGCTGCCACTGGTTGGGGAGCCTCAGAGCCACAAACACAGTTGCTTCTCTTCAGGAAGGAGACGGCCGGCGTGGCTCCTTCCCACCATCCCGAGAGAGGAAGAGCAACGCGTGGGCAGTGCCCTTGGCTTTTGCATCTTCCCTGCCCAGGCCAGCAAAGGCAGCACCCAGTGTCCACCTTGAAAGCAGAGCCCTTAAGAGAGCTCTGTCCAGGGGTGGTGGTGATGGAGGCTTGGATGGGATCTGGGTGATTCGGCTGAGCACTGGATCCCTTCTGCCCGAAGAGCGTTGCCCAACCTCCGGGGGTGATAGGCTCTGGAACTGCACTCACGGTGCCAAGGAACAACCCACTAAGCCAAGAAGCCTGATTAAATCTGCAGCCCCTTAATCCCAGCTGCGACGAGCTTTTTATCCACATTTTAGGTTTGCATAAACGGGAAACAAAGGCTTATTGTAGGGTCCTGTTCCAGGTTGCAAAAATCCAAGATGGAAGTTGAGCTGAGCTCACTGGCCAGCTATGAAGGGAACGAGACCGACTGACCGACAATTGCAGGTTGCCTTTGTCCCAGAAGACGTGAAAAATTTGGGCTCACCTCTTACTAATTCCCAGGTGGATGAGCAGCACCTCAGCGGTCTTGCTGGTCCTCTGCAGGGGGCTAGACTAGAAGACCTCCGAGGTCCCTTCTCTTCTCTTCCCCTTCCCCTTCCCTCGCCTCTCTTCTTCTCAACTGCTCTTAATAAAGGAAGAGAGCAGAAGGATGCCCAACCAAGGCTCTGAGTGGGCCAGGGGGGGGCTGTGGATCAGAGTCTGGACAGACAAAAAGCCTCTGTGCCCTCTGACTGCTGCCAGGTAGGCTGTTGCCCCAGAGATCCAGAGGCCCCATGGAGACTTTTCCTGAGCTCCATTTTTTGCAGCTGATGGAATGGGGGGACACTTTTGGCTCCTTCTTTCAGAGCAGAGCTGGATCTAATTGTGTCCCAGATCCCCAATGCCATTGGGTGCCCAAGCCCTGTGCGCCAGAGAAGGAGCCTGGAAGGAGAAGGGCCCTGGGCCCCTGCCACCAGCAAGCCACCTTCTTCTGGGCACTTTAAGTTTCCTCAAAGAGCTTAAGGCATCGCGGGGGAGAGTTGGGTGGGAACATTTCCCTGAATGATCTCAGGAAAGGAAGTCGGGGTTGAGCTGCATTCCTTGCTTTGCTCAGAGATTTCCAACACCCCCCCCCTTTAAAAGAAAAGAAAAGAAAGCATGGCGAATTTCAAGGAACCCGGAGAGCGGTGCCATTTGGCAGAGAGGGTCCTCTCTGTGCGGCTGCTTGGCTCGCATGCTCGGCCTCTAACATGGATGCTTGACAACCACACGATCTTGGTTCAACGGCACTGCGAAACCAAGCTGGCAGCTCTGCAGACAACCTTTGCAAGCTGCCAAATGTTCAGAAAGGCTGTGAAACAACAACCAGAACTTGTGAGAAAGGGAAGGGAGCAGGAAGCTGTTTGGGAAACTTTGCAACCAGACCAGCTGTCCCGCTCATTTGCCCCAGGGAGGCAGCTGCTGCAGGGCTGGTTTCTTTTATACCTTTCGGGTTGCACACAACCATCTTTCCAGGGAGTTTAGACTAGTCCAGTGAAGAGAGCAAAAGGCAACTGTCGCTTCTCAGCAGCATGTCCTGTTTTCTTAAAAACCGAACAGCACAAATAAGAAACTGATTGCTGAAGAACTGGGGCAAATAAAGGCTTTTCTGCACAGATGAGGAGAACCCCCCTTGGGGGAGCATTTCAGGCATGGCTGCTGCAGGGGAGAAAGCCTCGGATTTGCCAAGGAGGACTCTGAGGAGAATTTGCATTCTGCAACTGAAGTGTTCTGACCCAGCTCCCAAACACGACAAACCCGCTGTAGTTAAACAAATGTTCCGTTTATTAGGAGCGCCAGCAGCCCCGGCAAAAAGTCTCCCTCCCTCAGCAGACTAACAAGTCCGTCTGGCAGGGAGATGAATAGTTGTCTGCCACACCTATTCATCTCCGCCCCCTGCCTTTTATCCCCAGAGTTAGGGTGGGGCTTTGCTAGCAGCAGCGGATCTTCCGTCCCAAGGACTGGCCCATAGATTTCCACTGCTCTCCTCTCCTCTGGCTTCTGAGCATTCGTGTGTCAGGCACTGGACCCAGCAGTTCCTCCTCTTCCTCATCAGCCACCTCCAGACCTGGGGGCTGTTGACTCTCCGTCTGAGGGCTGATGAACAGCCCAGGATCCCCTCTGTCTCTATCTCTGACAACCCCATTCCCTCTCCCCCCTCGGAGCTCTCAGGTTGCCTTGATGCTGGTCCTGACTCCCACACCTCCTCCTCACCTGAGGTGGTTGCTGGAGGGGCCAGCGGCTGACAGGCCTCGACATGTTGGAAAGACTCACATGACCAGCGAACTAGTCACAGACTATTCAGGAGCAAACCTGCTTTGGCCCCTGGGAGGGAAGGGGTGCCAGCAGCCATCCTGGACCAAAGCATCTTCAAGGAAAGCCTCCCACCCTGAGCTCAGTATAGATGAAGAGGAAACCCGTTGGCTCCAGAGGGGAAACCCACCAAAGATCAGAAAAAGAGTCTCCTGATAGGAACTCACAGAAGTTGTGGCTGAAATTCCTCTTCATCCCTCACTACCACAATTGACTGGCCTTCTTCTCCAACTCCTTAGAAGAGGTTACAACTGTAACACTCCTGGCTCAAGCAGACACACACACCCCTTAGCCTTCGGAAGGAGCAGAAGAGGGAGAGGACCAGAGGTGAGTTTCACATAATTTTACCACTGGTTCTCTGCACACTGAAACTGAGCACTCGTGTACACACACTCGCTTTGCTCTTCGCTTTGCATCCACCCTTCAACCACACTTAGCTCAGACAACCTACAGAGCCAGCTATGCTCCCTACAACAGCCAATAGAAGACATGCTCTTGCACAGGAAGAGGAAGCTCAAGTGCAAAGCCCAAGAAAAGGTATCACCCCCACTCTCAACTCCATGTGGTCAGCTGCACCAGAAGCCCTGTGGTTCTGTTTCATAATTAAACCATCTTTCCAAACCTTCCAGCCTCCATTTTGTCTCCAGTCTCCTTTTCCCAGCATGGAACTGAACCAGATGCATATTTCTTCAAACAGGTCCTGAGGACGTTGTAAGGTCTCTGAATGGCTTCAGGTGTTTCCAAAGGTCACCTGGGCAGCTTCCTCCTTGACTTCCATGCAGGCTCTCAGTCCAGCTCTCAGGAGCTGGAAGTGCAATCTGGTCAGTCAATAACGAACTCCTTGAATGATTCGGATGGGGAAAAACAACCCTCCCCAAAGCGCCAGAGGGCTGAAAATGCATTTTGAGTCAAGCTTTCCAACTCCCAGGCTTCCAGCAGGCCTTAAGGTTTCAGGGGTCCCAAAGTCCAGGGGAGCCTACCTGGAAGTTCCAGTGGAAACCGAGCCCCACAAGAGCTCAGCCATTCACCGAACGTTAGGCAAAAACGGGACTCCGAAAGAGCAGCTGGTGAAGCTGTTTGCATCAACATTGCTTGCAAAGGAGGCTCGATGGGGGGGGGGGAGAGAAGCCCCCCTCCCTGCTGGCAATCTAGAGGCAGTTTGCCTCTTGCTCCAGAATTCCTGACTTCCACCGAATGTCCCACAGCTGCAAGTAACGTTTCTTGGAGCATCTCATGTGGCGAGCAGCCACCTGGCAGGCCCAGAGTGCGTCTATCCGCCTGATTCGGTCAGCCTGCAACTTTCCCTTGGATGCAAAGCTTCTCATCCCAGAGGCTCCTTGGCCGAAAGGTCCCCGAGACGGTCTCCAGGGTTTTCCATAGCAACTAATTTTGGTCACTGCCTCGGCAATGGGAGCTTTGCCTCCTGCAACACTCAGAGGTCCTAGACTGCTGGTTCTCAGCCGGTGTCTCAGGGCATGGAGGGCACCACAAAAGGTACACAAAAAGCACACCTGAGAGTTAAGCAACTCTGTGCAATATTCAGCGACCCCAGGAAATTGCAGGAGCAGTGAAGGGAAGTCAATTGATGTATGCTTGCCAACAAAATGATCTACAGCATTTTGCACCTTCTAAGTTTAATATGTGAATTGGAATTTAATTGGCCCTGTTTTCTAATGGTCGCCAAGTCTTGTGAAGCTGTTATCTGATTAAAAAATCCGGCCGGGAGACTTGCTTGCAAAAGCCGGCAGGCATGAGGGGAAAAATAGGGCAGGCAAATTTCAAATATGCATTGGTCTTCATGTGCTATTCTTTTTAAAAATGTAAATGGGATAGAAACAGGGCCAAATGTTTGCAATTTTAACAAACAGCTGTTATAGACCAGAAACAGAGGCCTGGATCTGTAGCCGAAAGCTGCTAAGCAGCCCAGATGCTGCTGGCTGTATCAATGTGGCTTCCAGTCAAGTAAACGGTGCAGCTGGATTCCTAGACTTTGCACAGAAATGGCTGATGTCCTCTTTTTCTTTTCTCAACCCTTATCCAGAAGTTTGGAGACACCCAAAATCCTTTCAGGTGAGGGTGACCATCTGTTAGTTTAGTTTATTGTCATGGCACCTCGTAGAAGGAAATTAAATGCCATCTTCAAGTACATTATAACTGTAAAAATAAAACACAAACACACATCCTTCACAGTCTATGCAACTGAATTGAAAACCCCTGATATTGCATTAATATTGCACTATGCAGTAGAATTCAATATAGTTACTGCTCTGGGATAGAAGCTGCTTTCCAGCCTATTTATCCTTGTTTTTATTATCCTGTACCATTTTTATTTATTTATTTCATCATTCATGAATTAGATAACAGATGTAAGTATAAACATCATTATGTATACATGAAATGGATATGAATAAATGGGAATAGTAGGGACCGAATGGATGCTGGTGCGCTTATGCACGCCCCTTAAAGACCTCTTAGGAATGGGGTGAGGTCAACAGTAGACAGTCTAAGGTTAACGTTTTGGGGGATTGGGGAAGAAGCCACAGAGTCAGGTAAAGATTCCAGGCGTTGTCCACTGTTACTAAAGTCGTATTTTCTGCAATTGAGTTTGGAGTTTGTATGTGTTGTTGTGATTGAAGCTGAAGTCGTCATTGACAGGCAGGATTACCAGATGGTAATAGTTTAAAAAAAAAGGGTGTCCAGGATGAGATGGATCTGATGTCCTCCATCCAGCTCTGTGCACTTTCAGCTGATGAAGACCATTGATGAGCTCTATGTCACATTCTGACCCTTCACCAGGTGAAAGCACTTCTGGACGGCCATTGGGGCCCAAAGCCCAGGGGGGCAGCCCAGAGCAGTTCAGCTGCCGATTGCTGCTCCTGGAGGAAATAAGCTTCATCCACCTCCACACCTGATGGACGCTTTCTCAGAGCTGGAAATGGAGGTGCTGCGGTGGGCGCCCAACACCCTCCTTTGTGAAGGGGGAGAAGTGCTGTGCAGAGTGGCAGTTGTGCCTGTGAAGGCCAGTCTTTATACGTGACACATGTGAAAAAGAGGCAGGGCTTCCGTTCCACAAACATGGGCATCATCAATGTGCAAAGCCTTGGGAGGGGGGAGAGGGAAGATGCTTGAGTTCTCCATGTTGTGCTGAAGGCTTTCAGCGAAAGACAAAATAATCTGTCCAAATTTTCCCTTTTCTGACCATGTGACAAGCGATGACCAATCTTGCAGCCAATCTCACATTTCGGAGTCTCAAGGTTTCCCAAGAACCCCCCCCTTCCCTCCTTGCTTTTGGGGGGATTCTTGATGCCAACCTGGAAACACAACACATGCTTTGTTGTGGTGTCACCAATCGGAGCTTTCGTGGCCCAAACCTTAATTGGGCCACGATGCTGGGTTCCGCTTCTTTCAGGGCTGTTGGGCCCAGTATAATATTTTGTCAGTAAACCCACGCTCAGTGGCAGAATCAGGCGGGGGCCCTTGGAGGCAGATTCACAATCCCATCTGCCTTTCCATGCAGTGCCTTTGTCTGCAGAGACAAACCAGAGCCTTCTAGCCCTTGGGATTTGCTAACTCTGAGGGGAAGACATGAGGACGGGCAACACCAGAGGGCCAGTGCACTTCCCAGATTCTGTGCACTTCCCCCATGCCTGGCACCTGGTTAGCACCTGGTTAGGTTGAGGAACTGTGGAGATTGTTTTTCCTTTCCATAAGTTACTTTGCATGAAAGCAGGTCTAAAAAATGCTGCAGTCAGGATCACTTGCTAAGTTTGCTAAGTTTTGCTTCCAAGGCTCATCCATGTCTCTGGCTGCCCCAGGCTGGCCGGCTGGCACAACCTCAGCTGGGCTTCTCTGTCTCGGGGACAGCCTGCTGCTGAGACCAGCTAAAGCCGCCATTTCTTGTGGAATGCCAAGCCCAGCCTCTGATACAAAGGAGATGCAGGGAGGCTGGTCACCTGGGGACCTCACCTGGGGACTGAAGCTGCTGCTCTTGTTCTCCCCTTTGAGAGCTGGGGGGGGCCATTTCTCATCAGGGTGTGGCTCTCCCAGCATCCTTGCTTTCCCCTTCAGCAGCAGAGAGGCCACCCCCCCTTGCTCAGGGGACCAACATCTGGGGCTCCAGGGACCCTTCAAAACCCCCTTCTTCTCCTGGCATGTAAGAGGTGCAGCTGAAATCCCAGGAGGAGGAGAAGGGCTTCCTTGGTTGCTGCTGGGGGGAGGAGAGGGCTTTCTGCCCCTCCCCTCAAATAGCAAAGCACTGGTGTGCCCCAGTGCTGAGTTCTCCCTTTGATTGGTCCCAAGGCCAAATGCAGGAAGGTGATCCTGATGAGGGAGATGGGAAGGTCGAGGGCATTTCCATCCTGTGGTTCTCCAGAGGCACCCAAAAGGAGCAGGAGGCCCTTTTGCAAAAGAGGAAATGAGATTTGCCCTTTAAGGTGTCTCTTTACCAGCCGCGGTTGGCATCTTGCTGCATATTTGGGTACTGTGGTCTTCTTGAAAGAGAATCCATCCAGTTCAGTTCCAAGCTGGGAGAAAGAGACAGGAGACCCAATGGAGGCTGATGGGAAAGGTGGCCCGTGGGGGGTTGGGGAAGCAGAACCATCAAGCACAGGATACCGGGGCAGCTGACCTGGTTTTGTTTTACACGGCCTTTTAATACAGTTTTCACAGCATTTTGTAGTCTGGAGGCTTCCTTTGTTTTTGTTATCTGTTTGGTTTTACGTGTTTCGCAAAAGCTCATGATGGGTCTCAATGATCATCACTTCCTTAGTCCTCATCCTGCCAGGTGTGTGTAATTGATTTTATCCTGTGATCTGTTGCCTCTTGTCTGCCTTTCTCCATGGACTGTTATTGTTTCCACCTTTCCCAATGTCACCCTGGAGCTGGAGGCCTCTTGTCCTGGGAAAAGGACGTTGAGGACCATCTCTCTTCTGGGCACCAAATATCTGCTGCTGCTGCTGCTGGGGGGGCGGGGGGGCTATTAAGAAAGGCTGAGTCCGCTTTCTGTCTCTAAAAGCCTCTTTGTCCACTTCTCCCTTGGGGGAAATATAACTTTTTAATATTTCCCAAAATATTTAATCTTTCTAGGAGGGGGGCGTGGGGGGAGGGGGGCTTCCCGCAGAGAGAGAAAGAGAGGAAAGAAGGCGGCTGGTTGAGTGGGTTTCTCCAAGGGAAGACAGCATAGCGGTTCTTGCAGCCTGCTTACTTGATCAACCCCTATCCTGGGCTCGATCCCCACAACCAGAGCCGAAAGCGCCGCTGCTGACGCGGGAAGCCAAATTTCTCCGCCCCCCCCCCCCCCCCCCGCTTTCCAGCTCAGCCCGGAGAAGCAGCGCCGCCGGGGGGATGCAGGGCGCCCTGCCGCCGCCAGGGGGCGGGGCAGACTTCGGTTGGCTGGCTGCGGACTGCAGGGTCGGAGAAGGGCGCCCGCGGGCACCGGGCAGCCCCAGCAAGGGAGGGGCGCCGCAGAGGCAGGGCAGCCACCCCCGCCTCCAGCCTTTCCCGCCCTGCTCGCGAGCATCTCCCGGCTCGCCTCCCGAGGGCCCGTTTGCAGGCGGAGGCTCTGGGTAGCCGGGAGCGTCCGCCCGAGGGAAGGGAGGCATCGCGGGGCGACCGCTTCCCCCCCCCCCACCGGAGAAGGCGCGGCTTGGCGGGCGCGGGCCGGTCCTGCGGCCGCGGGGCTGCTGAAGGCGCCCGTGCAAGCGGTCCGGCTGAAGACTTCCAGATGTGCTGCGATGAGGTCATCCGGGGACTCGGCGCTCCCTCCCCCCCTTTCCTAGCTGGGCTGAAGCGAGGCTGCCGGGGGGGGCGGGGAAGGCGGGCTCTGCAGCGCAGAGATGGGCGAGGTGTGGCGGGCGGGGAAGGAGGGAGGGGAAAGAAGGCGGGGCTTCGGGCCAGGTGAGACAGGGCAGAGTGGGGCAGCGAGAGAGCGGCCTCCTGCCGTGATCCCCAGCAGATCCTTCTAGCCGCCTAAGGCAGCCCTGCAGATCCACCGGGGCTTCCACGGCTGGAGGGGACAACCACTACGCCCCCCTCCCAGTGGACAAATGCTGCAGAAGACTTTAAATAAAACCACAGAAAAGAAGCCTCCCTTTGGGGAGAACCAGAAATTCAGTCTCTCCTTTAAATTCACTGGCAACTTTATTTAGAAAAAAACCCGTTTCCCTGGTCTTTCAAAAGGCCGCTGGACACACCTTGAAGGGCAGGAGTTCCACTGCTCTCCCAACCTATACAGGGCTTGAATGGGGCTCTGCCAAGGGTGGGGGCAGGTGAGCAGAGGTGGGAGGGGTGTCTGCAGGAGCCTGAGCCACCCAACAATCTTGCTGGATGCCAGTTGTCAACTGGTGCTTTCAACCGGCTTGTGAACTAGGCCTTGTAGGTTATTCTCATTTGGAAGGAGATGGAATAGGCCACTGTGGAAACAGCAACTAAGGGATGAATGTCAGCCTTGCTCTTTGATAAGGCTGGGTCATCAGGGTAAATCCTCTAAAGCCACTGAGTAAGGTTTATGGATTATGTGGAAGACCACATAAAAGATATTCTGAATGGCCAACGCTCACGTTTTCAAGCCCATCAGATGGAACACACTCTGTATGTTGCAGAATTAATACAGAATAGCAGAGCTGGAAGGGATCTTGGAGGTCTTCTAGTCCAACCCCCTGCCTAGATAGGAAACCCTACACCACTTCAGACAAATGGTTGTCCAACATCTTCTTTAAAACTTCCAGTGTTGGGGCATTCACAACCTCTGGAGACAAGTTGTTCCACTGATTAATTGTTCTATGTCAGGAAGTTTCTCCTCAGTTCTAAGTTGTTTCTCTCCTTGATTAGTTTCCACCCATTGCATGTTGTCCTGCCATCAGGTGCTTTGGAGAATAGCTAGCCTCCCTCTTCTTTGGGGCAGCCCCTGAGATGTTGGAAAACCGCTATCATGTTCTTGGAGAGAAAAAGGGACTGTGGAACAAAAGGGCAGGGAGATTGCAACCTGTCCTCTAAGAAGACCAGAATTCTTCTGGGAAGTCCAGAAGAATTCAAGCCCACCTATCCAGCTAAGCCCTTTGGGGTGTGAAGTGTGGCATTTGTCAGGGATGCAACAGACTCTTTGCCACACAAAACGTGAGGGACCTACCCAAAGGGCAGCCTCAGCCATCTCAGCCCAGACTTTAAAGACGAATGCAAGGCCTCCGGATGGGCTTCTCATTCGTCTGTCTCCCCAGGAGAAGGAGGGATTCTGCTCATGGCTGACTGGTTCTGCCAGGGACCCTGATGGGAGAGATGTGGGTTCTGGAGCCTGAGGAGACTTTGCCAGCAGGAGAAAAATGTCTTGGGGTGGGGGGGACACACACGGGAGGGCTTCCTTAGGAGGGCTTGAAATGACTTCCTGTGGAAAGTGAAAATTGTTCCCCCAAGCAAGGACCCCGGATCAAGGCTGCCATAGGAAGACGCAAGAAGGCTGCTGCTTGGGTCGCTCAGGAAGACGTCAGCAGGAGGAGGATTGGCTCGTAAAGTTCACTGCTTTCATTGCTCATCCGCTGACAAGCCGCATGTCTGGGATAAACAATACGAGCCTGAGCTCTTAGCAGAGAAGGGAAAATATGACTTCATAGGTATAAAAGACATCTTGTGGGATTGTGACTCCCACGGCTGGAGCAGAGCAGCTGAAGGCACAGAAGGCAAGGAAGGGCTGGGAGGAGGGACAGAAATCCAAATGGACGAAGTTGGCAATTCGGTAAAGAATTTCTGGGTTAAAATAAGTGGAAGAAAAAAATGAATCCAACACTGTTAATTAATGTCTATTCCTGTCCACACAGGATGATGCCTTCCCAAGCAAACTGCTGATCTTTCAAAGAGGCCTCTCTGCCTTTCACAATAACAGAGCTGGAAGGGACCTTTGAGGTCTTGTAGTCCAACCCCTGCACCATTTCCATCTTGTATACTTATCCTTTCCCCCCTGTTGGTCTGAGAATTCTTCGTGATTTAGCTCTCTCAGTCAGTTGGGCATCTCGGTCAAGTGGGGCAGGAGAAATGCCTTGGGACTGATGGATCGTGTGCCACCCGCTCAGGGCCCGCTCTTAGCAACCAATCAATGGAGACTTTGCATGGTCCTCTGTCCTTACTTTGGTTCTTTGGGTCTTCCATCAGAGCCCCATCCATCCACCTTGCTGCTCTTCCCCCTTCCTGCTTTCTGAGCATGAGCGGCTCCTTGGCATAGCCTGCCCAACATAGGATGATTCCGGCTGGGTCATTTGCACCCCAAGTGGATTGATTCCTTCATTGCCCCGTGTGTTTGTTTTCTTGGCATTCTCAGCATCTTCTCCAATGCCACATTTCAGAAGCACCAATGCTCCTCAAAGCAGAATGTTTACTGATAGAGCAGAGAGCCTGGCTATGGATGCTACTCTGGGTGTGTTTGTGTGTTCTGGATGGGTGCTGGCCACCTGTGGGTTTCCTGTGTAATGGTATTCATCTCGCGTGTCTCGGAGTTTGTTAGCAATGCACTGAAGTGACTGGGGCCATGCCTTGTAGTCTGTCTTTTATTAGGTCTTCCCCGAGAATCGATCCAGCTGAATTGATCTGGCTGTTGATCTTGCTGGGTAGCTGGTTAATTATTCACCAGCAACAACCCACATTGGACAATAACGCTGCCCTTCCTCTGATCCTCGGTGGCAGGTCGCTGCTTGCATTCAGACAATCACCCAACCAGAAGCAGCTGCTCCCAAGCAAGAAGAAGCAACGAAACAATCCGGGCGTTATGCCTGCACAGCTCCTGGTGCCCACTTGACAGCTCAATACCAAGGCACCCAGCAGACCCTGGGAGGCCCAGGCACCCTTCACCCGCTCTTCCTTCATTGTTTCATCCCTGGAGGCTTCCAAGAAGAGACTGGACTGCCACCTGTCAGAAATGGTGTAGGGTCTCCTGCTTGGGTGGGGAGGTTGGACTAGTTGATCTACAAGGTCCTTCCGACTCTGTTCATCCGTAATCAGTGGGGCTCCCACCCTCTTCTGCCAACAAAGAGCCTACCTCCCTAGGGGAAATGGGCCAAACTTTGCACAAAAATTCCACAGGGGAGCCTAGGATGTTTTGCTGCAGCCCTCAAAGTGACCACTTAGGGTTGTAAGGGACAGTGAGTGAGAGATTGCTGAACCTCAAAAGGTTTCATGCACTCTCAAAAACACACTGGAGTTTTATCACGTGCAACTACTAGTTGTTAAGGTGCTTGCCATCTGTTTTAGTTGTAACCTGCCCCTGCCTAAATACCCATTTCTTTTTTCCTTCACACACACACACACACACACACACACACACAAAACCCAACATTAGCCTAGCCCCTCCGTGAGCGGCAGTGCCAGAGTTCCAGGTAACATACCTGTAGCAAACAAAACAGGCGGACAATTTCCTCAAAGAATAGGTTTATTGGATATATCATATTGGCACAGGCTGGTGAAAACTGACTCTGAATATTCCCGAGGTTGTCCTTGGTTCCCAAGAGAAAGTATTTTGTTTTGACTACAACAAAACAACTATCTCTCTTCCCCTCTCCCTGATCCTCTTCGGCATTGTGTCAGCACTGAAGTCTCAACGTGGCTTCAGCCAGGACAGCTTCAGGGTTAGTAGGCAGCTCATGAAAGTGGAAACCTTTTTCCTAAATCGGGTGAGCCAGTAAAGATGTGGCCAGGCTCCTCCTTGGCTTCCTCCATGTCCCTGAGAGCAGCCGAAGGAGGGGCGGCGGCCCCACCTTTAGCCCTCTGCAGCAGAGGACTTGATGACCTACAAGGTCCCTTCCAAAGGTTTCTGTTACAAAGTGGCCATGTTAAAGATGGTGTTACAGACAACCAAGGGCTAAACTGTCTGGGCACCTTTATAGGTGGCAGAAGATTTCCCTGCCTTCCTCTTTCCTGCCAGTTCACTCGTTCTGGGGCCTGGAGGTAGGAATTTTCTTCTTCTGCGAAGCCTCTTTAATCTCTGATTCAATTCTGTTTTGAGTGCCCCCCTCCTCACCTTGATTCCTCACCCCAAAAGGAGTCTTGAGGCTTAGGTATGATAGGCCTTCCAAGGACAGAGACAAGGAGCAATGCCAGCAGAAGGCTGAATTTGGGAAGTTCAAATGGAAGCCAGGAAAGGTGGGGGCTCTTTCAGGTTGGTGGGGGGGGGGGTAATGCCAGGCTCTTCTATTCTTTGAAATGCCCCTGGAGCCTCACTGGTTACAGAGGGCCTTGACAGGAGGGGCTAATATGGCCATCCTCGTTCTACCATCCTCAATCGGTTTGATAGTTTTCCCTGCGACAATCTAATACGGTAGCTGATCCTGCAAGCGTTTAGAGAGGTGGCTTTGTCGTCTTGTTAAACTCTGTTGCATAGAATGAACAGATAATAGGAGCCAGTTTTGAGCTCAAGGCTACAATGAAGACAGTTAGCTTTGTAGTGTTAAAAAACCTGCCTTTAGTCTCAGCAGGTTGCATGAACCACCAGGCCAACTTGGGAAGCCATAAAGGTAAAGGTTCCCCTTGCACATATGTGCTAGTCGTTCCTGACTTTAGGGGGCGGTGCTCATCATCTTCAAAGCCGAAGAACCAGTGCTGTCCGAAGACGTCTCCGTGGTCATGTGGCCAGCATGACTCAATGCCTAAGGCACACGGAACGCTGTTACCTTCCCACCAAGGTGGTCCCTATTTTTCTACTTGCATTTTTTACGTGCTTTCGAACTGCTAGGTTGGCAGAAGCTGGGACACTGTGGCTTATTTCTAACAGAGGGTTGAATGGCTGGATGCCCCTCCTGTTGCCATATATAACCTCATTGTGCCCAGAGAGAGAATATTTGCCTCTACCTAGGATCGAACTCACAGCCTCCTGATGTTGAGGTGACAGCTCCACTTCTAGGCCATGGCCCCATTCCACCTGGAAGCCCACCCATGCCTTGCCTAAACGCAGAGCCTTCTAGCGGGGAAGGGGATGTAGAAGAGCAGAGAAGGGACAGAATTATGGATTTCTGGGAAAGCCCCTGGAGGAATGGAGGACCATTCCTGTTGGTGACTAGATTTTCATTCTGAGCAGAGATGTGAAGGCGATGAGGTCTCCACAAGGAGCAGCTCAGTTGGAATTTTGACTTGACTCCTTGCCTTGCCTGCTCCTGCCCCCCACTTCCTGGATTCACCTTCTGATTCCGTGTCCTAGACTCGCCTGGGCTCTCCAGCCACTTTCCCCCATTTGGGTCTCGAAGCTGGAATTGTTTCCTGACGTGAGGAGAGGCAGCTGGGCCTCTTCTGGCTTCTGCATCCGAGTGGGGTGATATGCAGGGCAGAGTCTTGGATGAATTGGCATCCTGGCCCGTCCCAGAGTTGAGTTATTGAAGAAAAAAACATAATGCAGGTAGGCTTTGTGCAAAGATCAAAGCATCCTGAGCTGCATGAAAACATCTCTCCAGGAAATGAAACATACTTGGCATTGCAGAGAGGCGCCCGAGGCCCTCATGACTATGTGTGGAAGAGCCACTTCAGGTCTCATCCAAAGGCCGGTGGGCACTGCAGGCCAGCTGTGTCTCTTTCCCCTCTGCTGCTGCTGGGAATGGCCTGCTGGAGGAACACCTCCATCCCTGGCCATTTCCCTGCAATTTCCCCCATTATAGTCAACTGCCTGGAAAGGAATACAGAGTAATGTGGGTATCATACGATGTGGGTGTCTTAGAAGAATGGTTGCAGGAATTGGGCATGGCTAGTCTAGGGAAGAGAAGGACCAGGGGAGACAGGAGAGCATCTTCCAATCTTTGAGGGGCTGCCACAGAGAGGAAAGATGGGGGGTCAAGCTATTATCCAAAGCACCCGAAGGTCAGACAAGGAACAATGGATGGAAAGTGATCAAGGAGAGAAATTCAACCTGAAAATGAGGAATTTCCTGACAGTGAGAACAATCAATCCATAGAACAGAAGTTGCTTTCAGAAGTTGTGGGAGCTTCATCACTGGAGGCTTTCAAGAAGAGACTGGGCTGCCATCAATCAGAAACAGTGTAGTGTCTCCTGTTTGGACGGGGTTTGGACTAGATGACCTACAAGGCCCCTTCCAACTCAGTTAATCTGTTAATCAAACGGAAGCCTTAAATCCACAACAGTAATCTAACCAACATTACATTCTGCAACGTAATCATTTTTTATCATTTCACCCAGTCTATCGGTGTCCTTTTGTTTTTTCTTGTCTAAGTGTAGGACTTTACTTTTGTTAGATAGGAATAAGAAATAAGAATACCAGCATGCTAACATCTGAGATACTTGTAGTTGAATGATGATTATGATCAGGCTCCAAAATTAAGTGCAAAGTTTAAATCATTAAGAAAATTAGGAGGGATAATAAGATGAAATAGGACAGTAAGAACATTTTTAAGATTTAGGAAAGCACAGCGCTGATTTCACCCCCAGCACCCCCAGAGCCGGCTGGCCTGGTCAGGAGCTAGGACGAAGCCCTTCTGCCTGCTGTCCCAAGGATTTTCAAACATGTCACCCCAAAGCCATAGACCTGTCCCCCGGGAGCTGTGCTGTCTGGGCTCAGATCCCAGAGTCACCTATGGAAAATGTACCGTGGCAGGGAACAACCTGAAGCTAAGGGTCACAAAACAAATTTATTCCAGAAACACAATTTTAAATTTAAAAAAAACAAGGAAACCCATTCTACATCAAAATGGGATTGACATGTACATTTATTTCCCAATCCTCCAGACGTATACAAAGTTTAGCCCTGTCTATAACTGAGCCAGCAAACAAAAGACTAGATTGTGATTTTTATGGGATGTCATGTAAATAAAATCAGGAGGAGGCAGGTGGAAAACGTGGCAGCTTTAGGAGGAGCATTTTGGGTGAAGCCCAGCAGCCTCAAGTGCCAGCAAATGCCCTTTGGTTTTCAAAGGGGGGGGGGATGGCAGGGAAGACACACAAACACACACACACACACACACACACTGCCTGACCGGGCCTAATTTGAAATAAATTGGGAACAGCCTTCGCAGATGTTGGCTCAGCCTGAACAGGACACGGAATGAATTTGAGGGCACTGAGGACTTATAATTAAAGCTTTATAGATCAGGACACAGGTCTTAATTGTGTCCCGAGATGCTTCCTGGATGTTTTTGTTATTAGTCTTATATAAAGAATATGGTCTCCACTAGCTATTGTGGCAGCCCAGAAATGTTTCCAGCTGGAACTATGTCTAGTCTGCTTCTAGAAAGCATTGTGCATGTTCTATGCACACCCATCCACATCCACGTTGAGCCCGGCTGTGCATCCCAGACAGGGATGGGTTTCTCGCCCCGTTCCAACCGGTTCAGTTGGAACGGGGCCGGTGGTGTCCTCGTGCACACCCGCAGTGCACGCATGCGTACTAGCGCCTGTGCGATGCTCCAGCTGCTCCTGGAGGATCGCGCAGGCGCTGTATGCGTTCTGCGCATGCGTGGAAGCGCAGAACTCATCAAAACCGGGTAAGAAACGCGGGCGGGCGGGTGGATCCTTCGGCGTTCCCGGAAGTTATTTACTTCCAGGTTCGCCAACCAACCGGTTTGCGGGGACCGCCGCGAACCGCCTGAAACCCACCCCTGATCCCAGGGTTTCATAGGAACAACCCTGCAGGACCTGGGGCTGAAATGTGCTGTCTATCCCACATTGTTCTATCTTACGAAGAAGTAGGGTGTCTACTTTGTCAAATGTTTTGCTGAAGTGTAAGTAAACGATGCACGCACACACACACACACAAAATCTGGTTCATATTAGGTATCCCAAATGTTCATTTTCCTCTGCCTCCTCATTCTATTCCATCCCATATAGAGTTTCATCCCCCTCCCAATTTGCTCCTTATGGAGAGGAAATCAGGGCTTGAAATGGATTTCTGGGGAATCCCCACCCCAGCAGTTCTGTTCCCATTGTCTCCTCCAGTGGCGAGGATCCCTTCAACTCCTGTCATTCTGGCCACCAGTGCAGCGGCAAACCTGTGCCTTCCTCAGCATCAACCCACTTGCAAGATGGGCCGGCCCACCCCCTCAGCTCCCAGCGTCTGTCCTGGCCCTTGTGGAGAAGGAAAGATGCTCTATTGGCTGCAGGACCTGCTTCTCAGAAGGCATGCTAGGCCTCAGAAGTAGCCAGGCTGAAAAAACCCAACAAGGAGAGAGAGAGAGGGAGAGAGAGAGAGAGGGAGGGAGGGAGGGAGGGAGAGAGAGAGAGAGACTACTTTAATTTCTCTGCTGTGCTAGCAGCAATTTATTGTAAGGATTAATTATCTCACTTCTTCCTCCTAAAGTATGTGGTGGGGGCTTTTTCCTCCAGATCAGCCAAATGTTGCTCATCTGCCGTGTGCAAGGAAAGTGACAGTTCATTTCAGTTTTCGAGAGATCATCATTGCAGGTTTTTCATGGCACCAGTTGCTGGACCGATGATGCCGTCTCTGGCTTCATGGATGACAACACTGGAGAAGCATCCCAGACGGTGTCCAGGGGGGGCGAGGGTTGAAAGAAGGGAAAAACTCTGCTTAAAAACGAGAAAGATGCTAAAGATGATTTTAAGATGACTTAGCTGTGGGGGGGGGGGCATGAGACAAAGGCTGCCGCAGGAGTAGCACATGAAAAGCAGACATGGAGGCATGTGAAAAATAGCCCTAAATCTAGACAGGATGATAAAAGATTCTAGCCCTGGAAGGGGAGCCGTGTAGTTCAGCCCTTGCTCCAGACAGGACCTACTTAGGTGTTTAGAACAGATGACTTTCCAACTGTCCAACCTCTCATCTGGCAAGGAGTCTTCAGCAGCCTCTTTCATCATGTTGCTAAGTGAAACATTTGTTGTGAGTTTTGCCCAGAGATGAAATTCAGCAGGTTCTGACAGGTTCTGGAGAACCAGTAGTGGAAATTTTGAATAGTTTGGAGAACCTGCAAATGCCAACTCTGGCTGCCCCCCCCCCCCCACAGTGGGGAGGGAATGGGGATTTTGCAGTATCCTTCCCCTGCCACACCCACCAAGCCACACCACTCCCACCAAGTCACGCCGACAGAAATTTGAATTTCACCACTGGTTTTGCCCCATTTTACTACTTTTCTTGCCATCTTCATTCTCAAATTAGTGACACAGTTGTTAAGTGAATCTTGCTTCCCCATTGACTTTGCTTGTCAGAAGGTGGCAAAAGGGGATCGCGTGTCCTTGGGACACAGCAATTGTCATACATGTGAGTCAGTTCTCAAGCATTCAGATAGATGTAAACCATGTGACCCTGGGGATGCTGGGTCATAAGTGTGAGAAAATGGTCATAAGTCAATTTTGTTCAGTGCCGAAAATGCCCCATTTGGTAATTTGGCAAAGTGGGCAAGTCGTGAGACGACAGGACAGATGGGATGAGCATTCTGGAAGCGATGGGAAAGGGGCAGTGAGAAAGGGGCAAAAAAACACAGGTGGGCAGCAGCACAACTGTGCAATCCCCCACATGCTGAAACTGTTGGGGTAGGATCTAGAAGGGCCCCTCTGGCATTCCTGGGTTGGGGGCTTCAGATGACCATCTGGTGTTACTGTAGAGCTTGTGCCAGGCACAGGCTCCTGCGACCTGGTGAATTTCACACCAGTGGTGGGATGCAACCGGTTTAAGCACTGTGCATGCCTAACACACTTCACATGCAGTGTTCAAAATACAGCAATATGAAGCTCAGCTGCTTACCTTCTGTGCCGCACGAATCAGCTGAGCCAGAAAGGAGGAGATCTAGGACAGGGCAGGGGCGGCTGGGCGGGGCCAGCTGATCGTCATCACTATTGGTTTGCCCGAACTGGTCCAAACCAGCTGAATACCCCCTCTGTTCCTCACTGTATTTGCCTGCCTGTAATGATCCAGAAGCCAACATCTAGCGAAAAGACTTCATGCACTGATGCTTATTTCATCAGTTGCACTGTGCAATTTTTATATTTTGTTTCTATGCATCTTTTATTGGATTTTTAATTGGTGATAACCCAAGCTTTTAAATCATCTCATACAACTTTGTCTAAATGCATGTATCCAACTCAGTGAGCTAAAGAGCAATGAATTTTAAAACAAGGAGGACAAATCATGTTTGGCTTCGGTCCCATCATCCAGCCTTCTTCCATTGCAAAAGAGCGTGCTCTGCTCCAGGAGAGCAAGCCAAAGTTTAGGAACATTATATACATTTTGCAAGAGCACGAGTGGGGTGGGGTGGGGTGGGGGGGCTGCCACGTTGCTGGGAGGGTGGAGTTTCGGAGAGAGGCCTGCTGGGTTCCAGGAAGCAGCAGCACACATGGGCCGCAGTCTTTGGCTCAGCCTCTTCGGGAGATCAGTACTCCTGCGGAGCCCAGCTGGACGTCTTCATGGGCCTGGAGCCCCTTTGCTGTTGCTGGTGCAAGGAGGAAGGCCAGCCAGATGCAGTAGCTGTTCACTCCAGATGCAAAGCTGCTGTGGCATGCCAGCCGGCCCTGATAGCTGCCAAAATAGGGCATGCCCTGGCTTTACGAATGCCCACTCAGGAACACAGTACACAGGCCTGTTTCTTTCTCGCGTAAAAATAAACAAATGATTTGCTGAGAGAGAGAGAGAGAGAGGGAGGGAGAGAGAGAGAGAGAGAGAGAGAGAGAGAGAGAGAGAGAGACTACTTTAATTTCTCTGCTGTGCTAGCAGCAATTTATTGTAAGGATTAATTATCTCACTTCTTCCTCCTAAAGTATGTGGTGGGGGCTTTTTCCTCCAGATCAGCCAAATGTTGCTCATCTGCCGTGTGCAAGGAAAGTGACAGTTCATTTCAGTTTTCGAGAGATCATCGTTGCAGGTTTTTCTTGGATGGGGGGGGGGTTGGACTAGATGACCTACAAGGTGCCCTTCAACTCTGTTAATCTGTTCTATCATTGGACATTCTTGTAGGCAAGATTGCCATTGGCCATGATATCCTTCTGAACCAACGGGCAGTATTTGGCCTCGAGATATTGGTATTGGTTCCCCCCCGAATTCCATGCTGTTGCCATCTGTTGCCCAATCTGGGGAAGGTCATCTGGATGAGCAGGACACCAAGATCAACCTCTTCTTGCTTTCTACCTTCAAATATGCAGTTTGGTCATTGCTTAAACCTGATAAAGGGCTGGGTGAAGCTAACAATTTGTTTTGGCCAGCAAGAAGCCAGGCTGTGGACTTGGGTTCAATCTCCTCCTTTCTCCCCAAATTTTATTGATTTTTTAAAAAATTAAATACATTTCTTGGTGCTTAATAAACATTGTGTTGTCTGGGTATTTAATTTGCTTAACAAATCTGATTATATTCTTAATCTCCACCCCTTTTTTCCTCGACCAAAAAATAGATTCCATGTTTGATAGTATTTTGTGTCTTCTTTCTGTTTGATTTTAGCAATAGCCATAGCACTTAGGCGTAGATACCGCTCCACAGTGCTTTACAGCCCTCTCTAAGTGATTTACAGAGTCAACATATTTTCCCCCAACAATCTGGGTCCTCATTTGACCCACCTCGGAAGGACAGAAGGCTGAGTCAACCTGGAGCCTGATGAGATTTGAACTGCTGAACTGCAGCTGGCAGTCAGCTGAAGTAGTTTGCAGTACTGCACTCTAACCACTGCACCACCTGGGGCTTCCACAGAAGAGGTGACAGGAGTCTACAACATGATGCTTTGGGTGTACAGAGAAGGCAAAGAAGACTTAGGTGAGCTATGCTAGCGATGCTCAGGTACACACCGTGGCACAGCGATTAGAGTGCAGGACTGCAGACTCCTTCTGCTGACTGCCGGCTGCCTGCAATTTGGCAGTTCAAATCTCACCAGGCTCCAGGTTGATTCAGCCTTCCATGCTTCCAAGGTGGGTAAAATGAGGGGCCAGATTGTTGGGGGCAAGAGGCTGACTCTCTAAACCGCTTAGAGAGGACCGCAAAGCACTGTGAAGCGGCATAGAAGTCTTATTGCTCTTGCTACGTCAAGGGAAGCTACAGGGAAGACGGTTAGGAACACCCACTGATGTCAAAACTAGGCCAGGAATCACAGGTACTAATTGCAATTGCCTAACTTTCATTTACAGTACTGGGAACATAAGGGAGATCTTCCTGGTGAGAAGATCTGCCTTCCAGTAGATGAGTCCATTTTGGTTCTCCATCTCTGGGGGCTTTTAAGAAAAGGCCAGACCACCATATCTTGTGGATGGTTTAAATGGTCGTCCCGCACATTTTGAGATGGAGTCTTCTCCTTCCTCACAGAACTTAATCAGAGGCCTGAAGGGCCAACATCCAGAGATGACAGAGCTTTCATACATTGTCAGGTGGTTGAGGAGTTTTGGGTCTCTTCCAAATAAATTACAGAGTAACAGAAATGGAAGGGACCTTGGAGGTCTTCTAGTCCAGCCCCCAACTCAGGCAGGGAACTCTGTACCATGTCAGACAAATGGTTGTCAAATGTCTTTTTCAAAACCTTCTGTGTAATTTGATAAATATATATACCGCCACTGTACACTTCTGGAGGCAAGTTCGTTCCACTGACTAATTGTTCTCACTGTCAGGAAATTTCTTCTGATTTCTAGGTTTTTTCTCTCCTTGATTATTTCCATCTGTTGCTTCTTGTCCTGCCTTCAGATACTTTGGAGAATAGCTTGACTCCCTCTTCTTTGTGGCAGCCCCTCAAATATTGGAAGACTGCTATCATGTCACCCCTGGTCCTTCTCTTTGTTAGACTAGACATATCCAGTTCCTTCAAACAGTTCCCTCATGCTGTTTAGCCTATCCCGCATCTTTGTTGCTCTTCTCTGCACTTTTTATAGAATATCAACTTTTTTATATCATGATGGATCAACTTGGAAGCAATGTTCCAAGTGTGGCCTTCTTTGTGGCAGCTCCTCAAATACTAGAACACTGCTATCATGTCACCCAAGTTTTTCTTTTCATTAAAGTAGACATACAATACCTTGACTCAGCCTTCCATCCTTCCAAGGTGGGTAAAAGGAGGACCCAGATTGTTGGAGGCAAGAGGCTAACTCTGTAAACTGCTTAGAGAGGGCTGGAAAGCATTGTGAAGTGGTATATAAGTGCTGCGGTCATTTTGTGTTTTCCTGCGACTGTCCTTCATATGTTTCAGTCTTGTCCCCTAATCATCCTGGCTACCCCAATTTCTGTGTTTGCCCTGGGAGGCTAACTGGAGCTGCATTGCATCATACGTCACAGCACAGACCAAGCCTGACATGTCCTGTGGCTGCAGCTGCTCAGGTCTGCAGCTGGTTGTGGTGCAAAGCCAGCCAAACATGTTCATGGTTTGCTCATCCTTTGAGGGGGCTGGAGCAGAGGGGACGGAGGGGGAGGGGAAATAGAGGCTGTCTTTTTCTTGAGGGTGGGGCAGATAGCAGAGGAAGTCATGGGGGGGGTCATTCAGCACACACTCGGGGCAGTGTTTGTGCAGGTTGTTGCAGGGCTCAGTCGCGGGTCCCCCTCTCTCATGCACAAGTTCATTTACGCTCAGCCCAGCCCTGCCTGACCCCGAGGAGGACGGGAGTGGAGGTGGGGTTTTGTGGGCCATTCCTGTTTGAGTAGGGGGCTGGACTAGATGACCTCCAAGGTCCCTTCCAGCTCTATTCTATTCTAAAAAAAATGCCCGACCTTCCAGTGTGGAAGGGAAAGGAAGGGAAGGTGGGAGGAGGGAGGCAGGCAAAGCTCTGGGAGAGAGGGGGCGAGGGGGGAGGACGAGCGCAGCCCCCCCCCTTCAGATCCTTGTGCCGAACGCTGAGCCGGGGGAGGCGGAGGCCAAGCGAGCTGCTCCCACTTAGCCGCCGAGTGAGGTCAGCCTCCCGAAGGCCCCCAGAGGTTGGCACGCAGCGCCCGCCGCCCTGTCAAGGAGATGGCGGGAGGGTCAGCTGGTGGCCGCAGGGACCCTCCCCCAGCAAGCAGGCGGACGGGCGGACGGAGGGAGGGAGCCGCTTCGCTCTGCGTCAGACCGGAGACGGAGCTGGAAGGAGACGAGTGAGCGAGGGAGGTTCGGGACCCTGCCCAGTCTGGAGCCAGGGCAGCTTTGCAAAAGGCATCGCTTAATAAGGCATCCGCTGGAAAGGGTCCTTTCCCTTCCCTCTTTCCTTTCCTCTTCCTTCTTTTCTTTCCTTTCTTTTCCTTTCCCCTTTCCCTTCCCCTCCCTTCCCTTCCTCCTGCCCTCCTTTCCTCTTTTCCCTCCTCCTCTCCCATCTGTGTGTGTGTGGGGGGGGATGTGTGCATGCGCGCGCAAAATCTGGAATGTTTGACTCCACAGTTCTCTCCACACAACCACCAGCCTCCAAGTGGACCATGTTAATAGCAGCATTACAGCATCTGTCAGGGAACATGTGTTTCTTGTAAGATGGTTTTGGGCCACAAGATCTTGGTAGGAAATTGTTTATCTCTGGCTCCCTCTCGCTCATTTCCTCACTGTATATACCCCGCCCCCAACACACACACACTCACACATACACACGGTTCCAAAGCGGACATCCAAGAGGCTGAGAGGGGAGTGCTCCAAAAGCAGATGCAGCTTTTCCTTGCACTTGAGCCAACCTTGGGCGGGCGCAGAAGAGATTTTTTCGCTGCTTGAGGAATTTGAACTTTTCTCCCGGAGTCGCGAGTGACTTGGCCCAGCCGCCAAGCCTCTGTTGCTCTGCCCAAGGCTGTACAAGGAGGGCACCCCTTGCACCCCCATCTACCAGCCGTGGGCATCTCAGACTGCAACATTTCA
The DNA here is from genome assembly GCF_051295495.1 of Thamnophis sirtalis. Lineage (NCBI taxonomy): Eukaryota > Metazoa > Chordata > Lepidosauria > Squamata > Natricidae > Thamnophis > Thamnophis sirtalis. The sequence goes on from NW_028261382.1 coordinate 25,382,022, forward strand.
GCAGGCAGAGGGTGAGGAGGAGGAAAAGCAAGGAAGGCGGGATAATTGCCAGCTCAGGTCAAACTGCAGGAGAAGCTGGAACAGCCAAGAGGATTATTAAGTGCTGGAACAAGGCTAATATGGGCCCCCTCACCTACACATGGACACATGCATCAATCATGTCCTAATGGTACATTTATGATGCGTTTTTGAACTCCAGATTTTTGAGATGACATTTCATCACCACTCATAAACTGAAATGAAATATAAAATATATTCATAAACGAAATGAAGCTAAACTTGCAAAATTGAATAAATGTAATTAAATTAAACTTCAATAAATTACATAAATAATTAATCAACGAGAGAAGCAACCTGGAATTAAGGAGAAACTTCCTAATGGTGAGGACAATCAACCAGTGGAGCAGCTTGCCTCCAGATGCTGTGGGTGCTTCATCACTGGAGATGGTTAAGAAGAGACTAGACAGCCACTTGTCTGAAATGATATAGGTTCTCCTGTTTGAGCAGGGGGTGTACTAGAAGACCTCCAAGGTCCCTTCCAGCTCTATTCTGATTCTATTTAACTAGGACAGGGCAATTATCTCCCTGTGACTCTCTTTCTCAAATCATCATATCATCATCATATCATCAATCATCATCTATTTAGCTTATGGCATATCCTCCAATATATATTAACATTTCACCAAGATTAATAAAACACAAGAAAAATATAAATGTTAAAAACACCTAATTCAAATACCAATGTCTAGGCCATCTAACCACTGAAGTGCAGCATTGTTTATACGGGGGGGGGGGGGATTCAGATACTGGACCACTCTGTACTGATATATCATCATCATAATCACCATCACTGATCAAGGAGAGATTCAACCTAGAAATAAGGACAAATTTCCTGACAGTGAGAACAGTCTACCCATGGAACAGAAGTTGCCTTCGTACGTTGTGGGAGTTTCATCACTGGAAGCTTTCAAGAAGAGACTGGAGTGCCATCTGTCAGAAATGGTACAGGGTCTCCTGTTTGGGGGGGATAGACTAGATGACCTACAAGGTCCCTTCCAGCTGTGCTAATCTATCAATCATCATCAGTCTCTATTTCTATCATTATCTACCTCTTACGTTTTTGGTTTCCACGTATAATTGAAGGTGCTGGTTTTACCTTCTAAGGTCTTTTATAGTGTGAGCTCTGAATACCTGCTGCTTCTGGTTCAGTCCAAACAATGGAAAAGGGGAGAAACTGCCATTAACCCCTCATTTTTGGGAGGGGCTGCTGGGAAATGCTTCCTGGTTGAGATCACCCCGTCTTGCTCATATCTGAGAAGCTTTGAAAGACTGAGTAGTTCCAGAAAACCTTCTCCTGATTTTGCAAAGCCATCTGTACTCCCTATTTTTATTGCTTGTAGTTTTTGTTTGGGGAGGCTTGTTTTGTTGTTTCTAATTTTATTGATTTTTTAGTTGGTTTCATACTTCATGTAAGCTGCCAAAAATCCTCTGGATTGCAGCAGAATAAAAACCTGTTAAATAAATACTTTGGTACTTTATTGCAGTCCCTAACTAGAATTTAATAAGTTAACAGTGTAAGAAAGAGTATAAAACAGCATATTTTATGACTAGATCATTGATGCATACATAGCCTGTCAGCTTTTACAACCAGTATACAATCTAGCCAAGTTCAGAGAAACTGAATAGTACTGATAACGCTGAGTAGAGAAAAGTAAAGTCCTACACTTGGCAAGAAAAACCAAAAGGACACATATAGATTGGGTGAAACCAGGCTTAGTAGCAGTGACTGTGAGTGGGATCTTGGAGTCTTAGTGGACAACCAGTTAAATAGGAGCCACACCTAGAATATTGCATCCAGTTTTGGTCACCACACTATAAAAAAGAGGTTGAGACTCTAGAAAAAGTGCAGAGAAGAGCAACCAGGATTGATTAGGGGAGACTAAAACATATGATGAATGGTTGCAGGAATTGGGCATAGCTAGTCTAGTGAAGAGAAGGACTAGGGGAGACATGATAGTATCTTCCAATATCTGAGGGGCTGCCATAGAGAGGAGGGGATCAAGCTATTTTCCAAAGCACAAGAAGGCCAGGCGAGGAACAATGGATGGAAACTCATCAAGGAGAGATTCAATAAGGAGACATTTTCTGACAGTGAGAACAATCCAACCATGGAACAGAAGTTGCCTTCGTACGTTGTAGGAGTTTCATCACTGGAAGCTTTCAAGAAGAGACTGGGCTGCCATCAGTCAGAAATGGTGTAGGGTCTCCTGCTTGGGGGCAGGATTGGACTAGATGACCTACAAGGTCCCTTCCAACACTGTTAATCTGTTAAATTAAAATATTGGAAGACTGCTATCATGTCACCCCTAGTCCTTCTCTTTGTTAGTCTAGACTCTAGACATACCCAGTTCCCTCAAACAGACCCCTTGTACTGTTAAGCCTCATCCCATAAATATCTTTGTTGCTCTTCTCTGCACTCTTTCTAGAATCTCAACTTTTTTGTGTCATGGTATTTTTAGATATTTTTAGATATTTTATTAATATTTATAGGCCGCCCTTTTCCCCGTGGGGACTCAGGGCGGCTTACATAAAATAGGGAGGGGGGGTATAAACAATAAACATAAAACAATACATAAGAGTAAAATAGTACACAACATTCATTCTTCATTCGGGTGGGGACAGATTGTGATCTTATCCCCAGGCCTGACGGGATAGCCAGGTCTTGAGGGCTGTGCGGAAGGTCTGGACAGTGGTGAGGGTACGAATCTCCACGGGGAGATCGTTCCAAAGGGTCGGAGCTGCTACTGAAAAGGCCCTCCTCCGTGTAGTTGCCAGTCGGCACTGACTGGCGGATGGTATTCGGAGGAGGCCCAATCTATGTGATCTTATAGGTCGCAGGGAGGTAATTGGCAGGAGGCGGTCTCTCAAGTACGCAGATCCACTACCATGGAGGGCTTTATAGGTGGTGAGTAGCACCTTGAAGCGCACCCGGAGATCAAAAGGTAGCCAGTGCAGCTCGCGGAGGATAGGTGTTATGTGGGCGAACCGAGGTGCGCCCACAATCACTCGCGCGGCCGCATTCTGGACTAGTTGAAGTCGCCGGATGCTCTTCAAGGGCAGCCCCATGTAGAGCACATTGCAGTATTCCAGCCTAGAGGTCACAAGGGCCCGAGTGACTGTTGTGAGAGCCTCCCGGTTCAGGTAGGGTCGCAACTGGCGTACCAGGCGAACCTGGGCAAATGCCCCCCTGGTCACAGCCGTCAGATGGTGGTCGAAAGTCAGCCCAGGAGGACTCCCAAGTTGCGAACCCTCTCTGAGGGGTATAAAATTTGACCCCCCAGCCTGAGCGATGGAACACTGGTCGAATTTTTGGGAGGGAAACACAACAGCCACTCGGTCTTCTCCGGGTTGAGTACAAGCTTGTTAGCCCTCATCCAGTCCCTAACGGCTTCAAGACCCCGGTTCACCACGTCCACCGCTTCATTGAGTTGGCACGGGGCGGACAGATACAACTGAGTATCGTCCGCGTATTGATGGTATCTTAACCCGTGCCTCTGAATGATCTCGCCCAGCGGTTTCATGTAGATGTTAAATAGTAGGGGGGATAAGACCGAACCCTGCGGCACCCCGTATGTTAGGGGCCCAGGGGTCGATCTCTGCCCCCCAACTAACACCGACTGCGACCTGTCCGAGAGGTAGGAGGAGAACCACTGCAAAACAGTGCCTCCCACCCCCACCTCTCGCAGTCGTCGCAGAAGGATACCATGGTCGATGGTATCGAAAGCCGCCGAGAGGTCAAGGAGAACCAGGATGGAGGCATGGCCTCCATCTCTGGCTCTCCAGAGATCATCGGTCAATGCGACCAAAGCGGTTTCTGTGCTGTAACCAGGTCTGAAGCCCGACTGGAAGGGGTCAAGATAACTGGCTTCCTCCAAGGACCGTTGAAGCTGGAAGGCCACCACCTTGTTTTCAGTAAGCCGGAGCGATGAAGCTCGGCAGCCATTTCCCATTCTCACGTGTGTGTGTGTGTGTGTGTGTGTGTGTATGGAAAGCAAACAACTTGATAGGATAAATAAAAGACCAAATAAATGAGTTTAACATTGACTGTCATTTTATCCCCATCTGAGTTTGGGTGCCCCTTCATTCTCTTTTGCAGTTAAGTTTGGTTCCCGTTCAGTCATTTATTCTTGAACACTTTGCAAAGTTTGAGCAGCAGCAGATCGAAAATATCTCTGTCTGACTTAAGAGGAGCCGTTCGAATCCATCTCATTTGACAGATAGCTCCAAATATTTAGTCCTCCCCTTCCGTCAGCACGTTGCAGGAAAGTTTGCCATTCAGCGCAGATGTCTTGGCTGCTTCAGGCTGATGCGAGCATCTATTCCCACAGCAGAAAACGGTTCTCTGAATGGCGCAGCCTTCAAAGGGCCTGGCCATGTTTGCTTGTTGCTGGAGAGATTCCAATTCACAGAGATCAGCGTTACCATTACCACGACTGTTGCATTTTCTTTATTAATAGTTTTTATTAGTCTTTTATCTTTGCATTGAAACTCTGATACAGACCCAAGAAAAGTAGAAAAAGTAAAGAAAAATAGGGCGAAGACAATAAAAAGAAATAAAGATACAGGAAAGATGATTCCTCTATACTGCCAGAGAAGCATAAACAACTTCAGTAACTTAATATCTCCTCTAATGTTTCAGATTTTTTGAAGAAAAAAAACCTCTTCTTCCCATAACAATAATCAAATTGAAAAACACATTGCTCAGTTCGAATCAATAAAATGCTATTAAAACAGGAACACATATTTTAACCTTAAATTCTTTTGCATTCCATTTATCACTTTCTCTAAGAAATACAGCAAAATAATTTTCTCCCCATTTGTAAGCAGATCGTAAAGCCTCTAGTCAAAATGAGATTCCATTAATAGCTATCAGAAACCACAGCATATCCATTAACTCTGGTCAAATAAATCCACTTTGAATTCCTTCCCTTTACTTTTCTTGATCTTTGATCTTGTCTCACAAACGGATTTTTTCTCATCTTTGTCTCCTCCCCGAGCAGTTTCATTAGTTTAACCCTTTGAAAATGTAAGATAAAAAGCCTATTAAGACAATCAGCTGGCTTCATTTCTAAAGCCATTGTGGCATCTTTTCTTGTATCATTCTTATTTTCTGGCCTCTTTCAATCCACTTTCAGGCCCACAGTAGCATTTTCCCTATCACTTTCCTTATCGAATAGTTTGGTACCCAAATTTGGCTACAAAGAAATTTTGGCCACCTCAACAGAAGGGAGGAAGCTTGTCCAAGGAGTATGCTGTGATCACCCCAAAGGGAGCCCTGACCCCCATTGCCCACGGTACTTGGGCCCATCAAGGCTTTCTGGAAAAAATATGCCCAAAGAGAACAGCTCGTCCTTCCTCTATGGAGATTCTCAGTCAATTTAAGTCGTGGTTGTCCCAAAGGGGCTTTTTCAAGAGGCAACTGGACTTCCTGGTTTTTCTTTTGAAGATGTTTTGCTTCTCACCCAAGAAGCTTCTTCAGCTCTGGCTGGATGGTGGTTGTCCCAAAGGGGCTTTTTCAAGAGGCAACTGGACTTCCTGGTTTTTCTTTTGAAGATGTTTTGCTTCTCACCCAAGAAGCTTCTTCAGCTCTGGCTGGATGGTGGGGATGAAGATCAGTGGTGGGTTCCTACCAGTTTGGACTGGTTCAGCTCAACCGGTAGTGGTTTGATGGCCTGGGTTGCTGGAACGGGCAGGGACCAAGCCCTGCCACGCCCCCCAACCGGTTCTCCGGATGGCGCCATAGATGCCACCATCTTGTTTTTTGCTTCTGCGACAAATGTAATTGTACTGCGCAAGAGCATGCATGGTGCGCACTTGAGCAAACCGGCAGTAGTGCCTGTCAGAACCCACCCCCGGTGAAGATGAAAGGTCTTGAAAGAAAGGCCAGGAAGTCCAGTTTCTTCTTGAAAAATCCCCCTTGGGACAGCCGGTCCTTACTGTGGGCAGCAAATGCCTCTGGGTGGCCTGGCTGGACTGTGGTTGGTGGGCCGCTCTGGGCTTTCTGTGCCTTGCCAAGAAGGGCTCAGGGGCAGCTGGGTTGGGCCCAGCTCTCCAAGGGCAGCCCCATGCATGGCGACAAAGGCCTCCTAGGAAGAACTGTCACCTGTTCTCTACAGCCATGGTGGCACAGGGGTTAGAGGACAGGATCACAGGCAAATTCTGCCCATAGCCAGGAATTCGATCCTGATGGGTTCAAAGTTGACTTGGCCTTCCATCCTTCCAGGGTCGGTAAAATGAGGACCCAGGTCCTGGGCAAGATCCTGACATTTGTGAACTGCTCAGAAAATGCAGTAAAGCAGGGGTACACAGCCCCCGGGCTGCAGCACGCTCCTGGGCCTTGAGCCCTTTGGAAGTGGGCGATGTAAGTGGTGGGTGCATCCCAACGTGCGCGGGCATAGGGCAAGCTGCTGATGTAGCAGGCACTCATGCCCACCATTGTGCATGCGTGCGTGTGTGCTTGCCTGCTGTTTGCGCGGAACTATCCCCTGCCGAGGCCATCCCCTGCAGGTCCGCAAAGCTGGAGAGCTTGGGGAACTCTGCAGTAAAGCATCGAGAAGCGGTATATAAATCTACGTGCCATTGCTATCGGTCTCCCTACAATATACACGAGGCCCCGACTCTGCTCGCCTTTAGAAGAGCCACCTCTGTCACTTAAGTTGTGAGGTCGCCCAGCTTGGATTCAGCTGGCTTGCTGATCAGCATGCCGTGATTACTTTGTCTAATTCTGAAAGCAAGCTAGATTCCTGGCATTTCTGCCATCAATTAAGGAAGTTGCCCAATTGGGGAGGTGGGGGGGGGGGGCGGAGATGATTCAGGAGGGACTCATTCCTGAGAAATTCATATGGCTATTTTGGAATTTACAACGTGTTAATAAGAGTACTGGTAGACAAAGGAGAAACGGAACAGTATCTTAGTTGGAACCTATGGTATATGTGGGCGACAAGGAGAACAGCAGGGACTTAAAACGGGGAAAGTTAAATAGCAGTTGTTAACAATGGGAACTTAAAGTGAACATGGGTATTGTAATAGATCCCTGAACTTTGTAACGAGAAGATGCTGGTTAGAGACTAAACAATGAGGATGAAAAAAAAGTTGGGCTGTGAATGACTGTCACCGCAGGGGGAGGAGGGGGGGGGGTTGTATGTTTAAAAGTTGTATTTGTATTTGTATGTCTTATTCTTTAAAAAAATGTATAACCAATAAAGATTATTTTAAAAAAAAGTACTGGTAGACAATCGCTTTATGAGGGTTTTTACCATTTTTCAAGGGTTGTTGGCACACTGACTGTACCAGAGGTGGGTTCCTACCAGTTCAGACCGGTTTGGCTGAGTAGGTAGTAACTCAGCCGCCTACGTACCTGAACTGGTTTCCATTGTCAGTGGTGCCATCTTGATTTTTGCTTCTGTGCATGCGCAGAACAATCTCCATCGCAGAAATGTAATTTCCCCCCTTTTCTAATGTTCTGTGCATGCACAGAGCTTTTTGGGGGGAAATGCACACGTGCGCAGAGCATGTGTTTGGCATGCGCATGAGTGAAGTGAGCGTGTGCGGGCAAATTTTTTTTTGCACCAAACTGGCAGTAATGCTGGTAGCAACCCACCCCTGGATTGTACAGCTCAGGGGTATTCCCCCTTTCAAAGACTGGTCCTGCCTTTGCCCTTCCGGTTGTCTGGTGCGTCTCCCATTTGCCTCTTTCTTCTTGCTGAACAAAATCTGCTTTTTCTCCAGGGTCCCTTATCCCCAGCTGTTTCCAGTGCACAGCTGGTAGGCCATTCCTTTTCCTGCCTTTTGTCTCAAACCCTGCTTTGGAAACCTGGCTGCACCTCAGAGGAAGAAAAAGAAGGGAGGGGGAGGGAGGGAGGGAGTCCTTGGGCAGGGGGCATTTCTGTGCCAGCCCTCTTACTCTAAAATCAAATCAGGAAGTGGGTGGTACCACCGTTTCTGACTAGCGTATTTTATTAGAGGTGAGCTGCAGCTAATGAAAGCTTATGCCTTTTTTTGGGCAAAAGCTGTTGGAGACAATATACCGTTGGGCCAATGGGAGAATATGTGGAAGAGAGGGTTGAAATTCACATTGAATTATAACCTTAAAGAGAGTTTGTATAAATTGAGGTGTCACTGGTATTGGGCCTGACTGATTATCAGAAATGTATCATGGAATTTCAAATAGTCCTTGGAAATTTGGAAAGGTTTCCATCTTTCCTTCTTTGGTGGCCATACAAGAAAGCTGGAAAATATTGGGACTGAATGTGTATTTTGATTCAGAAGATTTTAAACATACATTTACAGTTGAAACCAGAAGTTTTTCTTTTGGGATGAGTAGATAAACCGATTAAAAGATCTTATCAAACTTTGTTTTTATATATGATAACAGTGATGAGACTTTTATATAAAAGTGGAAGGGTTTATAAATACTTACACTGGAAGAATGGCTGGCTAAACTGATGGACTTGCAAATTGACAGCTTTGATTAGAGAAAAGATTTTGACCAATTTTATTTTTACTTGAAAAATGTTGACTTTTCAACACTTTGCAAGAAACTGAGAAGTGACATTTTGATTTTGGGATTTGATGACTAGAGAGATCGAAGTAAGATTACAGTTAATTTTAGAGTAAGAATTGGATGTATAGTATTTTTTAAATCTATATCTGTACCAGAGAATGTCAGAAGCCATTTTTTCTATTTTCTTTATTTTTTTTCTTGCCACTTTTATCTCTCTTTTGGTCTGATTCATTATTTTATACTTTCTTTCTTGTTCTTTATTTATGTTTTATTCATGTTTCTGAAATTTAATGATTTTATTAAGAAAGTTTATGCCTTTTCATAGTTAATCTCCATTAGTCTTGATTTTTCTCCCCATAGAGGAAGGGGGCTCCCCTCCCCAGAGATAGCTTGGCCTGGCCAGTGAAGGACAGGCAGCGAAGCACTTCAGAGCTGACGTATCTATAAATTACCACAGGTCACAATCACAATAAAGAGGCAAACAGAATAGGAGGCTCAATAGTAGAAAATGTGAGAGGGAAGTTTGGAAGTTTATTAACATTTGTATGCCGCCCACTCCCTAGGGACTCTGGGCGGGATCTTGAAGTCCTAGTGGACAACCATTTAAATAGGAGCCAGCTGTGTGCAGTGGCTGCCAAAAAAGCTAACACAGTTCTAGGCTGCATCAACAGAGGGAGAGAATCAAGATCATGTGAAGGGTTAATACCACTTTATAATACCTTGATAAGACCACAGTTGAGATGTTGCATTCAGTTTTGGTCGCCATGATATAAAAAAAAAATGTGGAGACTCTAGAAAGACTGCAGAGAAGAGCAACAAGAATGATCAGGGGATTGGAGACTAAAACATATGAAGAAGAGTTGCTGGAATTGGGTATGTCTGCTTTAATTAAAAAAAAAGGACTAAGGGAGACATGATAGCAGTCTTTCAATTGCCACAAAGAAGGGGGAGCGAAGCTATTCTCCAAAGCACCTGAGGGCAGGACAAGAAGCAATGGGTGGAAACTAATCAAGGAGAGAAGAATATACAGAATAATTGATCAGTGGAATAACTTGCCTCCAGAAGTTGTAGATGCTCCAACACTGCAAGTTTTTAAGAAGAGACTGAACAGTCATTTGTCCAAGGTGGTATAAGAAACTTACCTTGGGGAGTGGGTTGGACTAGAAGACCTCCAAGGTCTCTTTCAGTCCTATGATTCTATTCTAACTCTAATGCAGGCATCACAAAGCCATCTGGGGGAGGGGAAGAAGCCCCTCATGGAGATATGGCAGAAGGGCTGCCAGGGAAGGCCCTTCCTGGGATTAAATGCAGGGGAAGGCCCTCCATCTGAAAACTGTTGGGTGGCACCAAGTGAGAGAGCCAGCTAGCAAGAAAACTGCTTTCTTCTACTTCTGCATAGCTTGCATTTGAGGTTTAGCAGGCACAGTGGCTGAGGCAGCAGAATTCTAAGTACCCATCATTTGGTGCCTTCTCCATTTACAAATAATTGGAATAACATGAAAATAAGAGATTGCGACATAATGGAATAAGAAACAAATCTCTAAAATAAAAAAGAAGAGGCTTCTGATAACCTTTTACACTCCCCATATGAAAAACAGAGCCCGAGTTTGGGTCACAGAGGGTCACTTTTACAGATGTTTTGTAGTGGTTGGTGGCACTATTGGGGAGGTGGTGGCTCTGCTGGCAGATGGGCAAGCAATGCCTGCCCTCCAGCTTCAACTCTGATGCCCTTCCAGATTCTGTCAGATGGTTTCACTCAAGGTTTGGCTCAGCTGATGCAACAGGAAGGCCAGCCACGCAACCCCCAAAGTGGGCAAGCAATTAGAGCAGAGGCCGCCAGCTCCTTCCCTTCCTGGGGAGTGAATGTGGATCCCCCCCCCAGCCTTTGCAAAGAAGCCAGACTTTCTCCTTTGAAGTCCCACAAAACCGTGTTCTCTAGACATTCCTTGTGGCCAAAAGCTTCTTGTTATCAGTGTCCTCAGGCCATTGGCCTCCCCTGTGCAAAGGGCTCAGTTGTGAATGGATAAAGTAGGAAGGCGGATCCAAATTGGAACAAAGGAGAAATTTCCTATCAGTGAGAACAATTAATGAGTGGAAGGGCTTGTCTCTCAGAGTGGTGCTCCATCCCTGGAGGTTTTTGAAGAAACGATTGGGCAGCCATTTGTCTGGGAAGTAATAAGAAATTCTGTCTTGGGCAGAGGGGTTGACTAGAAGACCTACAAAGTCCCTTCCACCCCTAGGATTCTGTAGAAAGTTAGCACCCACCCCTCTCTTAGAAGAATGAAATATTTTGAGGAACATTAAACAAAAGGCAGGAGAAAATATTTCCCCTAAAAGAGAAATAAAAATCTTAAGGGAGACAGAAATTCAGAGCCCCCAGATCCCTGTCCCCAAGCAAATACTGAGCTATGCCAGCTTTTAGAAATGCAAATTTTGTAATGCCCTGTCATTGTATCAGTAGTCCAAACTTCAACCAAACTTAGCTCAGGCAAATATGACCCATACATAACCCATACAACAGCCAATAGAATACATGTTTTTGCACAGGAAGAGGAAGCTCAAGTGCAACACTCAAGAGGAGGTATAGCCACCCCCCAATCTCAACTCCATGTGGTCAGCTGCACCAGAACCATGTGCTTGGTGGTTCTGCTTCATCAATAAATGGACCATCTTCCCAATCAGCCTCCATCCTCCATTTTGTCTCCAGTGACTTTCTCCCAGCTTGGACCTGGACCTGGACATTTCTTCCAACAATTCTAACGTGCTTCAAATCTGTCTCACATGTAATCTGCATCTGCTTAACTGCCCTCCCTTCCCCTTCCCTCCCTCCTCACCCCAATTTAATCTACCCATCTCAGTCAAGTTGCTCTGTGCAGCTGAGGAGGGGAGCTGCAGCTGACAAAAGTTTCTGTGATCTGATAAAATGGTCCCAGACTCCTTGCAGAACTACACGTGATGCCAAGCCCTTGGCATTGATAGGAACGGAGAGTTCAGATCATGGGAAATAAGTAAATAATTGCACTCTGTCCAGCCAGACCCAGTTTGGAGAATTATGCCCAATTTTGAGTTCCACCTTAAAGTATAAAAAGGACAAAGTCAAATTGGAATAATCCAGAGAAGGGCTATTGAAAACCAAGTTCTGTGAGAAATGTACAGGATCTGGCCAGGTTTAGAAAAGACAACTGACACCGAGAGGAGGGGGGCAGACAAAGAATAATGGATGGAAACTGATCAAGGAGAGATTCAACCTGGAAATAAGGAGGAATTTTCTGACCAGGACAACAATCAACCAGTGGAACAGAAGTTGCCTTCGGAAGTTGTGGGATCTTCATCACTGGAAGTTTTCAAGAGACTGGACCTACAAGGTCCCTTCCAATTCTAATTATCTGTTAATTGGTTAATTGAGAGAAAGTATGATATTGACCTTCAAAAGCCTGATAGGTAGTCACAGAGAAGAAGAGGACTTATTTTTTATTGTCCCAGGGGGCAGCTCCAAGAAATTCAAGCTGCAAGGAAGGAAGTTCAGGTTAGAAACCAGGAAGACCTTCTTGACAGCAGAGGAGCTGGGATCACTGGGATCAGCCACATGAAGTGGTGGCCTTGTCACCAGAAGTTTCAAACAGAAGCTGAAAGGCTTCTGGTCACCTCTGTGGATCCCCAGCTCCGTTCTCACAACACAAACACAAGGAAAGAGCCTTTGGGGTATTCTGATCCCAGGGCAAGGAGGGCTATGGAGGGAGAAGAAACTATCATCTTCAAGAAGATTCAGAAAGCAATTGAAGCTGCTGCTGGTGATATCTGGTTCCTGAAACGGCAGTCAGGAACGTTTAGTCACCTCGTTCAGCCCAAGCAGCTTATGTAGGTTTTTTTTTTTTTTTGCTCTTATTTCATTAAAAAACCATGAAAAATTAATAAAAAAGAAGAAAAATGAGAAAACAAGGAAGAAACAAACAGTAGAAAAATGTGATAAAAGTATAACCAAAGATAACAGGCTATCAAGTTGTTTTTAAGTCCTAGCGCCACATGCTGTAGATTTTCTCCATCATGATCTGTCATTAACCTGGTCCTTCTTGAGTCCACCCATCTTGTTGCTGGTCCTTCTTTTCTTCTCCTAGAATGCTGCATCCAGATTTGGCCACCACACTAATGAAAAAGAGGTGGAGACTCTAAAAAAAGTGCAGAGAAGAGCAACTAGGATGATGGAGGCTAAAACATACGATGAACAGTTGCAAGAACCAGGCATGGCTGGTCTAGGGAAGAGAAGGACCAGGGGAGACAGGAGAGCATCTTCCAATATTTGAGGGGCTGCCCCAGAGAGGAGGGGCTCAAGCTATTCTCCAAAACACCCGAAGGCCAGACAAGGAATAGTGGATGGAAACTGACCAAGGAGAGATTCAACCTGGAAACGAGGAGGAATTTTCTGACAGAGAGAACAATCAACAAATGGAACAAAAGTTGCCTTCAGAAGTTATGGGAGCTTCATCCTTGGAAGCTTTCAAGAAGAAACTGGACTGCTACCTGTCAGAAATTGTGTAGGGTCCCCAGCTTGGGCGGAGGGTTGGATTAGATGACCTAGAAGGTCCCTTACAACTCTGTTATTCTCTATTCAATGGAACAGAAGTTGCCTTCAGAAGTTGTGGGAGCTTCATCCCTGGGAGCTTTCAAGAAGAGACTGGACAGCCCTGTCAGAAATGGTACAGGGTCTCCTGTTTGGGCAGTGGGTTGGACTTGATGACCTACAAGGTCCCTTCTAACTCTGTTAATCTGTTGATCCTCCCTTCTACATTTCCCAGAATGAGAGCCTTCTCCAGAGAGAATAATGTCTCTAAAGAAGGACAATTTGATGCTGGTCATTTGTGCCTCGTGTTAAATCTCTGGGTTGATGTGTTTGATGATCTACTGCTTTTTTTCTTTGGTGGTCCACAATATTCTCACAAGTCTTCACTGATATATACAGAATATTTTCATATATAGAGAGAGTTTACATACATACATACATACATACATACATACATACATACATACATACATACATACATACATATATATATATATATATATATATATATATATATATATATATATACAGCTTTACATAAGAGTTTCAATAAACAATGATTGTATTTTACTGTCTGTATATAATCTCTTTCTGTAAGCAATGAATTGCAAGTAAACACTAGGTCTTCAATTCACTGAATAACTGAGGCCATAAATTTCTCTCGCCAACATTTAAGGGTTGGTTTCTTAAGAATAAGAGATGATCCATTTTTATCTAGTTGATAATTTCTAATATGTACATAGTTCAAAAGAATAGAAACACCCTTAAGAACAAATGCATACAAAGCCAGAATTGAGAAGATAGAAAGAGATAGCAAGTGCCACCTCTGAAAAAAACAGAGGACTACTTGTAAGCTGCTGCAAGAAGATCACTTATACTAGCTACAAGCAGCAGCATGACAAAGTAGCAACAATGGAGCATTGCAAGATCTGGAAGAAATATCATTTGCCTGTAAGCAAGAATTGGTGGGAACAAATAAAAGAGGAAGTAATAGAAAATAGACACTAAACTGCTTTGGTACTTCAGAATTCAAACAGGTGACGCTGACTACATGGCGTCCCAGATTTAACAATGGTTGATAATAAAGACCAAAAAGTCTGAATAGTGGACCTGGAGACAGCATACTGTGAGAGAAAAAAACCTGGAGAAGATAACAAAATACAAAGACCTGCAAATAAAGACAGAGCAATTGTGCAAAAGAAAGCACACCAATAGTAACATGCAACTTGGGTGCAATCCCAAAACAACTGGAGCACCATTTGAACACCATCAGCATTGACAAATTTGTCATCAGTCAATTGCAAAAGGCAGCTTTACTTGGAACAGCTTCCACCCTACAACAATATCTGTAACACCATCAAACATTTGCAACTGCCCACCTCAGGTCCTTGGGAAGGACTTGATGGGTGGATAAAAATGCCAAATCCAGTCTGAACATCTGGCTGTGTGATGATACAAAATATTCTGGCCATTTCAGCTCTTATGCCCAGAATTACAGCTCACCCAGAAATAGCCATGAGTTTATCTTTCCAAGCAAGCATGGACTGATTTTTTTTTTATATCAATGACGTAGTAACATATTAATCAGTATTTAATTAGGGGACATAATATGTATACATGTTTGGATCAGTGGTGGGTTTCAAAAATTTTTAGAACCTCTTCTGTAGGTGTGGCCAGCTTTGTGGGAGTGGCTTGCCAGCCATGTGACTGAGTGGGGTGGCGGCTTGGCAGTCATGTGACTGGGTGGGCATGGCCAACATATAAAATGTGGTGTTCTTGATTAGCAACCAAAAATGTTGGCTCAGAAACTCTGGCATTTGAACCACGCAAGTCTTAAAGCTGAAAAGTTACAAGACCCTTGCACCCCTAACTCTTTAGGGAAAAAAAACCCAGGGGTGTTCAAACTTGACAGCTTTAAGACTTGTGGACTTCAACTCCCAGAATTCCTCCTCCAGCCATGTTGGGTCAGGAACTCTGGCATTTGAAGTATGCAAGTCTTAAAGCTGTCAAGTTACAAGACCCTTGCACCCCTAACCCTTTAGAAAAAAAACCCAGTGGTGTTCAAACTTGACAGTTTTAAGACTTGTGGACTTCAACTCCCAGAATTCCTCCTCTCGCTCTTCATCTTGATGATGGGCGGACGGGCGGGGGGAGGGAGTTAGAACCGTTTCTAAATGGCACTGTAGATTTGTGGAACCTCTTCTATAGAAGAGGTTAGAACTGGCAGGAACCCACCCCTGGTTTGGATGCATCTTTTCTTTTTGAATGTCATTTCATGTTTATTTACTTTTTTGTCCTTTATGGATTTTTTTGAAGTTTTATATTTTAACCTTCTCTTGAACAACAGCATTAGCACTTAGACTTATATACCACTTCACAGTGCTTTACAGCTCTGAGCGATTTACAGAGTCAGCCTCTTGCCCCCAACAATCCTGGTCCTCATTTTACCCACCTTGGAAGGACAGATGGCTGAGTTAACCTTGAGCCTGGTGACATTTGAACTGCCAAATTGCAGGCAGCCGGCAGTCACCAAGGCACTGAAAAATTTATTTGACATTACAAGATATAAAAAAGAGCGAGGGAAATTTTCATGGTGAAAAAATAATGCACTCTGTAACGTTTCTAAATCTTTTATTGTCTCTAATCTCTAATTTCCTTATTGGGGGAGGGGTATCCTTCCAGAACAAGTTGAGCCAATTTTGTATTCCATTTCTCCCATTGCCAGACTGAAATGCATATAATCCTTATGTTTATAGTCATAGAAAGAGGTTTCCATGAGGACATCTGCTTCTTTCATACATCCTGTCTCATCTATCATCTCTGTCTCTCGCCCCCCTCTTTCTCTCTCCCCCTTCTCTCTCTCACACATCTACGTTTTATCTATTCGTCTAACAATCAACAAGCAGCAGTGTGCAGGGGCAGCCAAAAAAGTCAACACAATCCTAAATTGTATGAACAGAGGGATAGAATCAAGATCAAGGGAGGTACTAATACCATTCTATAAAGCCTTAGTAAGGCCACACCTGGAATCCTGCATCCAGTTTTGGTCACCACACTATGAAAGATGTTGAGCCTCTAGAAAGAGTGCAGAGAAGAGCAACCAGGATGATGAGGGGACTGGAGGCTAAAACATATGAAGAACGGTTGCAGGAACTGGGCATGGCTAGTCTAGGGAAGAGAAAGACCAGGGGAGATAGTATGGCAGTTTCCCAATATTTGAGGGGCTGCCACAGAGAGGAAAGGCGGGGGGGGGGGGTTCAAGCTATTCTCCAAAGCACCCGAAGGCCAGACAAGAAAAAATGGATGGAAACTGATCAAGGAGATTCAACCTGGAAATAAGGAGGATTTTTTTGACAGTGAGAACAATCCACCCATGGAACAGGAGTTGCCTTCGGACGTTGTGGGAGCTTCATCCCTGGGAGCTTTCAAGAAGAGACTGGACTGCCATTTGTCAGAAATGGTGTAGGGTCTCCTGCTTGGGCAGGGGGTTGGACTAGACGACCTACAAGGTCCCTTCCAACTCAATTTATCTGTAAATCTGTCTATAAAGGAATATAAGCTTTTGGAATGTATATTTATTCTACTTATTCTATAGCTTTGAAGGCCAAAGACTCCTCCCAGAGAGGCCAATTTGAAGATGCTCCTATTGTGGGAAACTTAGTTAGCCAGTTCATGGGGGGAGGGGGGTCTTCGACAAAACAGTCAGTGTGATAGAAATGTAATAAATGTGAAAGCACACAAGGTGTTGGCTGCTCAGATGAAGGATCCAGCAGGCCTTGTTCCATCAATGGACCTCAGGGGTGCCCAAGACGCCAGGTCCACAAGAGGCAGCTGGTGAAAACCTTTATCTGCTTAAATGTAGGGATTGGATGCCTTGAGGTAGCCTCTGTCTGGCAGGGCAGCCGTGGACCCTGGGAGCAAGACTTGTGGCTCATGATTCATGGCTTCTACTCCTTGCCTGGTTGAGCTCATCTATTCCTTGGAAATCAAAGGCAGTTGCACTTCTGTGGTCGTCTACATTTTTCAGACGTGTGTTGTCCAACTTCCCAAGAGATGAGAAAGGCATTTCTTCTCTTGAGTAAATAAATGCTACATATACTGTATAATCTTTCTATTCTTAATGCATCTTGGAATGAATGAACTCAACTCCTTGACTGTAATCAAACATTTCTCCCATTCCAGAACTTTGCATGCCAGCATATTCTTGGAGTTTAGGCTTCCTCCCTGGGTGGAAATACATAACCTGAGATCATTACAAATGAGAACAGGATACAAGGGACATTATTGAATGCATAATTGTGCTAACTTTATATACTTTGAATTTCATTTTAATGGAAAAGGAATATACTGTTTAACTGTTACTGTTTGCTATCTTGCAATCTTTTCCATTCTTTTCTTTTCCTGTCCCTTCCTTTCCCTTCCTCATTTCCTTCCCTTCCCTTCCCTTCCTTTCCTTTCCCTTCCCTTCCTTTCCTCCCCAAATGCATTTTTGACTACAAATGCATTGAGATACTGTGTTCAGTTTTTGGTCCTTGCAATACATTGAGATTCTAGTGCAGAGAAGAGCATCAGATGGTCAGAGGTCTAGAAGCTAAATCATATGATAAAGGAACTGGGTCTAGCTAATGAAGAGAAGGACTAGGTGTGACATAGCAGTCTTCTAATATTGGAGGGCTGTCACAGAGAAGTGGGGTGTATGTGTGACCTATTCTTCAAAGCACCCGAAGGAAGGACAAGAAGTGACAGATAGAAGCCTAACAAAGGGACATCCAACCACCAACTAAGAATAAATTTCCTGGGAGTGAGAACAATTAGCCAGTAGAAGGCCTTGCCTCCAGAGGTTGTGGCTGCTCCATCACTGGAGGTTTTTAAGAAGAGATTGCCCAACCATTTGTCCAGAGTGTTATGGGGTCTCCTGTTTGAGCAGGGGATTGGATTAGAAGACCTCCATGGTCCCTTCCAACTCTGTTATTCTGTATTCTGTAAATGCATGTGGGTGCATTCATCAATGGGTAGGAAGTCAATCTCTCTTTTACACTCTTATTTTCCTTTGGTTATTTAATAATGCCCTTTGGATGCTAAAAATAGCAAATAGCTCTTGAGATAGCTTCTTTTTAAAAGGATCAATGCACAGCCCTCCCAAAGTTTTTCACTGGCAGAGGACTAGCAAAGCAAACCAAAAGCAAACCAAAAGGAGAAATGTTTCCCGTTTGCATTTGAGCATGCAAGAAGGGACAGCAAAGGAGAAAAGGAAAGAGGGAAGAAAAAGAAGGAAAGGTGGAAAGAGAGCAAGGAAGGAAAAAGAAGAAAAGGGAAGAAGGAAGGAAGCAAGCAAGGAAGGAAAATTATAATGAGAGGGACAGAGGGTCTGAGGGAAGTTCTGCCTTAGCACTTGGCCAGCACAGCTGCCCCCGACACAAATTATGTCGAGCTAACCACGCCCATCCCGCCCCCCCCCCCAGGTCAAACACAACCCTGATGCAACTCTCAATGAAATCGAGTCTGACACCCCTGCTTTTCTCAGGGAAAGCCCAGCTGCTCCCCAGCAGGAAATCCAGACTAGGGTTGATCCTGTTGCAGTTAGAATCTACATTAGTTAGACTTCTAGATCACTGGAACTTGTGCCAAATCCGGAGGGGAAAAACCGAACCAAAAAAAGAGGAAATCTGTTCTCATCACCAGGACTGTGAATGGAATGCCCCCCCTCTTTGAAAATGCCATATGGCCCCCCAGGGACCGTCATGAGCAACAGCCGCCCGAGACCGCCATCTGAACGGAGCAGAAAAACGCCACGTTGAAGAGCGTCTCTCTCTTCTCCGTGTGGGAGGGGGGCCTGGCTGACCCAGGAAAGAGCAACCTTGAGGAGTTCTCCCCCGGCCCTGCATTTTTCCCCAGTGAAGCTGCAAGGCAGGGGAAGCCACGGACAGCTCCTGAGGTCAGTGCCCTGCCCTTAAAAGGAAGAGCAGGAGCCCCACCAGGCGCAGCAGCCGGAGAAGCCCTGAGTCAGCTCCCAGGTGGCAGCTGCCAGGCCTCCCTGCTGGCCTTGGGGAGCTCTGAGAGGCTTGGCCAGAGGTTGAGACATTTTACCAAGGATTTGTGGGTGTGAGAAAATTCTTCCGAGAAACATTGAACTTGACATCTTTCTGTGCTAAAAAAAGGAAACCGTGTCATTTCCCAGTTAGCCTGGTATTGTCAGAAGTGAAGCCCAAGCGAGAGGAGAGGAGAGAGTTTGGCTCTGGAAGAAACTTGGAGCGGGTGCAAGAATAGACTGAAGGCTTGTTTTCCTACCAGAACACCAGACTTCTCACTCGTTCGTTCCTTCTTTCACAGTTGGGTGCCAAATTCTCCACATCTTATGAACTGTATATATTAATTACATTTTGATTAGGTATTAGCAGATGGACAGAGTGGGAAGGGACTTTGTAGGTCATCTAGTCCAACCCTGCCCCAAGCAGGAGACCTTACCCCATTTCTGACAGATGACAGTCCAGTCTCTTCTTGAAAGCCTCCAGGGATGAAGCCCCCACAACTTCTGAAGGGGACTTCTGTTCCATTGGTTGGATGTTCTGACTGTCAGAAAATGTCCCTTTATTTCTAGGTTGAATCTCTCCTTGTTCAGTTTCTATCCATTATTTCTTGTCTAACCTTCGGGTGCTTTGGAGAATAGCTTGACCCCCAACTCCTCTCTGTGGCAGCCTCTCAAATATGGGAAAACGGCTATCCTGTCTCCCCTGGTCCTTCTCTTCCCTAGACTAGCCATGCCCAGTTCCTGCAACCCTTCATTGTATGTTTCAGCCTCCGGTCCCCTCATTATCCTGGTTGTTCTTCTCTGCAGTCTTTCTAGAGTCTCAACATCTTCTTATAGCATGGTGATCAAAATTGGATGCAGTAGTCTAGGTATGGTTTTATTAAGGCTTTATAGAATGGTATTAGCACCTCACTTGATCTTGATTGTATCCCTCTGTTAATAAAACATAGAATTGCGTTAGCTTTTTTGGCTGCCACCACACACTGCTGGCTCCTATTTAACTGGTCGTCCACTAAGACTCCAAGATCCCTCTCAGAGTCACTGCTATTAAGCCTGGTTTCACCCAATCTACACACATCCTTTTGGTTTTTCTTGCCTAAGTGCAAGACTTTACTTTTCTCTACATAGAATTTCATTTTCTTAGATAGGGCCCAGTGCTCAAGTCGATCAAGATCCATCTGGATCTTGCCTATCTTCTAGGGCAGTGATGGCGAACCTATGACACGTGTGTCAGTGCTGACACGCGTAGCCATTTGGGGTGACACGCACAGGATTTCATGCGATTCATCCTCGGCTCCTGCACGGCCGCCGAGGATGAAAGAATCTGTGCTGGAGGAACGGGGGGGCGGGATGTGTGATCTCCCCCGCCCACACTCACTTACTGTATCGCCGCCGCCCCTTTCTGAGCGCAGGGGCTGCTGGTAAGGCGTGCGTGCCGTGCGCACACACGTCATCAGCGCGGCGAGGGAGGACTCGCAGGACAGGAGCGCGGGAACAGTGCGCGCCTCTCTCCAGTCAGGCCGGCACAGAGAGTCTACTCCTGGGACTGTCGGTTACGACCGCACCACAGCAGGGAACAGCGGAGTGCCAACGGGAACTGTGAGCGCCATTAGCAGCAACTATTGGGGTGCCATGGACTTGTAATTGCCCACAATAACTGAGATAAGTGAGGGGGAGGTTGTGTTAGCTTGTTAGGCTAGTTAACCCCTAATTGGGTATCTATAATTTATATATCTATAAAGTTACTAAGCAGGTATGTTAAATAATTTGTTTTTGGTTTATTAAATACAATTATATATTGCAATTATACATTTTTGTAGTTTAAACTATAAATTGCGCAAAATTATGTTTTTGTCGAAGTGACACACAACGCGAGTTATGCTCGATTTTTTGCCGATTTTTGACACACCACGCCAAAAAGGTTGCCCATCACTGTTCTAGGGTGTTAGCTATTCCTGCCAGCTTAGTATATCCACAAGTTCCTATTCCCTCATCTAAGTCATTTATGAAGATATTGAAGAGTACTGGGCCTAAAATGGAACCTTGTGGTACCCCACTGCTTAATTCCCTCCATGTAGATGTAGTACCATTAAGGATTACTATTTGAGTATGGTTTGTCAGCCACTTACAAATCCATCTGGTGGTGATGCTGTCTATCCCACTTTTTTCTAGCTTACTAAGAAGTAGGTTGTGGTCTATTTTGCCAAATGCCTTGCTGAAGTCTAAGTATATTATGTCCACAGTGGTCTACTAATTTAGTCACTATGTTGAAGAATGAAATAAGATTAGTTTGGCATGATCTGTTTTTAACAAACTCATGCTGGCTGCTAGTTATTACTTTACTCATTTCTAGATGTTGGCAGATCTGTTTTTTTATTATCTTTTCCAGTATCTTCCCAGGTATTGATGTTAGGCTGATAGGAAAAATATTTCCTTTCCCACTTGCCTCACTTCCAAGTATTAACCAGGCCTGGCTCTGTTTAAATTAAATTAATCCATTTCATTTTCCTCCTGGACCCAGGAGGGCTGAAAGGGGAGGGGGGCCTGGACCGAGAGCTTTCTTCAGGTTGTACACTCACTTGGCAGCAGAGAGACAAGGAACATCTCTGGTCATTGCCTTGCACATTCCTCTTCATTGGATGGTGGGCAGGGCTAGTCTAGTGAAGAGAAGGAGCAGGGAGACAGGATAGCAGTCTTCCAATATTTGAGGGGCTGCCACAGAGAGGAGTTGGGGGTCAAGCTATTTTCCAAAGCACCCGAAGGGCAGATAAGGAAGAACGGATGGAAATTGACCAAGGAGAGAGTCAACATGGAAATTTCCTGACAGTGAAAACAATCAACCCATGGAACAGAAGTCGCCTTCAGAAGTTGTGGGAGCTTCATCCCTGGAGACTTTCAAGAAGAGACTGGGCTGCCCTCTGTCAGAAATGGTGCAGGGTCTCCTGCTCACAGAAGCCATTAGTTGGAACCAGGAAGTGACTTTTCTTCCACCCTGCTCTTTTGTGATCAGGACAGACACAGATGTCTCACGCTTGGCTTAGGGCCCAGTACGGCCTCTGAGGTGCTCCCAACAAGGGGGCAATTGGGTGGGGTGCACCAAAGAGCAGTAGGATGGACTCCATCTGTTGTGGTGGTTGTCATTTGTCCCAAACGCTCCTTGAAAACCAAATATTGGGAAACGTAACAGGTGGCCAAGTAGCTCGAGAGGGCCTTGAAGTGCTCTGAGGGCCATTCCAATGTTTTCCCGAGAAACCACAACACCAAACTAAGTGGAGGCTGACAGGTTAATCCCCTTGTTTGCTGGCTTCTAGCCATTTGAAGGTCTGGTCCAATTCTGGTTGCCTGCACCCCTTCTAGATCGAATGATAGCTGAATCCCTTGGGAGGAGGCCGCCCTACAAATAATCCGGCACCGAAGAGTTTCCTATTTGATAACTTGCACCTGTTAACTGCCCCCAGATGTCTGTGGGGAGCCCATGCAGCTTACAGAGCAGAGATGTTACATGGGTGTAACAAAGGCTGTCCTTAACTCTGCTGCTCTGCTCTAGACCAATTGAAGCTTCCAGAGGGTTTTTGAGGGCAGCCCCTCTCTTGCAATAGCAATAGTACTTAGACTTATATACCACTTCACAATCCTTCACAGCCCTCTCTGAGCGGTTTACAGAGTCAGCCTCTTATCCCCAACAATCTGGGTCCTCATTTTACCCATCTCGGAACGACGGAAGGCTGAGTTTACCTTGAGCCTGGTGAGATTTGATCTGCCAAATTGCAGGCAGCCGGCAGACAGCAGAAGGTGCCTGCAGTACTGCACTCTGACCACTGTGCCACCGTGGCGGAATGATCTAATCCGGATCTGACTAAGACACGAGTGATCTCAATCCTGTGGGCACAGCTAGCTCCTAAGACAATTGTGCAGAGGTCCACTGGCTACAGTTGCCACTTGAGATGCACTTGAATCCCAGTGGGTAGTTCAATCATGCCCACACCCACTCAAAGGTGAAATATCTGGAGTGTCAGGATCTGTATATTAGAACCCCAAACCCACTGCCAGAACCCCAAACCCACTGTTGGGGTTTACCTGATGCTGTTTCCTCTCCCCATCCAGCCCCTGCAACTTGACACCCTGGAACGCTTTTCTTGAGGTTCTGTGAAGTGGGGGGGAGTCTGCAGAGGGGATGCTATGAGTGTCAGGACAGCCACACCTCTCCTCTCCATAACTTTTCATATTCTACTCAGAAAAAACTCATCAGAATTCTCTTCTTCTTTGAAAGAAATGTGGAAAGACAATTCTTTTTCACCAGGTTGATTGAAGACTGGTAGAAGTCGGAGGGAGGAGTCAATGTCGCGACGAGATGGTTGTGTGGTCTCAATGCTCTGAGACCACAGCCAATACTTTTGCCACTGGATGGTCCAAACGGACTTAAACCATCCCGAAGAGACGGTGAACAGGAAGAATATGTCTTGCTGATCTCGGGGATATCTCAAAATCCTCAAAAGAAGCAAGAGAAGTTCTTCAAGCCGGTAACAAAAAATCCAGTCAAAGGCTGACAAAGTCGGGGCAGCCCCAAAACGGAAGGATACGGAAAGAGAAAGTGTTTCCAGCTGGTGAGGAATTTTTATTGGTTTAAAAGATAGTCTGCCTATAAAAATTCAAAAATCAATTTAAATTAAAAGAATAGAAGAATCAAGCGGCGGAATTGAATTTGGAATGGTTTTGGACAGTGGTTATTTTACTTTTTAAATGTTATTTACATGGATCAAATCTATGCAGTGCAAACCTTTTGAAATGGTTGGATTAAGTTTTCTTCTTCTACCTTCTCTTTGTGACTTTCTGTAATTTACAGATTAAAGTTTTTCTCTTTTATTGCTGTGGGTATTTTTCTAATTCATTTAAAGATTGGACCCCTTTTTCTAATTTGATATACAAAAAAGATACAAAAAGAAACTCTTTAATAGTGTCTCCGCTCCGGATGTTGATTGGAGTTTTGTGTATTAAAATTTGAACTTTTCTTTTATTTTCTTTCACGGATTGCTTTGACTTGGCACCTCAAGGCTTTACTGTTTGGCTACAGACTGATAAGAACGCACAGATGTCCCTTTGAAGTTCGATCAGAGAGGAGAGCAGTGTTCTTTGTGAATCTATGCTTTAATTTTGTTGATCTTTCAAGCTAGAGTAGCTGTGTTTGTCAGAATGACACAATCCCAAGGAAAAATAGAGGTCTTGACTTTGCAAGATATACTTTCAGAACTACAGAAATTATTAAATATAGAAGAGAAAAAACTGGAATACCTAGAGCACCTAACAAGAAAATATGATGAAAAGATTGAAAATGTTCATCAAATGCAAAACGGGGTGATTGAAACTCAAAACACCGAAGCGGAAAATGAATATCAAGAGACTAAACCTGCTGATATCGATGGTAATTGGTTTGTTCCTGAAAATAGAAAGAATGGAATACAGAAAGAGGAAATCTATTTCAAAGGTCAAGATATAGAAGAAGATAAAATTAAAGAACCTATGGACTTAAAGAAAGAAATTCCACTAGCAAATTTTTTGATAACACTGCTGGCAATCAAAGACAAACTGAATAAGGAAACAGAAAGAGGGCATCAAGATTATGTGAGAGATCTTACAAGCAAGGAGTTGCTAAGAGAAGTCCATACAAAGCTGATCAAGAAGATGACTAGAGGATTGGTACCACAAATGGCAGAAGATATGAGATTGTTTTGTTATTGGAAAGATACAGGTTGATAAATGGAAGAATATAACTTAAAACTAGTTAAACTTAGTGAAATTTAGTAATAATAGATATAATTAAATAAATCAATGATAATGATAATAATGTATACAATGTATTATGATAAGTAATAATTGGATATGAATATTGAATGGTACCCATGAAAGGGAGATTAGAAATCCTTTTGGATTATATACAAAGGTTAATAAAAAAGAACTAAGATACAGTTAAGTTTTGATTATTAGGGGGAAAATGTTATGATACAGGATATAGTTAAATAAAGGAGGGATAATGATGACAACTTATATATATGTATGGATACAATATAAGGAAACTGGATGAAAATTGCAAACAGTGATCTGGAAAGGAGGATTAGAAAAGTTTGTTACTAAATATTATGGATGTTTAGCTAGAATAGGACATAAGGATTCAGTGCTATTGGAGGATTTTAGAAATACTAAATGAAATGCCAGTATGTGGTTATGTATTAAATCCTGGTATATTTTACGATGAAGGACGTTTAAACAATGATAGTCAAATAAAAATGGAGGTATAAAGGTAAAATGTATAAATATCTGAGTTAAAATACTATGGCAGAAGATATAAGATTGATTTGTTATTGGAAAGATAAAGGTTGATTGATGGAAGAATATAACTTAAAACTAGTTAAACTTAGTGAAATTTAGTAATAATAGATATAATTAAATAAATAATTCATAATGATAACACTACAATGTGTAGTGTTATGATAAGTAATAATTGGATATGAATATTGAATGGTATCCATGAAAGGAAGATTATAAATCCTTTTGGATTATATGCAAAAGTTAATAAAAAAGAATTAAGTTAGATACAGTTAAGTTTTGATTATTAGGGGTGAAATGTTATGATACAAGATTTAATCAAATAAAGGAGGGATAATGATGAATACACACACACACACACACACACACACACACACGGGTATAATATAAGGAAACTAGATGAAAATTGCCAACAGCGATTGGAAAGGAGGATTAGAAAAGTCTGTTATTAAATATTATGGATGTTTAGGTAAAATAGGACATAAGGATTCAGTGTTATTGGAGGATTTTAGAAATATTAAATGAAATGCCAATATGTGGTTATGTATTAAATTTTGGTATATTTTATGATGGACGTTTAAATAATTATAGTCAAATAAAAATGGAGGTATAAGGGTAACATGTATAAATATCTGAGTTAAAATACTTGAGTTAATATGAATTATGTTTGATGACAATGGAAGAGATGCACGAAAACCTTTTGTAACCAACTGATACACTTTCTACAGTATGTAAAGAAGGAAGATTGTATGTGTTGTTTGTTTTGAAAATAAAAAATAAATAAATTCTATTAAAAAAAAAGACTGGTAGAAGTCAGAGTGTACCAAATTCATGGTGTTCAGCTCAATATCATTTTTGGCTATGGTTTTCCTGAGATCTCAAGGAAACTATTGAAGTGGGTATAGTCTGTCTGTCTGTCTCTCTGTCTCTCTCTCTGCTTGAGGTTTGTGTATATTTTATTGTTGTGGTTAGTTAACCCATCGCAAACCCATGGACAACGTTCCTCCAGGCCTTCCTGTCCTCCACCATCCTCTGGAGTCCATTTAAGCTCATGCCTATTGCTTCAGTGACTCCATCCAGCCACCTCCTTCTCTGCCGTCCCCTTCTTCTTTTGCCCTCCATCGTTCCCAGCATGAGGCTATTCTCCAGGGAGTCCTTCCTTCTCCTTAGGTGGCCAAAGTCTTCAGGATCTGGCCTTCTAAAGAGCAGTCAGGGTTGATCTTCTCTAGGACTGACCGGTTGGATGGCCTTGCAGTCCAAGGGACTCGCAGGAGTCTTCTCCAGCACCAGAGCTCAAAGGCTTCCATTCTTTGGCACTCAGCCTTTTTTATGGTCCAACTTTCACAGCCATCCATTGCAACTGGGAAAACCATGGCCTTGACTAGGCGCCCTTTTGTTGGCAGGGTGATGTCTCTGTTTTTTAGTATGCTGTCTAGATTTCCCATAGCTTTCCTCTTCAGGAGCATCTTATGTATGTATGTATGTATGTATGTATGTATGTATGTATGTTAATCTCTATTTTAATGTTGGTTTTTATATTTTAAATGCTTGTTTTCATATGCATACACATGTACACACACCATTTGGTTTTAAAATAAAACTGAAAAAGAGCCAGGTTATGTTTAATAAATTCATCAAAGAAAGAAAGAAAAATTATACCTGGAGAACTGGATCACTACATATACCTTGGCCAACAGATCTCAATGGAAGGTGATACAATAAAGGAAATTTAAGAGTGTGTTATATGTGGTTAGCAGGCATTAAGCAAGCTAAGCATAATCTTCAAGAATGACCTCCCCCTATGCCTGAAATGTTTTCGACCAGCCTGTGTTACCTGCTCTCACCTAGGACAGTGAAACATGGACACTAACCTCACAATTGATACAAAAGCTACGTGTGGTGCAAAGAGACACGGAAAGATGCACTTGGCATCACAAGGCAAGATAGAAAGACTTGCACATGGATAAGAGAACAAACAAAAGAATATGATGCCATCAGAAGAGTGGAGAATGGAAATGGAAATGGGCTGGTCACAGAGAAAGAAGAACTGATGGCAGATGGACCAAGGCAGTCATAGAATGGATCCCGCTTGAGAAAAAGTCTCCATGAAAGAGTCCTAAAACAAGATGGAGTGACAACATCAGCAAGCATGTGTGTGTGTGTGTGTGTGTGTGTGTGTGTGTGGCGGGGGGGGGGGGGGAGACTGGCAAAGGAAATCTCAGGACCGTCTGGTTTGGAAAGAGGCCTTCATCCTGCAGGGGGAGAGACCATGACTAGAATGAGGATGATCACAGACAGACACACACATGCTCCCAAAGGTCTTTTTTCAGGAGGCAACTAGACTTTCTTGGTTTGTCTCATCCCTGAAGCTTCTTCGGCTCTGGCTGGATGGTGGGGAATGGAAGGATTTATATTCCTTGCAGACAGATGGTCCTTTGCATCCTTTTAGGGGGTCCTTGAAACACTGTCAGAGCTGAAGAAGCTCCTTCTTCAAAAGAAAAAAACAAACCAGAAAGTCCAGTGGCCTCCTGAAAAAAAGCACCTTGGGGACAACCAGGACCTCTGGATGACGGAGAATCTCCACAGACAGACACATGTTGTTTTTTATTGATTTCCTCCACCCAGAGTCACTTCTCACGAGATGGCTGGGTATAAAAATGTAATTAACAAACCCATGAAATAAAATAAATACCTGCCATATGCAATCGTTCATCTTTTCCTCCCTTTGAAGTCTCTGCCTGATTCCGCAACAGCAGCCTCTGCAATGCTTTCTAGTCAGCCCGGAGGTGGCCATCCGCTTCGAATTGGGGCCGGTGGATGGCCAGAATGTGGGGAGCCCCAAAAGTCCCTCCTGCTCCAGGGGCCACTTGGGCAGACTCTGAAATGCCAGGGGATGTGTGTGTGTGTTGTTTGTGTGTAGAGATGGGTGGGGGGAGGGTTCGAGGAGGGCTGCCTTTATATTTGTAAATTGTAGTTATGTTGAAATAAAAAAAATTACAATACTATTTTTGCGTTGTATGAAAATTTGTGTTGCTCCGTATAAATTTTTTAATCAACCTCCCCCCCCCCAAGGTGTCCCTCTTTACCAATCTGAAAATCTGGTCACCTTATTCTGAGGCGTCAGTCCACCTCCGTTCCCAGGAAATCTTGGGGTGAGATTCATTGCCTTCCCACTGGTGGGAGGACACACATGTCCCGTGTGTGCGCACTCGTGTGCACAGGCATGCGTGAAGGGGGAAATGAGTTGTTTCCCCCCTGACAAGCAGAGGGGAAAAGCGGGGCCATATGGGGCAGGGCGCCCCCTTCCACCGTCGCCAGAGGCTTCGGGAACGGGGTCTTTCCCCAGGCGGCGCAGGCCAGGAGCTGTGCGTGAAACGGGCGGGATGCGGCGGCGGCCAGAGAGCGAGCGGGGCCTCGGCGCTATCGTCCCTCGCGCGGCTGCTGACCCGGAGGGACGGGCCGCCTGGTAACGCTGTACGTTCTTGGAAAGGAAGCCCGTCAGGACATTCCTCAGGAGCGAGTCAGGGATGGAGGCGGGCCAGCCGAGCCGCTCGGCTCCCCTCGCCTTCCCCGCCGGCGTTCCGCTCGCCTCCTGCCCGGCTGCTTTCGGCAGGCGCGTTCCGGGCGGAGGAGGAGAAGGAGGGCGCTGAGTTGGCGAGCGAACGGGCACCCCGGGCCACAAAGGCTTCTTTCCACCCCAGAGCCGGCGCCCCCGTGCCGCTCGCGCGAAGCCCAAGACAAGTTGTGGGAGTTAGCGGGATGGGCGGCCTTCTTCTCCCCCTCTTTTGCAATCCTTCCCCGGGGGGGGGGGTTGCGTGGGGGGGGTGGACCCGAGGCTTTCGTGCAAGATGGTGAGAGGGGTGGGGGAGGGAGGGAAGGATGGCCACTCGAGAAAAGAAGGACTGGGGGGGCCAAGAGAGCTGCGTCCCAGTGTTTGAGAGTGTTGCAAGAAATGTCCTCCTGGGTTCGGCTCCAAGTGGGGAAAAAGACACTGGAGACATGGAGGCTGCTTGGAAAGATGGTTTAATGGTGAACAGGACCACGTGGCTTGAGTCCTGAACAGAAAAGGTGATCACATGCTTCAATGTTGGTGGAGAAGAGAAGGGAGGGGCTGAGATGCTGAAAGACCCTGGTTTTATGCCCTCTCTGGCCTTTGATCTTGAGCTTGCATTCTGATTGGTTGTCAGACTCCCATGGGGCCATGCAGGGGCAACTCTCTAGGCTGTGTTTTGAATCCAGGTTTGGTTCAGTTCTCAGATGCCATGTGGGGAGTTGGGTAAAGGGCCAATATTATCATGCCTTAATCCTATCCCCTGGAGCTGAAGGGGAGAACTCTTTATTATGTACAGTGGACTAGCTCAGGCTTTAATGGCTCATTGACAAAGGGGGATGGGCAGGAAGCTGCAGACAGCTATTCTGTCTTTTAAAACATGTTTCTTCCTTTTCACATCCAGAGAAATATTCTGCCTTTTCAATATTTCCTAGGATATTTCATTTTTCTGGGAGAGGGCTGGGTGATAACTTCCTACAAGAGGCTGCCAAAAGAAGAGGGGGGTGGTGGTGTCGACCTATTCTCCAAAGCACCAGAGGGGCAGGACAAGAAACAAGGGATGGAAACTAATCAAGGAGAGAAGCAACCTGAAATTAAGGAGAAACTTCCTGACACTGAGGACAATGAACCAGTGGAACGGCTTGCCACCAGAGGTTGTGGGTGCTTCATCACTGGAGGCTTTTAAGAGACTGGACAGCCACTTGTTTGAAATGGTATAAGGTCTCCTACTTGAGCAGGGGGTTGGACTGGAAGACCTCCAAGGTCCCTTCTACCTCTATAGTTTTTATTAAATCCCAGCCACAGCTGGAGCCTGGCTGGAGGGCAGGGGAGAAGGGTGCACCCAGGCCATCCATTCATGCTTTGGTGGCCTCCTGGTCCTGCAGCTCCTCCACCCAGACCAGAATCAATAAGCAAGCACCCCCTACACACACACACACACACACACACACACACACACACACACACACACACACACACACACACTCACAGAGAGAGAGAGAGAGAGAGTTTTAAACAGGTTTCTTCTTCATCAGCTGTTCTAAGAGCTCTCAATTCCCTACAGAAATCCACAAACAATCTATGAATTCAACCAATTCATCTAGCAGGACCCAGGCTGAAGTTCTTAGGGTGTGTGCGTATGCAATGATTATATTTGCTGTTCTGTAGTTCAGAAGTTCCCTCACTAACCAACAAAGACCTTTTGCAAACTCCAAAGATACCTATTTTAGTTCTGGCAGACATTTGGCCATAGGTCACGACCTCAGATCTTCTTTGTTTGGGGTGGGGGGGCTGTGAATGGGTTCTGAGTAGGTCTCAGTGTTAATCCGAACTGTTAATGTAAACAATTGATCTGATATTCCACCATTCAGGGTAGCATGTTCTCCTTTGTGCCCAAAGCTCTTTCTGAAGACCTGGGTTTTTATGGCTGCCCTCAGTCCGTGGGGCTGTAGAAAGGAGGGGCTGGTGAAGATACCTTGGGGTAAGCTGTAGAAAAGGTAGAGGGCCCTCACCCAAGCCTCATGTCAGGGATCCCTGAAGGGGTCTTCTCTTGGTGACCCTTAGCAAGTCTTCTCTAGGCTTTGCATTAACGTTGTCCTAATTTAAATGATTCCTCTTTAAAGGTAAAGGTTCCCCCACACATACATGCTAGTCCTTCCCTACTCCAACGGGCGCTGCTCATCTCCGTTTCAAAGCCAAAGAGCCAGCGCTGTCTGAAGATGTCTCCGTAGTCATGTGGCCGGCATGACTCAACACCGAAGGCGCACGGAACGCTGTTCCCTTCCCACCAAAGGTGGTTCCTATTTTTTTACTTGCATTTTTTACGTGCTTTCGAACAGCTAGGTTGGCAGAAGCTGGGACAAGTAACGGGAGCTCACTCTGTTACGCGACGCTAGCGATTCAAACCACTGAACTGCCAACCTTTCTGATTGACAAGCTCAGTGTCTTAGCCACTGAGCCACTGCATCCCTGATTCCTCTTTACATTACCCTGATTTTGAACTTTACCTATAGGGAAATCTATGCAGGGTTATGTAAATCATGATTTACATGCAGGTAGTGTTTGACTTACAACCACAGCTGAACTCAAAATTTCTGTTGCTAAGTGAGACATTTGTTAAGTGAGCTTTGCCCCATTTTATGGACTTTCTTGCCACAGTTGTTAAGTGAATCACTGCTGGTGTTAAGTTAGTAACACTGTTGTTATGTGGACCTAGCTTCCCCATTGACTTTACTTGTCAAAAGAGCCATGGTGGGGCAGTGGTTAGAACGCAGTATTGCAGGCTAATTCTGCCGGCTGCCAGCAGTTCGATTCTCACCGGCTCAAGGTTATCTCAGCCTTCCGTCCTTCTGAGGTGGGTAAAATGAGGACCCAGATTGTTGGGGACAAGATGTTGACTCTGCAACAGTCATAAATATGTATCAACTGCCAAGCATCTGAATTTTCTTCATGTGGCCATGGGGATGCTGCAATGGTCATAAGTGTGAAAAAAATCTTAAGTCATTTTTTTCAGTGCTGTTGTAACTTCAAATGGTCAGTAAAAGGACTGTTATAAATCAAGGACTAACTGTACTTGATTTATGCAAATCAGAAAACAAGTTCGTCATATGGCATTAAAAAAAAACCTTAAAAATAAGTGTTAGAGAAATGTTAGCTGTTAAATTGCAGTTTTGTTTTGTTTTTAATGCAAGTCCTTCACCGTTGTGCTTTCCCCCCAGAGGCTTTCCAAATTCTTCATTGAGGGAGGGCGAAGGTAGCCATCACTTGACACCCCCCTCCCCAACTCCAGCATACCTTGGTTGGCTCTCTTTCTCACCGCAGCTCCACCAGTTCAAGCGCCGAAGAAGCTGTGGGCTTCCCCAGAGGGGCAAACATTACCCCCCCCCCAAAATTTTTTTTACAGGAGCAAGATCTGCCCCAAAAGGGACCTTTGTATCACCCAGCCCTCTCCCAGAAAAATGAAATACCCTAGGAAATATTGAAAAGGCAGAATATTCTTCTGGATGTGAAAAGGAAGAAACATGTTTAAAAAAGACAAAGTAACTCTCCCTGCAGCTTCCTGCCCCGCCTTGTCAACGAGCCATTAAAACCTGAGCTAGTCCCTTTACATAATAAAGAGTTCTTCCCTTCAGCTCCAGGGGATGGGATTAAGGCATGATAATATTGGCCTTTTACCCAACTGACCACATGGTATCTGAAAATTCAACCAAACCTGGACTCAGCCTAGAGAGTTGCCCCTGCATGGCCCCATGGGAGTCTGACAACCAATCAGAATACATTTCTTACATATGAACAGGAAACAGATAGGTGGGGCCGAACAGATTATAAAAAGCCCTGCAAGCCCCTCCCTCGACCCTTCTTCACCCAACACCTGGAAGCATGTGATCACCTTTTCCCCCAGGACCTCAAGCCATGCGGTTCTGTCCACCATTAAAACCATCTTTCTATGCAGCCTCCATGCCTCCAGTGTCTTTTTCCCCACTTGGAGCCAAACCCAGAAGGACATTTCTTCCAACACTTTGTAGGGTATATATCAATAAGAACCAAACACAAGGAAATTAATGAACATGTCTAAAAAGCTCTATTAGGATCATTTTAGTTAGAAATGATAACTTTAAGCTTTCCAAATTCTTGCCAAATGGAACTGAGTGTGCTGGACCAAACTCTGGGTGCAGGTAGGGCTCCCTTCTCCCAATCAGCCCGGGGGGGGGGTGTGATAGGGGGGAAGGGCAGGCCCCTCTCTGCTTGCAAGCCGGCTGCACAGATTTGGTCTTTGGTGCATCTTGTTTCTGAATGCCTTGTCCTTGTCCCGCCTTGTCCCACAGACGAAGAATTTCGCCCTTTGCTACTGGTAGGATTTTCTTCCTTCCGGGGGAACCCAAAGGAAAGAAACACGGCCTTTTGTTGATGCTTCTTCTCCACGCAAAGGGGGCAGGGAAGGGAGCTGGCAGTGGGATCTCTGCCACTGATCCCTCTGGGGAAGCAGCCACGACCTCAACTGCTGGCTAACCCTCCCCACATCGGCAAACGTTACTTGGTGGAACGTTGCATAAATCAGGCATGTTTGCGGCTTGATGAAGAAGCCCTGTTGCAGCTGACTCACCGTCCAAAAATGTGCTGGCTATAAAGAAGTGGCCAAATGGCGAACGTGCTCCAAAATAAACGGAGTTGCAATTCAGGAAGGACCTGGCAGGAGATGGAACCAGCCTTTGCCCTTCTTTGGCTTCTCCTTCTGGGGCGAGCTTTCGGGGGGGGGGTGTTTAAAAGTGAGTCTCGTTGCCTTAAATTCATTGAACTAATTGAATC
The DNA here is from genome assembly GCF_051295495.1 of Thamnophis sirtalis. Lineage (NCBI taxonomy): Eukaryota > Metazoa > Chordata > Lepidosauria > Squamata > Natricidae > Thamnophis > Thamnophis sirtalis. The sequence goes on from NW_028261382.1 coordinate 25,415,848, forward strand.
TCATTGCAGCTCATTTTCAGTGAGTAGATTAAGAAAGGTGACCCATAAAGAATAATAAAGGAATAACTCTGGTAAGGAAGTTGCTGTTGAAGATTCCAGACAAAACCCCACAGGATTAGGATCCAGCTGGGAAGGACCCAATTTTTTGGTGCTGAAGACTTTTGGAAATATTGTCATGTTTTTGAGGAGAGCAAGGATTCAACTCAACTAACCGTGGCCTCCTGGCTTTTCCTGGCCTCCATATGCTTCAAGCCCACCTTGTCTTCTAATCCTATGGATTGGCAATCCGTTTTCCATAAGACTGGCCTTGTGCTGGGGCTCCTCCCTTCCAATGCTTTTAAAAGATTAAAAAGCCCCAGAAAGGGTGGAAGGAGAGGGAGGAAGAGAGGAGAGGGAGGGAGGGATGGTGGGGAGAAAAGGGTGCCAGCAGCCATAAAGCTGGCTTGCTCTTTAGAGTAGCAAAAGCACTTAGACTTATATACCGCTTCACAGTGCTTTCCAGCCCCCTCTAAGTGGTTTACGGAGTCAGCCTCTGGCCCCCAACAATCTGCATCCTCATTTTACTGACCTCGGAAGAGTGAAGACGGAATCAACCTTGAGCCGGTCAGAATGGAACTTCTGGCAGTCAGCAGAATTAGCCTGTAATACTGCATTCTAACCACTCCACCACCATGGCTCATTAGAAGCACTTACACTAACCATCTCACAACTTTATATTAACAATATTAATGAACTTAATGATATTTTTATTTTACTCCACAAATCCATCTCATTCAAGTTTACTTCCCCGCATTTGACGTGGAAATGCACTGAACTTCTTAACCAAGTTCTCATTCTTGTAGCCAATGAAGTGGGTGGGGGGATTTAGTGATTTTCAAAGGAAAAGAAACTTGAGTTTGGCTAGTCATTAAACTCTGGAAACTCACCAGAGGTCCTTAATGGCGTCTGAACTTTAGCCCTGTATCTCCTCCCTTCTGTCTGTGTCATAAATCACATCCACCAGCAAGGTGCGGCAGCCATGCAGGTGGTAGATATGCTTCACAAACAGTTTAGCCTGCTTGTGAGCCGAGGGTAGTCTGCTGCAGGGTATGAAATGTGCCTGTTTGGAGAACAGGTCTTATTACAGTCCAAATTACTGTGTTTCTCCACTTTTCGGCAACTCTACTATAAAGTCCATTGTGATCTCCTTCCTCGGCCTTGTTGGTTCTGCTACTGTTTGCAGAAGTCCGGGGAAGGGGTGTTCCCGGTCATCTCTTCATTGTGGCGCAGATGGTGCAACTTTTCACGTAACTATCCACATCTTTCTTTAGAATTGCCACCAGAATTGCCTCCCGGCTAAGCGTAAAGTTTTTAGAAACCCAAAGTGGCCTGCTGGGTTAGCATTGTAGCTCCTCTGGAGAATTAGAGTACGTAGGGATTCCGGAACGTAGAGTTTTGTCCCCTTCCATGCAAGGTCATCTCTCTTTGTCAAGATGTATTGTTTGTTTTGGAACCAGGGGTCTGCTAGCAGTTCGGTTTTGAGCCTCGTGGTTAGGTCGCTTGTGGGTTGGTCTTGTTGGGCACGGCGTTGCCGCCTAGTGGTCACTTGGGCAGCTATTTGAGTGGAGGGAATGATGGCATCCACTACCTGCTCCCGTTCGCATTTGTACTGGGACATGCAGGAGAGGGCGTCAACTAGAAAGTTCCTCCCCCCAGGGATGTGCTTTAAAACAAAATCAAAATTGAGCCCATTGGACTTGTTTGGGTGATAGTTTCCATGGAGTCTTGAGTGCCTCCAGATTTTTGTGGTCAGTCCAGACTTCGAATGGTTTCTGGCCCTTCCAACAGGTGTCTCCAGGTTAGCAGTGCCAATCTCACTGCGAAAGCCTCCCTTTCCCATGCAGCCCATCGTCTCTTTGTGTCTGTGAGCTTGCAGGAGGTGAAGGGGCAGGGCTGTAAGTTTCCTTGGTTGTTTCTTTGGAGTAGCACCGCTCCCACTGCCATGTCACTGGCATCTGCTTGGATCACAAAAGGTTGCTCGGGGTCAGGATGCTTCAACACCGGCTCCTTTGCAAACATTTCTTTTAGTGTTTCAAATGCCTCTTGGCAGGCTAGGTCCCACTGTAGGAGTTATCCCGGGTGAGGTCTCGTTCCTGGGCTCCCTGTCTTCAGGACGTCTGTCAGGGGTTTGGCAATCTTTGCAAAGGAGGGGACGAATTACCTGTAGAAGTTTGTGAACCCTAGGAAGCTTTGCAGCTGTTTGCAGGTGCGAGGGGGTTGCCAGCCTAAGACGGTTTGCACTTTGGCTGGGTCCATCTCATTTGACACTCGGTAACCCAGGTAGTCTAACCGTGCATGGTGGAATTCGCATTTTGATACCTTGACGTACAGGTTGGCTGCCAGAAGTTTTTCCAGTACTTGGTGGACCAGGGGTATGTGGTCCACTATGGTCTCAGTGTAGGTAAGGATGTCATCTAGGTAGACGAGGACCCCCTTGTAGAAGTGCTCATGCAACACTTAGTTTATTAACTGCATGAATACCGCTGGGGCCCCCTGCAGTCTGAAAGGCCTCACTTTGAATTGAAAGCTTCCTAGGGGGCAGTTGAATGCTGTTTTCCACTCATCTCCCTCTCTGATACGTACTCAGTGGTATGCTTCTCTGAGGTCTAGTTTGGTGAAGACATTTCCCTTGGCCAGATGAGATAGCATGTCTTTCATGAGGGTTGTGTATGCACATGGCATTTATCCCTCAAAAGTCCAAATGCAATCTCATAGTTCCATCTTTTTTTTCTTTGAAGAGAACTGGCGCCGCGACCCGTGGCTTGGCTGGCTCAATGAACCCCCTTGCTAGGTTTTTGTCTATGTATTTGCACATCTCTTGTATTTCCTGGGGTGTCATGGTGTATAGTTTGGGCTTGGGTAGTTTTGCCCCGGGGATTATTTCAATGGCACAGTTTGCCTCACGGTGGAGAGGCAGAACATCGCACTCAGCCTCGCTGAATACTTCTGTAAGGTCCTGATATTCCCTCGGGATCTGTTCAGCCGCTGGGGTTTTGTCGGATGTGGTTGCCAGTTGTTCTAGTGAGTTCTTTTGGGGGGTTTCCTCTGTGGGTGGTGTTTCTGCTTGCTGGTGTGGGAGGGGTTGGGGGCCCCTTGATATCCTAAGTCTGCGGGTACCCCCTTGCCACCAAATGGTTGGTCCCCACTTGTCTAGCCCGGAAAGTCCCAGTATGACTGTGTCTGTCATTTTGGGGGCTATTACGAATCGAATTACTTCCCAGTGATCCGCCTCACTGGTTCAGTCAGGTGATGGGATAGGCTCTTCACATTAGGGACCCATCAACCTGTTTGAACTGGATTGGTTGGGCCAGTCTTTTTTCTCTGATCCCCAGTTTCAGGACTGCGGTTAGGTTGATCAAGCACCTCATGCAGCCTGAGTCTATTAGGGCTTGAAAATCCCCCTGGTTTCCTGTTTTTGGGGCTGTGAGGCATATTGGAAAAACAAAGAGTGAATTGGTTCTCTCACCATTGGGTCATTTTCTCCCTCGTTCTCACTGTCATAGGATTCGGGTGACTGGTTGTCGTTGCCTGGGGTTTCACCACTTTCGCCTGACGGGGAAGGGGCCTCTGCAGCCTGGAGGGCTTTCCGGGATGTGTTGGTGGTCCGTTTGGGGCCTCGTTTTGGACACGCCCTTGGCAGTGGGTCTGGCCTTGGTTTTGGGGCTGCAGTTGGGCCACATGGCCCATCTCCCCCCATCTGTAGCATTTCAGCGGACTTCAAGGGAGGGCTGGTCTCAGGGCCCGCTGCGGTGCTGTGGCTCCCCGTCGGCTGGGTGGTTTCAGATCAGGTTGTCCTCTCTCTTTTGTGTCCGGTTGCTTTCTCACGTCATTGGCGCGCAGCCCGCTGTTGACTTTTGTTGCTACTCGGAACCACTTAGAGAGTTGATTTGGGATGTCGCAGTATGCAGTTATCTGGGCAATTTGCTTGTCCAGGCTTGTCCTGAAAAAATGCTCCAGCAACCGCTCTGAAACACTTTACAAGTTGACACATGGAACACTCTCCCCCAGCATATAAGAAGGAACTCTACTCTGCAAGGAGTTCAATGGCAGGCAAGCAGGACTGTCCCAACAGGACCCAAGAGTAAGTGGAGGAGCCTTTGATGCACTTAATTTTTACTGTTGATTTCTCTAATCCATTTATGCATATATAAATATGCATTTTTGCTTCTGAACTTTGTTGAACCCACCCCAGAATATGTGAGGAGTGAGGTGGGCTATAGATATTCTTAAATAATTGAAAGGGCTACAAAATATTTTAAAATAATGAAATTTTGCTGCAAAAATTCCGCAATTACGAAGAGAGTGTTCTAAGGATTTGTCTGAATTTCTCTGGAAATTGGTCTTTTTCAATTGGTCATCACAGAGGTAGATCTGTTGCATCGAGGAATGACGAGTCCCACAATTTAGTGATGCAAAGGAGTCCTTTTTCTCTCTTCCCAGATCTCCCACCACTCTTATTTCACTGAAAGACCACACTAGCTATGAATCTTGGGAGAAATTGAGGTTTCCTACTTTCTGAAAGGATAATCAACTTTTTAAAACAAATAATCAACTGATTATAATAAAACATAATTGAAAAAATAAAGCAACAGTTGAGTTTTGCACCAGCTATTGCTTCTTTTTTATTGAGGCAATATAAATTTCCTAAATTTAGTTATTTATTCAGTCTGAGGCTGAGGCCCACTCAGTTACTGTCTGGTGTTTTGTATTCTGTCGTAGCCTGGCGACTAATCAATGAACCAATATATTATTATTAGTTCAGTTTGTATGGCCACTCTTTTGCCAAGGAACTGAACTATTGCATGGATGACTGGTAGCTTCATACCTGGGGGGAGTTCCCATAATAACCATCCTTTCTTTCTGGGCACTGGTGCAGGTGTGGTGAGGACGAATTGCTCTGAAGAGAAGTTACAATATTACAGCAGGAAAAGTTGAATGTTCTAGTCTGCACAGGCCAATAAGCTCAACTACTGAGGTTTAAATATTTGTTTGTTTCTTAAATTTATTTGCCACCAATTACACCATGGGATTACTCTAAGCAGTTTACAATAATAAAGAGGAAGAAAATGACAGGAATGTAAACAGAACAGAATTAAAATAATAAAACCACAAAATAAAGAAGGAAAAAGAATACGAGAATGCATTAACAGAGTTGGAAGGGACCTTGTAAATCATCTAGTCCAACCTCCCCCACTCCCAAGCAGGCGACCCTACACCATTTCTGATACAGATGGCAGCCCAGTCTCTTCTTGAAAGCCTCCAGGGATGAAGCTCCCACAACTTCTGTTCCATGGGTTGATTTCTCTCACTGTCCGGATATTCCTCCTTATTTCCAGGTTGAATCTCTCCTTGGTCAGTTTCCATCCATTCTTCCTTGACTGGCCTTCAGGTGCTTTGGAAAATACCTTGACACCCCCCTTCCTCTCTTTGGCACCCCCCAAATATTAGAAGACTGTTATCCTGTCTCCCCTGGTCCATCTCTTCCCTAGACTAGCCATGCCCAGTTCCTGCAACCATTCTTCGTATGTTTTAGTCTCCAGTCCCAATAACCTTTAGCCAAGGTTATTAAGCAAATCATTGCAGTTGTTAGGCAAATCATGCAGTTAGGCCTGGAGACTAAACCATATAAAGAACGGCTGCAGGATTTGGGTCTGGCTACTTAGAGACAAGAAGGATTAGTGGGGACATGATAGCGTGTTCCAGTAGTTGAGGGGCTGCAACAAAGAGGAGATGGGGATCAACCTGTTTTCCAAAGCACTGGAAAGCCAGACAAGGAATAATGGATGGAAACTAATCAAGGAAAGATTCAACCTAGAAATAGGTTGGACGTTAATCGAAGAGAGAAGCAACCTGGAATTAAGGAGAAACCTCCTGACAGTGAGGACCATTAACCAGTGGACAGCTGGCCTCCAGAAATTGTCACTGGAGGTTTTAAAAGAAGAGTCTAGCCAGCCACTTGTCTGAAATGGTATAGGTTCTCCTGCTTGAGCAGGGGGCTGGACTAGAGGATCTCTGAGGTCCCTTCCAGTTTCTATTCTTTTCTAAGGATTCAAAGGATTCAACTTTCCCTGTGAATCTGGCTCCTTGGAAGCCAGCAGGGAACATGGTGATCACGTGACTCCTCAGTTGTAAAAACATGCCCCCTGCCATGTGCCCAAATTTTGATCACAGGACCATGGGGATACTATGATGTTGTAAGTGCAAGGAATGGTTGCAAATCACTTTTTCAGTGGCTCTTTAACTGCAAACAGTTGCTAAATGAATGGTTATAAATTGAGGACTACCTGTAGAGAGGAAAGGAGGTTGGGTTTGGCCCCAAAAAGCTTTTCTCAGCCTGAGGCTGGTCTGAGTTCCACTAAGTCTCTGAACTCCTTTTGCAAACGAGTTGTGTTTCTTGTTGACCAGCTGTTGTCCCAAAGCTGTTTTTTTCTTTTGAAGACATTTCCGCTGCTCATCCAAGAAGTTTCTTCAGCTCTGGCTGGATATTGGGGAAATGAAAGGATTTATCCTCCTTGCAGACAGCTGGTCTTTTGCATCCTTTGAGGGGGTCATTGAGACCACCTGGAGGTTTGTCTGTGTCCTCAGGGTCACCTGAGTGGTGCAAATGGCTGTGGAGCCTTCTAGGAACTGCTGAAAGGACCATGTTGGAGATTGGAGAGACATGATGTCGTATCCCCCCCCCCCTCTGTGGAGAGAGGGCTGTTGAGTTTGGACAGAGATGGCCTCTGTGACCCCTCTTTCAAACCAGCGGTCCTCTCTGTCCAAAATGTGGACTTTGCTGCCTTCAAAAGAGTGGGCTTTGTCTTTTGAATGCAGATGGGCTGCTGAATCTAGTCCTGATGTGCTTGTTCTCCTATGTTGAGCCATGCGTTTATGAAGCGGTTGCTTTGTTTCCCCACTGTACAGATCTGCACGTGGCTCACTGCATTGTGTTGCATATACAACCATGTTGCTCAGTTTCGGTGTTTTATCCTTGAGGTGGACAAGCTTCTGCCTCAGTGTATTCTTTTTTTTTTTTAAATAAATGTTTTTTAATTTTAGTTTAAAACAGGTACAGCATCTTTCTTTACATCTGTAGAAAATGTATCAATCAATTACAGATAAGTTTTGGTACATCTCCTCCACAGTCAACCAACATAACTCATATTAACTCAAGCATTATTATATATCCATTTTCATTTATCTGTAATTATTATTTAGAAATATTAATAAAAGTAATAATCTTGAACAATACCTGCCCACACCGGTGCGAAAAAAAAAAATCAAAAGAAAAAAAGGACAAATAAAAATTAAAAATTAAAATAAAAAATAAAAAATAAAAATAATACAAAAAAAGACAAAAACGACAAGTGACAAGGCAGGAAAACAAAACAAAACACAGGTGTCTATTATGGAAAAAAAAGGAAGTATATCAACTGGTTACAACATGCTTTGGTGCTTCTCTTCCATTAACTCATATTAATTCAAATATCTTAACTCGAATATTTACCATATCAACATCATTATACCTCCAGTTTAAATTACCTATGGTTATTTAAACATCCTTCATCCTTAGCTATGCTAAAGAATTAATCCATAACACATGCTGACAATTCATTTACTTATTTGTAAAATCCTCTATTATCATCAAATCCTCATATCCTATTTTAGCTGGACATCCATAATATTTAATTATATCATATATCATAACATTTTCCCAGTATTGATTAACATTTGATTGTATGTATTTTATTTAGTTTTTTTAATAGTGATAATTATTGTAGTTAATACTCCTTATGTATAATCTAAAGATGTTTTCTCATATCCAATTGTTAGTTATCATATCAACTCCACATTATATACATTACTATCAATATCAATTATTATTCAACTATATCTGTTACAAGAAAAAGCAATTAGGTTTAACTAGTTTTCAATTGTATTCTTCAGTCTATCAGCCAGTTCCAAATTATATATATTACTATCCATATCAGTCATTATTCAGCTATATCTATTACACATTAAGGTAATCAGATTTAGCTAATTTTAAATTACGTTCTTCCATCTGTCAGCCAGTGTCTCTCCAATAGCAAAAACTTCTCAAGCCAATTGCCACGCGTTGGATAAATTTACCAAATGTTTTCATAAGCAAATCCAGACAAAGATATTTTTGCACCTTTGGACTCTGAATGTCAGTGATGAAATAATAATGTTGTCCTGGGCTTGTAAAATTTTCCAAATTAACTTTAATTCTCAAGGGTGGATTTTCCATTCCTCCTGCACTCTGTCTCTTTAAATGAGTCTTCTTTATAGCTCCCCCCTCCTTTCTTCCTCTGAGATAGACCAGACACCATTTCTCACATTTTCCATTTGTATTTCAGAAACATTTAAACATTCAACGATCTCAGTTTTTACTTCATATTTTAAAATCAGATGATCCAATTTTCTTTCCAGCCTTTGATAAGAGTCAAAAAGCCCTCTACATGCGGAAAAAAGAATCTGAAATGAAATCTTAGAGGTATTTTGAGACGCCATGATGTGTCATAGTTAAAAATTGCAAGCTCTTTTTTTTTTTTCCACAGACTTCGAAGCACTTTTCTTAGTCTCTTACAGGCTGTGCAATCTTATCTGATCGTAAACAGAGCCAAGTAATAAAGTAATAAAAATGTCGAATCGTGACGGGCTAATTAGTAGAAAATAAATTTTACGATCCACTTAGGGAGATTCAGAGGGGGGAGGATGTCGAGGAGTTTCTTGAAGCATTTAAGAAGTAAAATAACCACCAGCCATAAATCCATTAAAAAAAGCCAATTCGCCGCTAAATTTCCCTGTTCTTTGGTTTCAGTTAGCTTAAGTTTTTAACGCGAACAGTCTCTCTTGGATAATAAAATCAGCTTACCAGATGGCATCACTTCTACCATTCTTAGGGGCAACCTGCAGTTTCAGTTAGCACGCAGCTAATCCAAAAAGGAATTGGCACGAGGAGTTAATACCCCAACCCCCCCAGAGACTTGCGGGTGTCTCTGAGGTCCTGGGTCTCTCCTCACCTTCACTGTCGTCTACGGGACAGCTAGAGTTCAAAGAACCCGTCCAAAAATCCTTCAGTATAGAGGAATTTCAGGAGTAGCCTGAAACTCCATCTTCTCACTGCTAAGCCCCGCCTTCTTCCTGCCTCAGTGTATTCTTGGGTTTGAAGTGTGCACACATGCTGTGTTGGCTGAAGATCCTCCTGAGCTTTTTCGATATGACTGCAGCATAAGTAATTACAATTTTTTGCTTCATTGATTGTTCTCTTCGTTGTCTGTTATGGAGGGTCTTTTTTGAAATTTGATGAGAAGCAAAACGTCTTCAAAGAAAAAGCAGAAAGTCCAGTTAGCTCTTGAAAAAGCACCTTTGGGATCACCACGACCAGAATCTCTATAGCCGTTGACCTTCTCTTGATTCATTCTGCCCCTCCAGATCCTTTCGTCTTTGAGGGAAGCCTTGATTTGGCAAAAAATGTGTCTTTCGTACACACCATGGGGAACGGACTGCATCTCTACGTTGACCTCCTTTGTCACCTTTTTAAAGGTAAAATGCCCCAACATTTATCTCTTTACTCAAAAGGTCTTGCTTCAAATAGTCAAAAATCATCCAGACCCTTCTTTTCCGTAACCTTTTTGAGAGGCACTGAATAAAACTCTGCCCGGTATTTAAAGTGACGCTGCTTTGCATAAAACATGAGGGTATTTTGGAATTTTATTTTTGATCCTTTCTTAATGATGCCCAACATGAAATGCCCCGTTGCCTTTGCTGCTGCTGCTGCTGCTGCTGCTGCTGCTCCTGAATATGGCAATTCTTTTTGTGAAGTCATCCGGCAACCCTCAATTCCTTTTCCTGGTCAGTTACCTCCCCTGGTTCAGACCCCCATCAGAGCATCTTAAGATCCTTTCCCACTCCCCCTTGCTGTGAAAGCCCCTCTCCTGCCTTGTGGGAGGGATTTGTTTGGACTTTCCACCACCTCTTTTGTTCTACTTGTGCTAAAATGCTGGGGTCTCATCATGCACAGGCTTTATTCAGTTCCAGCCTTTCTGGCTTGTTTTAGCTTCTCTTATCCTGTGATCATATAGGATTTCTTATGAAAGACTTTGTCCAAAGTTCTTGGAAAACCCAAGCAAGCTTTTGATCCATCTCTGATAGCTGATTCTCACGTAGAAGCCTAAACTATTAGTGAAACAGGATGGACCTTCACAGAAGCCATGTTAATTCTTCTAAGGACTTCTATGTCCTTATTTTTTGTCTTTGATAATCATTTCCCCAGAACAGATGTTAATCTGAGTAGTTCATAGTTCCTGGAATGGCTAACATTGTCTTTTCCTTACTCTGGCACCGAAGCAGATGTTAGGGGCATGATACCTATTTCATATTTGTAGAAAACTCAACTTGATGATGTTGATGGTGCACTGATGATGTTATCTAGTTGCGTCATTAAACATCTGCAAAAAAACAACCAAGCTCAGAGAATATCACAGTTATGCACAGTTCAGCCCTGAACAACAAATAGCCACTTCTATTGGTACCAACTTATTAAGTTATAATTATTAGAACACTTTTGAAGATTTCAGGTTAAGCTCCAATGATTTGCTTGTGATCAGTTCTGGTTAGTGATTTCCAGAATGTTGCATCTTGGAAACCAGCTTTGGCTTCATTTCCTACCGTTCCTTTCCTAAAATAGGACTTCTGGCACCGCTGTTGACCAATGTGGTCCTCAGTGAAGAGAAACCAAGGCATTCATTCAGCTTCTCTCCAGCCTCTCTGCCCTTCTTGATACTCCATCCCTGGAGTAAGACAAGGTAAATGTTTTAGATCACCTACATTAAAGGACGGATTTCCTCCGAATGTTCTTGGGATCCAGTTATGGCCAAACAAGATACCGTATGTAAAATCAATTATGTTTGCCCCACGTTATCTCAGGGGTGAAGTCAGAGCAGGGGTGAAATCCAGCAGGTTCTGAAGAACCAGTTGCAAAAACTTTGAGTAGTTCAGAGAACTGGTAGCGGAAATTTTGAGTAGGAAAATTTTCCGGAGAAACAACAAATACAACCTCTGGAGGGCCCCAGGATTGGGGAGGGAATTGGAATTTTGCAGTATCTTTCCCCTGCCATGCCCACGAAGCCACGCCCACAGAACCGGTAGTAAAAAATTTGAATTCCACCACTGAGTCAAAGGATCAGCAGTACCCAGGTCCATGGTAGTGAACCTATGGCATGTTGTCAGAGGTGGCATGCAAAGCCCTCTCTGTGGGCATGTGCGCCATCGCCAACTGCTCTTCTTGTTTCCACTGCGCACATGTGCACCAGTGAGCTGGTCTTCATGGACATCGGAGCACTGAAAAATGCCCTAAAAATGGCTAAAAACAGGCATACAGTAACTGCACCACCCAGCTAGTTTTTGGGTTTCCAGCTCTCTGGGGCGCATGTACACACTTTCCAGTTTGGGCACTTGGTGCCGAAAAGGTTTGCCACTACTGACCTATGTTAATGAAAATATTTACTACTGTAAGAATGAAATTGTGTAATAAGCTAAAATAGTCCCACACTGAAAGCATAAGACTTTCCCCCCCTTCAGCCCCCTCCTCTCCAAAAAGAGTTCTGAAGACTTTCTCTTTCTGGTCCTGGAAAACTTTCCCTTGATATATCTATATTAATGGAAGGCCTTCATGCTTAAATCCCTTCCTTCCTTCCTTCCTTCCTTCCTTCCTTCCTTCCTTCCTTCCTTCCTTCCTTCCTTCCTTCCTTCCTTCCATAGAAAGTTAGCACCCACCCACCATTCTTCTTCATAGAAGAATGAAATATTTTAGAAATATTATAAAAGGCAGAATATTATATTTCCCTAAAGGAGAAACATGCTCTTGGAGACCAGTCCCCATCTTTCTTAATAGCCCCAGCAGGATTGGGCCATCCTACTGTATTCACAAGACAAAAGGCCTTCAGCTCCAGAATGATGGGATTAGCGCTCACTCAAGATCTAAGGGACATGGTGGCTCAGTGGCTAAAACTCTGAGCTTGTCGATCAGAAAGGTCGGCTGTTTGAATCCCTAGTGCCGTGTAACAGAGTGAGCTCCCGTTACTTGTCCCAGCTTCTGCCAACCTAGCTGTTCGAAAGCTTGTAAAAATGCAAGTAGAAAAATAGGGACCACCTTTGGTGGGAAGGTTACTATGGAAGGAAGCCATATGAGTATGGAGACATCTTCGGACAGTGCTGGCTCTTTGGCTTTGAAACGGAGATGAGCACCGCCCCCTAGAGTCAGGAACAACTAGCACGCATGTGTGAGGGAAACCTTTATCTCTACCTTACCAGGACAAAGCCATTAAGACCCAATAGGAATTGCCCAACACCCTTTCAGAACACAAACTTCCCCATTACATTGCACCACTCAGCAAGCTTCAACCAGACAACCTCAGCTATGACCTCTAATAACCCCTGCCTGGCCCCATGGGAGTCTGACAGCAGACAATAAAATACATATTCTTGCACAGGAACAGGAAGCTCAAGTTCAAAGCCCAAGAGAGGGTGTAAATACCTCTCTCTCTCTCAACTCCATGTGGTCAGCTGCACCAGGACTGTGGGCTTGATGGTTCTGCTCCATTAAACCATCTTTCCAATCAGCTTCCGTGTTTCCAATGTCCTTCTCCCCACTTGGAATTGAACCCAGATGGACATTTCTTTCAACCCACCCTCCCCCCTCCCTCCCTCCCTCCCTCCCTCCCTTCCTTCCTTCCTTCCTTCTTACCTACCTACCTACATTTCCTCTCAATTTCATTACCTGCAACTCTTCTTTATTCTAGCCACTGGCCAGTGATCTGTCTCCTGGCTGACCCAGGAACTCTGCTCTAACCCTGAGCTGACCCACAGACTTTCATTACATCATCCTGCAGCCTGATGGGAATAGCAGTTGACACCATGATGTCATCCAGCGGAAGAATGTGCCTTGTGGTTTGGTGTGGCCATTCTTGGGAAAGAGAGCAGAAGAGGGCAGAAACAGCAACAGAAGCAACAGAGGCAAAATAAATCGACATTGAAAAATGGCACCGCTGATTTAAATGGCAGCCACAGATGGGGCTGGCAGCAAGGGACTTTTAATCAATGGCAGCATTAATAGAAAGGAAGGGGGAAGCCAGAAAGAAAAGCAATGTGACAGGAAGGCCAAAGGTTCCATAACTGTCTCCAAATGTTGGCAGAGCAAGGAAGGTTGCTGGATGGGAAGGGAAGGATTGCCTGGAGAAGCAGATCAAAGGTTGCCAAGAGTCCTGCTCCCTCTGCATCTGGCGGCCAGGCGGCCTTCAGGCAGCAGCTGCAGACTGGCGGAAGATGCTCCCTCCAAAAGCCCAGAGGCTTTTGAACCGGTTGGGCATCCCAAACTGGGCTTAGACAGTCGGGATCCTTCTGCTTCCACTAGCAAAATTGCATTTATTTATTTATATGCCAGGCAGTTGGCAATGCGGTCTGAAGCACTGATTGTGCAGTAGAACCAGCATTTCCCCCCACTTGATGGAGGCCTCTTGTTGTTGGCTGGGGCAGGGGGGGGGCTCCAGGACAGCTCCACAGTCATGAGCCTTGTTGCAATCTGCATTTCTGAGAGCTGACAGCTTGGGGGGGGGAGGGGCAACCAGAATAATTCCAGGGATAAATGCACAAAGTTTGGGAAACAAACAGGACAAACTTGAATTATTAATACATGAAGGTAGATATGATAGAGATGGAATTACTGAAAATTGGTGAGATGAAACCAATGACTGGAATGTACTGATAGAAGGATACAAACTGTTAAAAAACAACAACAGACCCCATAAAAGAGGAGGTGGAGTTGCATTATATGTAAAACTATATTTTTACACGGAAGTGCACAAAAACAAAGATTTAAACCTCATAGAATGCACATGGGTCAATATAAAAGAAAAAAAGAATGACATGGACATAGGTGTATGCTACAGAACACCCCACCAAGCAGAAAAAATAGATGTACATTTTGCTAACCAATTAACAAATATATGTAGGAAATACACTACAATTATCCTAACATCAAATGGAAGACTAATTCTGCACCAAGTGAGAAATTGAATAGGTTCCTGACCAACCTAGCTGACATCTTTGTTGTCAAAAGGTAGAGGAGGGAACTAAAGGGACAGGCTTAATTCTTACATATAGAGAAAAAAATTATAGAGGGAGTTGAAACAGCAGGGACCTTGGGTAAGAGCGTCCATGTCATAGTGGAATTCAATATAATGCAAATGCAAGCAATAGAACATAATCTTACTAAAGTCTTAGAAATTTCAAAGAGCTGATTTTAACAAACTCAGAGAGCGCTTAGGAAAGATTTCTTGGATGAAAATCTTAAAGAGGAAAACAACTCAAGAAGCTTAGGAAACTGAAAAATATGATCATAAAAGCCCAGTCCAGCACAATACTATTCAAAAAGAAAAACAAGAAATACAAGAAGAAACCAGCATAGCTGCACAAAGATCTCTCTGATAAACTGAAAGACAAAAAGGATAAATAAAAAGATGGAAAGAGGGACACATAACTAAGGCAGAATATCAGCATATAGCCTGAATGTAAAAAAGAAAAAAAGTCAACAAAATAATAAGTCGCTAATGGGAGAAGATGGCAAGTAAATAACAGGCAACAGAGAGGAAGCAGAGTTGCTTAACTCATTTTTCATGCAAAAAAGAAGCAATAGCCCAACCTACCAAAAACATAACCGTAAAATACAGACTAGAAATAAAAATGAAAATAAGCACAAAAAAAATGGTAAGAGAACACCTTTCTTATCTTGATGAATACAAATCACCGGGACCTAATGAATTACATCCCAGAGTTCTAAAGGAGCTGGCAGATGTGAACCATTGTATCATATCTTTCAAAAATCCTGGAGCACTGGGGAACTACCTGAGGACTGGAAAAGAGCTGATGTGGTTCCCATCTTCCAAAAATGAAGGGGGAAAAAACAGACCCAGGAAACTACAGACCAATCAGCCTAACATCAATACGTGGGAGGATCCTGGGAAAGATAATTTTTTTAAAAAAAACAGATCTGTGAACATCTAGAAACAAAGTTATAACTAATAGTCAGCACAGGTTTGTTCAAAACAGATCATGCCAAACCAATCTTATTTCATTCTTTGACAAAATAACCAAATTAGTAGACCAGTGAAATGCTGTGGACATAGTATACAGACTTCAGCAAGGCATTTGACAAAGTAGACCACAACCTACGGTACTTCTGGATACACTAGAAAAAAGTGGGACCGATAGCATTACCACCAGAAGGATTTGTAATTGGCTGACACCATCCTATGTCACTGCTTGAAGACCCTGATGAACATTCATGGACAAAGTCAAGCCGTTTTAGGAACAGTTGGATAAGAAAAAGCTAGCAGACTTCCTGATCCAACCTTGAAAGAAATGGATGCCCATATAAGGAATCACAATAGGTCCATGGCACACATTTAACCAGTGATGGAGCACTGGTTCTGCCATCCAGCCGTTCCACCAATTAATTGTTTTTACAGTCAGGAAACCATCCCTTATGGATCTTGGATCTTTCTTTATCACTCTTTATTGATAAAGTGGCAAAATTGATAAAGATAATTCTGTGAACATTTGCTTAAACACTGGATTGCTCTTATATATCTATTAAAATATGTGTGATTCATTTGTTTTATTCCAGTGCATGTATGTACATATATTGCTTTATATTTTGGCATTATTTAAATTTTCGTAGTTTTCTAGGTTGTAGAAAACCAAACATTTTCTGTCTTTAAATGAAGAACTTTTGCGTTTTTTGTCTCTGCCTCCTGTAACTCTTTAATAAAAGAACTGAAGAGTAGCGGATTCAGGACTGAACTTTCTGGGACCCCCACTCAGAAACCCTTTCCAATCAGACCCTCCAATTTCAAGCTAGTTATGCATCCTCTTAATTGTCATGTTCTCGCCAACACTTATGTAACTTGCTAATTTGCATGTCATGAGATACTTTGCCTAATTGCTGAAGTCAAGTTATATTATATCCTCGCCACATCAACCTCATAATTTACTAAGGATGCTGTCCAAACAAAATAATGAACTCATTTATTCTTGGCAAATTCAAGCCGACTTCTAGTCATCACTGAGGTTGGAAGCAGCTGCAGAGAGCACTTCACCGCCATGAATGCTCACATGAAGCACCTCGCGAAACTACTTCACTTGGCTTGATTCGTGGCTTCCAAATTGATTATTTTTTGTTTCCCTAAATGCTGAGTTTCCCAAATTCTCCTTTCCTTTCCTTTGGAGAATGAGGGGCGTTTTCCTTCCTCTGGTCATCTGGACTTCACCGGTTCTCCAGAGTTTCTCAGAGACAACCTCCTAAGGTTTGTTCAGCAAGTTCATTCTGCACCTGGCAAAGGATCAAGGGTGAAATCCTCCCGGTTCGGCCCAGTTTGGCCCAACCAGCAGGGACGATTGGCATCACTTCTCTGAACTGGTGGCAAAAACTCCTGGTGGCCCCGCCCATGCCCACCTGGTCACTCTGTCGCCCAGTCACCACTCACCTCTTCCGGCCACTCGCTTGGCCCCTCTGTTCGCTCAACCCGCCCACCCAATCCAAATGTATCTCCCTCCGTTCACAGCAGAGCTGCTGCTCCCTTTATGGTCCCCTATAAAGGGCCAGGGGGGACCATAAAGGGATCAGTAGCTCCGCTGTGAATGGACTCCTACATGTGTGACATTGAGTTGGCCACACCCATTCAGTCATAGCACCGCCACCAAGCCACGCCCACAGAACCGGTAGTAAAAATATTGGAATTTCCCCACTGCTAAGGATCCTGAAATCCTCAGGTCATTGATCCTTTCTCTATCAAACTGGCAGGAATAGCCAACACCCCAGGAGACAAACTTGGGATCCAAAAATATCTTGATAAACTTGAACGACAAGTCCTGTCCAACAAAATGAATTTCAATGTGGAGAAAAGCAAAGCTTTACATTTAGGCAGGAAAAATTGAATGTACAAGTACAGATTAGGCAAGGTCTGGCTCAAAAACAGTAACCATGAGAGGGACCTTGGAGTCCTAGTGGATGATCACTTGAATATGAGCCAGCAAGGTGCAATAGCAGCCAAAAAAGCTAATACAACCCTGGGTTGTATAAACAGAGTCATAGAATCCAGATCAGGTGAAGTCTTAGTGTCACTTTATAAAACCCTATAAGGCCACACCTGGAATATTGCAACCAATTCTGATCACCAGACTACAAAAAAGGATGTTGAGACTTTGGAAAAAGTTCAGAGAAGAGCAACTAAGATGATCAAAGGCTGCAGGATTTGGGTTTGGCTAGTCGAACGAAAAGAAGAACTTGATAGCAGCATTCCAGTATTTGAGGGGCTGCCACAAAGAAGAGGAGGTCAAATTATTATCCAAAGCATCAGAGGGCAGAATAAGAAATAATGGTTGGAAACAAATCGAAGAGAGAAGGAACCTGGAATTAAGGAGAAACTTTCTGATAGTGAGGACAATTAACCAGTGGAACAACTTGCCTCCCAAAATTGTGGGCATTCCCATCACTGGAGATTTTTAAGAAGATACTGGAATTGGACAGTCACTTGTCTGAGATGGCATAGGTCTGTGATGGAGAACCTTTTAGACACCAAATGCCCAAACTGAACTGTGCATGCATGGACATGTGCAAACATGTGCATGCGTGGACATCCATCCCTACAGACTTCTAGCTATCCAATTTGGGATGAATTTCCTTGGAATGGTGTGGGAGTAGGAATGGATTTCCAGAGGAAAAATTGCAAACTACTGGAACCAGGTGACCCTGAGGACACAGGTGGCCTCAATGACCCTCTAAAAGGATGCAAATGACCAGCTGTCTGCAAGAAATAGAAATCCTTCCATTCCTCACCATCCTCTCAAAGCTGAAGAAGCTTCTTGGTGAGAAGAGAAACATCTTCCAATAAAAACCAAGAAAGCCAGTTGCATCCTGAAAAAGCACCTTTGGGACACCTCGCTCCCAGCTCCCAGCTCCACCAACCACCAAGGGCTGGCCTCCTCTTTATGGGCTGGAATCAGAGGTGGCATTCAGCAGGATCTGACCAGTTCTGCAGAACCGGTAGGGAAATTTTGAGTAGTTCAGAGAACTGGTAAATACCATCTGTGGCTGGCCCCGCCCCATCTATTCTCTGCCTCCCGAGTCCCAGCTGATCGGGAGGAAATGGGGATTTTGCAGTATCCTTCCCCTGGAGTGGGGAGGGAATGCAGATTTTACAGTATCTTTCCCCTGCCACATCCACCAAGCCACGCCACGCCCACCAAGCGACACCCACATAACTGGTAGTAAAAACTTTTGAATCCCACCACTGGCTGGAACTTTCTAAGTGACCCTTCCCTACTGGTTCACAAAAGTGAGCGTGTGTGCATGTGCTTAGCCTTACGTGCATGTGCTTTGGATAAAAAAAGTGCCTAAATGGAGCGGCATAGAGCCAGGAGGGGAACCCACAATTTCCACTACAGTTTGGGTGAACTGGTCCAAACCGGCAGAATCCCACCTCCGACCCACTGGCTGCAATGCCTTTTCCACCTTGATTTCTGTCCAGGAATGTTTGGCTTTCTTGGGTGGCCCCAAAGGCTCCCAAGAGTCACTTGATTGTTGTGCGTGACAGAACAAATGCACTAACTAATAGAGAAATATTTTTATTTTCCAGGTTTAGGAAGACTGCCTTGAATTCATGGAAGCAGTCAGTGTGAAGTGACTGTAGAAACAAACAAAGAAATAGTTACATTTTCACCATCTTGCCATGGGCCTCATTTGTGTAATACCATCACTGACAATGTTACAACATTCATATCAATTTACTTCACTTTAGTAAAAATGACATAAGAATATCAACAAGGACAGAAATGATGCCAATTTCACAACTCATGATTTAACAGATGTTTGGCTTTAACAGCCAGCCCTTCATCCCAAACGGCCTGTTAAATTGAGGCTTCCTTGTATTATTAACACTTCTAGTTTCCCAGACATGGATATTTTACAGAGGAATGATTGAACTTATGTAAAATCCAATTGATGCTCATTGTTTCATTTGAAGAATGTATTAACAACAAGCTTTTATTTGCTAATGATAAAGATTTTGTCTGCTTCTGTTTCTAAAGAGAATGTATTTATTTTCCCAATCAAGGAATTGGAGAAAATATTGCTTAAGTTTTAAAAAAATAAAGTAACTGTTAACACTTTACAAGTTCAAATTTAAAAAGAAGATTTTTAAATTGTAGGTGTTATTTTCTTAATATTAAGAGAAAGGATTGCTCTAGCAGCCGTGGTGCTCAGTGTCACATCATTCAACTGATTTCGTTGTATTTATTTTGTACAATAACAATAAAGACTGTACTATACTGCCTGCCCACAGACTATTATTTGGTATTCGTTGAAAGTCAGATGCCTGTAATTTGCCTAAGGTTCCATCCTGCCTTTTTTTATAATGTAAGATTTTGCAAAATTCTACATTTTAGAACACTTTTCAATCTATAAATGAAGGAAAAACCCCAAAGTGTCAGCAAGAGAATTGGGAATGCCAGAAATAAAAATAGGAATGTTGGAAGCATAGTAATTTTAACTGCAGCTAGTCTACCAGGCAAACATAATAAGAGATTATAAAATTATAAATGTATAGAATTATTGGGAGGAGCACTTGGGTTGTAAAGAATACCTCTCCCGGGCAGCAGTCCAAACTAAAACCTCCAGAAGATAGCCGTCCATCTTGACTACAACCCATCCAGTCATGGGGAGCCTCTCTTTTATCTCTAGCATTATAGTAAAACAATAAAACCAGATTGACCTTCCCCATTTCTTGGTGGTGGTTCTTTGTACCATGTGTTATGTAAATGGAGGGTCTTCATTGTCCAAGCAAGTAACAAAGGGCATAAGCGTCACAGGACCTGTGTTGCAGAGATCCAGACAATCTCTAGATGGCAGCAGAGAAAATAGAAATAAAATGCTTCTTCTCTGCCATCTAGTGGTCTGTGCATCCCCTCAAAACCCCTCTCAGTTAATACTAATTAATATGAATACCCTTCCCTCAGTCTAAAGCAGGAGTGTCAAACTCAAAGCCTGGGGGCCTGCGGGGTGCTTGGATCTGGCCAGCGGGGCAGCCTTGGAAACAACAAAATACTGGCATGCCATGCTTCTGCCAGTGAAAACGGATGCAGCGCTCCTAGCTGTTTTCGCTGGCAGAGGGTTGTGGGAGGCCATCGCAGCCGAAAATGGAACTTGGGAGCCCGTTTTTGCTGGCCCACCACAGGGGCCAACACAAAAGATGCTGGCCATTCCCACCTTGCCCCCCTCCGAGGTCGAACACAACCCTGATGCATCCCCCAATGAAATTGAGTTTGACACCCCTCATCTAAAGTGAAGGGTGAGGTGAGATGGATAATTCCTCTATTCTGTTCCCCCTAGCATTGGGCATCATGTTGCAAACAATACAGTATACTTTTGCAAAGCTGCCTTTTATTCTGCTCCCAAAGTTTAATCTCTTTTTATGGTTTCACAGTGGTGGGTTTCTTTACCTGATGTCAAGAGAACATGAAAATGTTCACCAGGGCCCTCTCCTGGAAGCCCACGGTTGAAGCACAGAGACTGTTAATGGTCCTGAGAATTCCTGCTTTGTTTTCATCAGTAATTCTGATCCTTAAGAACAGTCTGGTTGATGTTAGAATTGAGAACACAGCAGATAAAAACCAAACAGCTTGGCAGGCGAAGGCTTGAGGGGGGGGGGGTGTTTGAAGAAGACTTGCCACAGCCCAGCTCATTTTCCCTAAAGCGAAGTGTAAATTTAACTAATAGACTCTTTGCTTTGTTCTAATCAGAAGAGAAACTGAATCTATTTATCTTGGAAAGGGCAAGTTGAGTTTGTATTAAAATGTGTACTAAGCAGATTTCTCTACTGTTGTACTGGTATTTGGCCCCAAATCATCCATAAACACTGTGGTTGCAGAAGGGATGTAGAGATGAATATTTCCAGCCCTCTGACTCTGCATCGCCCTGGCTGGGATTAACTCGGAGGTCTCCTCGCCACAAGACGCATGATGGACTGGAGCTGAACTGGAGGGGACCAAAGCTCTCCACGACTTTCAAGCAACACAACCGAGCTTTTGCTGCGGTGTGCAGCACCCCCAAAACGCTCAGTGCAGGAAGGGAGAAGCAGAGCTTGTGGGGGGCATTTAGGCTGCTCCATGATATGGACCAAGTTTCAGTCTTACCCAGAAGCAAATTCTTCACATTTCTTCGTGGGCTATGTGTGTAGTTGCGGGTGTTAAAAGCACAACACTTGGAACTGCAGCTGCAAGGAAAGAAGATACCGTATATATTTTGGATATTGTTAGGAAAGAAAATCCCACAAGATTCCTATTTCCATGAGGAATCGATGCCTTGGGATAAATGATCCAATGGTAAACTTTTGTTTCTTAGTTTAAGGCCAAATAAACCTGGTGCTTCTGCTGGATCCCTGTTAATCAGCCTTTCGAAACCTTTCTCTTATCGCAGGATGATTTGGGATCACCCGTGGGATGAAAGCCTCTTTATGATTTGATCAGACATTCAAGCAGCATTATAAACATTATGAAGATGAACTTTGGCAAACTCTAAAACATTCGGAATAAGGAGTTGAAACATCATTTTTTTAAAAAAGCAAATCAGTGAGTTACGATTTTAAAGAATTTAAAGATCTTACCATTGTGGGAAGCCCCCACAAGAGAATGAAATATTCTGGGGAATATTACGAAGCAGAATATTTTATATTTTCCCCAAAGCAGAAATGGAGAAACATGTTCTTAAAGGCAGAAAGCAGCCCTAGTTTCCTGCAGAGTAAAACAGCCTCCAGCAGATGCCTGAAATTTTTAGAGATGGATATTTTGTACCCATTATTAAGAAATCCAGACCAGCCTATTCACAAACAAAACACCTCAGGTCCAGATGATGGGACTAAGAGGGACAGGACATAATAGGATTAACCCACCACCAGCAGGCTATTTGCCGGTTCTCCGAACTACTCAAAATTTCCGCTACCGGTTCTCCAGAACCTGCCAGAACTGGCTGAATCCCACCTCTGCCTCTTGCAGCCTGTGAGTGCTGTGGAAGACCCCAAACAAAGACCTGTTCAAGTCCTAGCCTTCCTGGCTGCCCACTTCCTGCCACAATCCCCCCTCCCCAGAAGGTGAATGAGGCCTGCAGAGCCTCATCATTTCTCTTTGGGCCACCAAAGAATTGGAGGCTCCTCTGCAGTGAGTTTGAGTTTGAGTTTGAGTTTATTGGTTTTGTATGCCGCCCACTCCCGGAGGACTCCGGGCGGCTTACAATAAGAAGAAGAGAGGGATAAATAAGACAAAACAACAATTTAAAATACAACAACATACACAATTAAAGTGGGGCTGGATACTTCAACAGCCCCAGGCCTGCCGGAGCAACCAGAACTTAGTAGCTTTACAGAAGGCCAGGAGGGTAGTAAGGGTCCGGATCTCAATGGGGAGGTCGTTCCAGAGGGCCGGAGCTGCGACAGAGAAGGCCCTCCCCCGGTGGGTCGCCAGCCGGCATTGGCTGGCGGATGGAATCCTGAGAAGGCCAAGTCTGTGCGATCGAATCGGTCTTTGAGAGGTAATTGGCAGGAGGCGGTCTCTCAGGTAACCAGGTCCAATGCCATGCATGGCTTTAAAAGTAACAACTAGCACCTTGAAGCATGTCCAGAGACCAATGGGCAGCCAGTGCAGCTCGCGGAGGATAGGTGTAACGTGGGTGTACCTAGGTGCACCCACAATCGCTCGCGCAGCTGCATTCTGGACTAACTGAAGTCTTCGAACACTCTTCAAGGGCAGCCCCATGTAGAGCGCATTACAGTAACCCAGTCTTGAGGTGACGAGGGCGTGAGTGACTATCCAAAGGGCCTCCCGGTCCAGGTAGGGTTGCAATTGGTGCACCAGACGAACCTGGGCAAAGGTCTTATTTCCTTAAATATAAATGGTTTGAATTCACTAAGAAAGAGAAATAAAATACTAAATGCTTTACGGAAAAAGAACTGTGATTTGACATGCTTGCAAGAAGTACATATAGCGAACCACTAGCAAAATGTGTTGTATTACCCCCGGCTGGGTATAATGTATACAAGCTTAGCAGATGAAAAGAAAAGGGGCATTGTGTTGTATGTTAAAGACCATATCGATTCTAAATTGGTGTATACGGATGGGGAGGGTAGAATATTAATGGTCGAATTGAAATTTGGTCGATATAAAATCTTGCTGGTGGCCGTATACGCACCGAATGACAACCAAAGTACCTTCTTTAGAAGGTTGCATTTAAAAATTGCAGAGTTAGGCTATGATCATATTTGTGTGGTGGGTGACTATAATGCGGTGGCAGATAGGACAATGGATTACAACCCAGGAAACATCCAAAAGGGGGGGAAATTAAGAGAAAGGAGGAGAGTTCTCCCCAAAACCTTTGAAGACATGAGGGAGGAATATGAATTAAAGGATGTATGGCGTGAACTCCACCCACAGAAACAACAATTTACTTTCTTTTCACATAGACACCAATCCTGTTCTAGGATCGACATGGCCTGGTTGACACCAGAAATTGGGGACTTGATTAAGGAAGCAGCAATTGAGGTCAACACCTGGGCCGATCACAATCCACTCTTATTGGTGTGGAAGGGAGTAAGGCAGGGGAGGAAGAGAAGGTGGATGATGAATACAGAGATAGTGAAAGAACAAGAATTTCAGCAAATGTTTAAAAGGGAAATGAGGTTTTTTTTTGAAGAAAATAGGAAAGGAGTAACCCCACAAATACTTTGGGATACGGCCAAGGCTTATATGAGAGGCCTAGCTATTAAACATACAATAGGTACCCACAGGAAAAAATTAGAAGAGAGGGCAAAATGGGTAACTAAACTGGAGGTGGTAGAAAAAGCCTTGCAACAGAACCCACTAGACGATAGGAAAAAAGAAGAAATGGCTAGAATTAAGTATGGGATCTCTCTTTTAGACCAGGAGGATGTCGCCCGAAAACTTAGGGGGATTAAGCAAAACTCTTTTGAGCATGCTAACAAACCAGGTCGCTGGCTTTCTTATAGACTTCGAAAAGAAAGAGAGAGCAGACATATAGCTCAACTGCAGAATAGTAAAGGGGAATTAGTAGAAACCAAGGGGGAGAAACAGGAAATTATCCAAGGCTTTTTTCAGCAACTATATAGTAGGGAAGAAGTTTCTGAGGTCCAAATTAAGGAATTTTTAGATAATGCAAATCTACCCAAGATCTCAAATGAAGCAAAAGGGGTACTGAACCAAAAGATAACTTTAGAGGAACTAGAAAAGGCAGTTAAAAAAATGGGAAACAACAAAACTCCTGGCATGGATGGTTTGCCAGTTGAAATCTATAAATCTTTTTTGGAAATTTTAGGACAGGAGATGATAGCAATATTTAATGCTGTCTTGACGGACTCTATTGCACCGAAATCATGGGCCGAGGCTTATATAACCCTTTTGCCTAAAGTTGGAGCTGACCGTACCCAAATTAAAAACTATAGGCCCATTTCACTTTTGAATGTGGATTATAAAATCTTTGCAGCTATATTGGCAGATAGACTCAAATTTTTCCTTAACAAATTTATACACTCTGATCAGAACGGCTTCCTGCCGTCAAGGCATTTGAAAGACAATGTCAGAATTATTTTGGATGCCTTAGAATATTATGAAGCTCGGCCAGATAAACAAGTGGCATTTATGTTTCTTGACGCACAAAAGGCTTTTGATCGGGTAAATTGGAATTTTATGTTGTCACAACTAGAAAACATGAAGTTTGGAGAAAGTTTTTTAAATGCAATTCGGGCAATTTATGTACGACAAACCGCGACAATATTGGTAAATGGAGAAGAGGCGGGTGACATTGTGATTGGTAAAGGCACAAGACAAGGATGCCCGCTATCCCCCCTACTGTTTATCCTCACATTAGAACCCCTTCTTAGAATAGTGAGAAGCGATACACAAATTAAAGGGTTACGAGTTAAAGCTCAGGAATTCAAGGTCCAGGCTTTCGCCGACGACCTTGTCTTTATCCTGGAGGACCCTATGGAGTCTGGGATACAACTTTTATGTAAAATAGAAGAGTACGGTAGGATAGCGGGGCTACGTATAAACAAAGAGAAGACAAAACTGCTAATTAAAAATATGACTCTGAACCAGAAAAGGGAAGTACAAAGCCTGTTAGGGATCAACATGGCCCACAAAATACAATATTTGGGAATTTGGCTGACGGAGAGATGTTCCTCTATCAAGGTAGATAACTATATGAAATTACTACAACAGGTATCCAAAGATATGACTAATTGGAGTAGCAAACAATTGTCTCTGATGGGCAGGATCGCGACAGTCAAGACTTATGTATTACCAAAATTTTTGTTTTTGTTTCAAACGGCACCAACTAAATTGGACAAAAAATTTTTTAAATCCTTGGAGACAATAGTGACACAGTTTATATGGCAAGGCAAGAAAGCACGAATTAAAGCCCAAACTTTACAAAAACGCAGAGAACTGGGAGGCTTCGGAGTACCCAACTGGGAAGCATACTATAACGCAGCAATCATGACATGGGTGAAAGATTGGGTGATGCTGAATAGAAGGCGCCTATTGGCTATAGAGGGACATGACCTCCCCCAGGGATGGCATGCCTCCCTCTGGCAAGAAAGAGACACCCCCCATAGGTACTTCATGGGACATTATATTCGGAAGATTTTGATGGGGGTCTGGGAAAAAATGAGGAAAAAATATTATCTTAGGGTTCCGTGTTGGTTGGCACCATTAGAAGCCTTAACGCATCCGAGTTTATTTAATTGGACAAGAAACATAACATATAAAGATATTATGACAGAAGAGGGCAACATAAAAACAAAGATGGAATTAGAGCAACAGGGCAGGAATTTGGAATGGTGGGAATATTTACAGGTTAGAAACAGGTTTAAAAGTGATAAGGCACGTTTCGGGATCTACCCAAACCCTCAGGGCCTAGATAAGATCTTGTTTGGTGGAGACAAAAAAATGTTATCGAAGATCTACCAATTTTTGACCTGCCATGATACTAATGAAGAGATGGACAAAAGCCTTCTAACAGTATGGGAGAGAAACCTAGGTTATGAAATTGAAATGGGCAAATGGTGGGATCTATGGAGTAAGACCATTAAACTTACAACATCCACTGCATTCAAAGAAAACATATACAAGATGGTTTATAGGTGGCACTTCCCCCCAACGAGGTTAGCTAAGATGTTTCCTGGGTTATCTCCATTGTGTTGGAAATGTGGAAGAAAGGATGGCACATTCTACCATATTTGGTGGTCCTGTACTGAGGCCACGAAATATTGGAAAAGGATTAAAAAATGGTTAAAAGAGGTTACCGGGGCAAACATTGAATGGAGACCTGAGAACCTGTTACTAAGTATCAAACCAGATAACATAAGTAGTTCAATATGGCATTTGAGCCTGCATATAATTGTGGCCGCAAGAATAACCTATGCACAATTTTGGAAATCCACCACTATACCGCCGGAAGACGCATTAATTAAAAAGATCTACGAATGTGCAGAAATGGATAGAATGACGGGTTGGCTGAGGGACAAAGGAGAAACAGAACATTATCTTAGCTGGAACCTATGGTATATGTGGGCGACTAGGAGAACAGCAGGGACTTAAAATGGGGAAAGTTAACATAAGTACTGTAATAGATCCCTGAATCTTGCAATGAGAAGATGTGGCTTAGAGATCTAATAATGAGGAAAGAAAGAAAAACTGGGCTGTGAATGACTGTCACCGTGGGGGGGGGGAGGGGGGGTTGTAAGTCTAAAACAGTATCTGTATCTGTATGTTTTACTTTATATTGTTATGTATGATTTGTCTTGTTTATGTCGTTGTATTTATGTCGCTGTATTGTGTTTTTCTGTTTTTTAAAGGTAATGTTTAATAAAAACTATATTTAAAAAAAAAAAAAAAAGGAACACTCTTCAAGGGCAGCCCCATGTAGAGCGCATTACAGTAACCCAGTCTTGAGGTGACGAGGGCGTGAGTGACTATCCAAAGGGCCTCCCGGTCCAGGTAGGGTTGCAATTGGTGCACCAGACGAACCTGGGCAAAGGTCCCCCTGGTCACAGCCGACAAGTGATGTTCTAACGTCAGCTGTGGATCCAGAAAGACTTCCAAATTGCGAACCCTCTCTGAGGGGCGTATGATTTCACCCCCCCAGGCTAAGGGATGGAATAGCTGGACCATTTTTGGGAGAGAGCATCAATAGCCACTCGGTCTTGTTGGGATTGAGTGCAAGCTTGTTCGTTCCCATCCAGACCCTAACAGCCTCCAGGCACTGGCACATCACTTCTACTGCTTCACTGAGTTGGCATGGGGCGGACAGATACAGTTGCGTGTTGTCCGCATATTGGTGGTATTTAATCCCGTGCCGTCGTATGATCTCACCCAGGGTCTTCATGTAGATGTTAAATAGGAGGGGGGACAGGACCGAACCCTACGGCACCCCATAATTGAGGGGCCTAGGGGTCAACCTCTGCCCTCCGACCAACACCGACTGCGACCTGTCCGAGAAGTAGGAGGAGAACCTGTCCAAGAAGTAGGAGGAGTGGGGACGGTGCCTCCCGCTCCCATCTCCCGTAACCGTCGCAGAAGGATACCATGGTCGATGGTATCGAAGGCCGCTGAGAGGTCAAGGAGCACTAGGATAGAGGAGTGACCCCTATCCCTGGCTCGCCAGAGATCATTGATCAGTGCGACCAAAGCAGTTTCCGTGCTGTAACCAGGCCTGAAACCGGACTGAAAGGAGTCCAGATAATCGGTTTCATCCAAGGACTGCCGGAGTTGAAAGGCCACCACTTTCTCAACAACCTTCCCTACAAAGGGGAGGTTGGAGACTGGACGATAGTTACTTAAAAATGGCTGGGTCCAGAGAGGGCTTCTTCAGGAGGGGTCTCACCACCGCATCCTTTAGGAGGAGCGGGAAGGATCCCTCCCGGAGAGAGGTGTTAACTATCCTCTGGATCCAGCCACGTGTCACCTCCCTGCTGGTTGAGACCAGCCAGGAGGGGCATGGATCCAGTATACAGGTGGAGGCACTCACTGCTCCCATGGCCTTGTCCACTTCCTCAGGAGCGACAAGTTGAAACTTGCTCCAAAAATCCGCTCAAGACCTTCCCCGGTACCTCGGCTGGTATTGTGCAATTGGAGTCCAGATCTGTCCGAATCCGAGCGACTTTATCCGTTAGAAACTGAACAAATTCCTCAGATCTACCTTGTAAAGGGTCGCCCGCCTCCCTCCCTTTCAGGAGGGCGCGGGTTATTCTAAACAAGGCGGCTGGGTGCGATTCAGCGGATGCAATAAGAGCGGCAAAATGCGCACATTTCGCCGCCCGTATTGCCACGAGATAGGTCCTGATATAGGCTCTCATCAGTGCTCGGTCTGATTCAGAGTTACTGGCCCTCCAGCAGCGCTCTAGGCGTCTCTTTTGGCGCTTCATCTCCCGGAGTTTCTCAGTAAACCAAGGAGCCCTCCTGGATCCGCAACCTCGGAGAGGCCCCAAAGGCGCAATCCGGTTTAGAGCCCCCGCCGCCGCTGTATTCCAAGCAGCGACTAAGGACTCCGCCGGACTGTGGACGAGAGCGTCAGGTATTTCTCCAAGCGCTGTCTGAAATCCCATAAGGTCCATCAGGCGCCTGGGGCGGAACCACCTAATCGGTTCCCCCTCCCTACAGTGGGGGATTGGTTTCGGAAAGTCAAGCCTCGGTAGGAAGTGATCAGACCATGACAAGGGCAAGATCTCAATGCTCTTCAAATCTAGATCACGTCTCCACTGCTCCGAGAGGAATACGAGGTCAAGCGTGTGACCCGCTGAGTGAGTCAGACCCTGAATTACTTGGGTCAAGTCCATGGCTGTCATGGAAGCCATGAACTCCTGCGCCCCATCAGAGTGCTCGCCGAGCGAAGGCAGGTTGAAATCCCCCAGCACCATAAGCCTGGGGAACTCTACCGCCAGCTCGGCTACTGACTCGAGGAGCGAGGGGAGGGCTGTTGCAACGCTGTTGGGAGGTAGGTACGTTAACAACAAGCCCACTTGACCTGCAAGGTCCAACTTCACCAACAGTGCAGCACGGGTTGGAGTCCACCATTCAGGGAGTCCCAAAGGTGATTTTTTTCTCCAAAAGGCAACTGGACTTTTCTTGTTTTTTTCTGAAAATGTTTTGCTTCTCATCCAAGAAGCTTTTCCAGTTCTGAATCTAGCTTCCTGGAAGAGAAGCGAAATGTTTTCAAAGAAAAAAACCCAAGAGAAGTCCAGTTTGAAAAAGCACCTTTGGGACAACCAGGACCTGGATGATGGAGACTCTCCATTGGGGTTGTGGGAGCCCTATTCAGAGGGAAACTGCCTCTCCCTCCCTTCCCCTCTGCACACTCAGCAGAAAAAAGTTACTTACACTTTCCAATGTTTGATGCTGCTTGTTCCACAGTCCCTACAATGAGTCCTTGCCTCAAATTGTTCCATCAAATGAAGGACTCTGTTTACAGTAGCTGAGTTCACTCTGATCTCTGCTGGGATTAATTAAGTATCCATATATTTCCGAGAAGGCTGCTTTCTGTCTGAAAAGTGACTTGAGTTTGGCAATGCCCAACTAATACTTGTGATGAATTTTGCCCATATTTATTCCAGGGTTAAGCTTAAGAAAAAGCCAAGTAATTTTTAAGTGGTCAGGGGAGGGGAGGGAAGAAAGGAACGAAGGAACAGAAGGAAAAGGGGGGATAGGAAAGAAGGAAGGAAGGAAAAAGGAAGGAAGGAAGGAAAAAAGGGAGGAAAAAAGGAAGGAGGGAAGGAAAAGAGATGGAGGAAAGGAAGGGAGGGAGGAAAAAGGGAGGAAGGAAAAGGGAGGGATGAAAGGAAGGAAGGAAAAAAGGGAGGAAGGAAGGAAAAGGGAGGGAGGAAAGGAAGGAAGGAAGGAAAAGGGAAGGAGGAAAGGAAGGAAGGAAAAAAGGAAGGAGGAAAGGAAAAGGGAGGGAGGGAGGAAAGGAAGGAAGGGGTTTACATTCAAATTTAGTTCATGATCCACATTTATTAAAACTGGTCTCACTTCGATGCTTCTGAACAGCACGTCTGCTTTTCCACTAATTAGTTTGCACAGATAGGGATAAGCCACACTGTCTGTTTTACAAAAGTCATCCAAAGTGGCACAAACACATCAGTTCAGTTCAGTAAGAAACAAGCCAGACAACTTAATAAGGCTACACCCCAAGCATCCATAGCAATAAAACACACGACACAACAGAAACAGATGTTCCAAAGAATGTTAAAGTAGCAAGAACACATCCTATTTAGGAGCCGTGGGAAGCCTCTGGGACAGGCGGCCAGGAAAGGCAGGTCAAGGTGGGTTGGAGCCCCTCTGGAAATGGCTCCATGAGGGGGACATAAAATAAATCCAAAGGAACTTTCTCTCCTACAGCAGAAAACTTTTGCAAACGCCATATGAAGATTTGTCAAGACCCCTCAGTTAGAGAGATGCGTAAGGTTTATTTTTTAATAAAGTTTTATTAATTTTCTACTAACTTGTTATCTTGTACATGTTTGACAAACAAATAAATAAAAAAGTATCTAGATAGCTCAATTCATAAGCAAAGCAAACTCTGCAGGCAGAAATCCATTCAAGACAGGTTATTTTGAAACTTCCTGAAGCAAAGTCTGAACAATAGCAGAGTGATAGGATTAGAAGCAGCCCCTCACCCAAGATCAATGACGAAAGTCATTAAGCCACAATAGGAATTGCCCAATCCCTTTCAGAACACAAGCGAGTTCATTGCGTGACCCCCCAGAGCAGTCCAAACTTCACCTGAGAACTCAGATAAACAATAAGCCAGAGGTTTAGCTCAGACAAACACCTAGGATTTGCATTTCCTCTTTTGCCTCTAGAGCCAGGTATGACCCCTACATGACCCCAGAGGAATCTGGAAACAGCCAATAGAAGACATGTTCTTGCGCAGGAACAGGAAGCTCAAGTGCAAAGCCCAAGAAAAGGTATAAACCCCACCCCCACTCTCAACTCCATGTGGTCAGCTACCCAGAACCACAAACCAATTTGGTTCTGCTTCATCATGAAACCATCTTTCCAATCAGCCTCCAGTGTCTTTCTCCTGGCTTGGAACTGAACCAGATGGATTTTTCTTCCAACAACAATTTCCTGGCTCTGATCCAGACTCAAATGCAACCAGATGACTTTGTAGCTCAGTCTTGCCTGCTGGGCATTTTCATCTGCCCCCCCTCCCCAACCCCAGAACACTAAACAAGCCAGTCTTCTTGATGTAGGACCAACTTCCTAGGGATGTTACTCATCTTAGATATAAGCCACATGAACAGGAATGTTTTGTGCCACTGAATTTTAGCACAACTAGTTTAACCTAAATGTATTCATCCCACTGGAAACATTCAGGTGCAAAGTTGCACCAGTAGGGTTGCCTCAGACACCTTTTCCTTCCTTCTTCTTTCGCTCCTTCCTCTCTCCCATTTCATCCCACTGGCCAAAGCAGGTTGCAGGTTGTGGACGATCGGGCTGGGCAGTGGAACACCAGCAAATGAGGCCTTCGTGGCACCAAGAAGGACCCAGCTGAAACTTGCAATAGGCGGACATGTAAAACACCTTGAAAAATGGGCATTGCCCAAGCCGGTAGGTTGTTTTCACTGCTGTTGAAGGTTCTCGCAGACACCCGAACAGAAGATGTGAAATGGTCTTTGGCTTCTTTGGGATTCCCTGCCATTAGAAGTGGGAAGGGCTGTGTGTGCTTCCCAGCAGTGCCAGAGTTTCTGTCTTGGAAGGTATTTACTCACTTACTTATTGTGTAAGTTATTACTTACTTATTTACAGTGCCAGAAGAAGCTCCTTGCTGTCTTCTCCAGAGGTTTCCCAGGCAGCCAGAGACGTGGAAAGTTCAACCAGGGAAAGTAAATAGCGCGGAAGGGAAGAAACAAAGAATCTTGGTTCATCTATTTTTTGAAGGTAGCTTTTTGGAAACGGACAGAAATAGCCATTAGTCACATTGGGAATCACTGGAAAATTGGATGATTTGTTCACTGACTCAGTTGCCCTTGAAAAACCTGCATTTTGCTGGCCTTCCTTGGCATGCCGCCTGTGCCCCACCAGGGGAGACTGGACGGGGCGCTTGGTGCCTTCTCTGCTGCATTAGTTGCATTATAATTTTCAGGCCCAGCAAGGAGGAATTCTAAAAGCCACGCTCAAATGAGAGGGTTAGTAGCACCGCCTTGCTTGGGAGAAGCGAAAACTATAATCTCGGAGGATCAAAGCCTCGGAAAGTGCTCATCTTCCCATGTTCTTGGGGGCAACAGTGTGGCTCCGGCTGCAAAAAGAGAGTGAGGCAAAGTGAACAGTCAGGCTGGGTCAGTTGGGGCAGACTCTGGTCGCTCATCTCGGAGGAGTAAATTCAAAGCTCTAAACATCCTTGGATGATTGTTTGAGGTTCATCTAAGCAGGGGCATCAAACTCAATTTCATTGAGGGCCGCATCAGGGCTGTGGTTGACCTTCGGTGGGGGGATGGATGAGTGTGACCAACTGGGTGGGCGTGAACAGCTTGATGCCATTCCCCAAACTGCTGGCATGTTCTTCTTCTTTGTGTTGGGTAGACTGGGCTGAAGCAATGCGGGTCGGCTCCTTACATTTCCCATGATGGCCCCAGCAACCAGATCCAGATGTGACCCGAGGTCTTTAAGATACAATAGAATAACAGAGTTGGAAGGGGCCCTGGAGGTCTTCTAGTCCAATCCTCTGCTCTATAGCATTTCAGACAAATGGCTATCCAACATCATCTTAAAAACTTCCAGTGTTAGAGCATTCACAACTTCTGGAGGCAACTTCTGTTCCACTGATTAATTGTTCTCACTGTCAGGAAATTCATCCTTAGTTCTAAGTTGCTTCTCTCCTTGATTAGTT
Organism: Thamnophis sirtalis; assembly: GCF_051295495.1. NCBI lineage: Eukaryota > Metazoa > Chordata > Lepidosauria > Squamata > Natricidae > Thamnophis > Thamnophis sirtalis. Next base: position 25,448,900 of record NW_028261382.1, read on the forward strand.
TCCACCCATTGCTTCTTGTTCTGCCTTCAGTGCTTTGGAAAAGGGTTTGACTCCCTCTTCTTTGTGGCAGCCCCTGAGATACTGGAAGACTGCTATCATGTCTCCCCTGGTCCTTCTTTTCATTAAACTAGACTTTGTGTTTGACACTGCTGATCTAAAGCAACTTTTGAAGTAAATCACTTGCTTTTTCATAGATTTTACCATGTACCTAAGAAATACAGTTGTCCTCAATTAGTGACCCCAATTGCGACTGGCAACCCAGTTGTTAGGCAAAGCGGTTGCTAAATCAAACCACAACTGGGCTTAAGATCTTCCTTCAGTTGTCCTTTTGCTTTACAGACCATCAAAGGTCATAAATGGGAGGATTGGTCACAAGGTTACTTCTTTTTGGCTGCCATAACTGCAAATGGTCACTAAAGAAGGCAGCAGTTAAAATAGGACTGGCTATAAGTGTAAAGGCGTTCATTATTTTGGCCTTCCAACTGAAGGATAACAAATGTCCCTTTGAAACCAAGGAAACGTTGAGATGAATTTACAGAGGGCATTTATTTTATCTGATGTTTTTGATTCTTATTTAAATATTGACAATAGTAAAATAGCTAAAGTTCCAATGAAATCTGCCAATTACACTTAAGATCATATTTGATTATTTGAAATCTAACTATATTCTATATTTGAGGGGCTGCCACAGAGAGGAGGGATCAAGCTATTCTCCAAAGCACCCAAAGGCCAGACAAGGAAGAATGGATGGAAACCGAACAGTTTGGCCTGCCGTCTGTCAGAAATGGTGTAGGGTCTCCTGCTTGGGCGGGGGTTGGACTAGATGACCTACAAGGTCCCTTCCAACTCTGTTACTTTTTATTGTTTTAGCTGTCTGATGCTGTTTGGTGAGTGGAAGACTTTAGAAGTCTACTAAATAATACATATACACATAATGTGAGGCATGAGCAATGATATCCAGTTGTGAAGAGGTCCAGTAGCTCATGCCTATTTCACAGGAATCTTCCCCAACTGGCAGTTTGTATGTGAGCCAGACTAGATTAGGCTCAACAGCCATCAAGGAGCTTTGGACTTCGCCTTCTTGTGCCTGTGTAAGGATTCCAGACTAATTACCTGCTTGACTCCCCCTATCCCAGCTCGAAAATGCCCCTTTTAATTGTTTTCTGGGTGGAAATAAATTTTGATTATATGAAGAGAGGAAGTGGGGAATTTGTTTAAAAGGAAAGGAAAGGAAAGAGTCAGATTAGATGTAACAGATACAATTTGCAATATTTATATTGTTGTATCAGGTGGTGGGATTCCAATTTTTTTTACTACAGGTTCTGTGGGTGTGGCTTGTTGGGCGTGGCAGTGGAAGGAAACTGCAAAATCCCCATTCCCTCCCAATCAGCTGGACTCGGGAGGCAGAGAGTAGATGGGGGCAGGGCCAGCCAGAGGTTCTCTGCACTACGCAGTATTTCCGGTACCGGTTCTCCAGAACTGGTCAGAACCTGCTGAATACCTCTGGTTGTATCTGATAAGCCTTACTGGATTTTTATTCTTTAATAAGGGAGAGATGAGATATTAGAAATGGGTTTATAAAAATTGGGGTGAGATATGAAATAAAGGGATTTTCCCTTTTATTTAAGACAGCAACATATTTTTAATTGTTGCTGGGGATGAAGGGGATGGTTCCTTTTTCTATTTGTATCTTTTTTTCTTACTTTTTCTGTCCTTTTTAATTTTTAAGTTCTCAGATTTGTTTATTCTGTCGTTGTAGAAGTTTTAGTTGTATAATATAATCTTTAATAAAAACTATTACAAAAGATAAATATGCTGAACTTTGCCAATTTAGGACTTCTCATGCAAAATATCTGCAGAATTCCAGGAAGAGTTTTTAAAAAATGCAAGCTGCATTTCTCAGCTGTGCTTTGCAGATTTGCTAAGTGAAGGGGAAGGGGTGGTTTGGTGGCCGGTTTGGGAGTCCCACTTGTGAGTAGATGCCAAAGGCAACTTCAACAACTCCAATCATTAAAGAAGATTTTTTTTAACCAAATCTGGTCTCCTTCACTAGGGGTAATTATTTTCTCAGGATTATTGGGATAGAATAAAGAGTTACAACTTTATAAATGTATGCTATTGTACTTGTCAAATACATTTTTTGAATTGTGACTTAAAGCCAAAAATTAATTACAGAGCGATCCAAGACAACCTCTGTCAATGCTGCCGAAGATCACCAAAGAACCCAGACCTCCAAGAACTCAGTGACTGAACTTCTTGGTTGCAGAAATCAGTGGTATCTTTTGCCCAACGCAAGTCAGGAATGGGCTCCATGTTTTATGGATATTTCTAGGACAGGGTATCAAACTCTATTTCATTGAGGGCTGCATCAGGATTGTGTTTGACATTGGAGGGGGGGCGTGGCCAGCTCGACATCATTAATCATGCCCAAACATTGCCTCCTGCAATCCTCTGCCAGCAAAACTGGAGTGCGGGGGGGGGGGCCTCTCCTGAGCTCCCTCTTGTCTGGCAGAGGCACTGTGGGCCAGTCCTTTGCTGTTTCCAGGCCAGCCCCATAGGCCAGCTCTAAGCACCCTGCAGGCCAGATCCGGGCCCCAGACCTTGAGTTTCACACCGGTTTAGGAGAACTAAGTCCAGCAAATGGGGAGGAACTGCTACAGGGACAGGCAGGCCAAGGCATCTGAGTCAAATCCTGGCTTGAAAGTGGGGGGGGGGGCTTCATTAATCTCTATTAGCAGCAGCTGACATGTTCTGAGCTCGGGTCTGAGCGAGCAGCTTGTATCGGGCCCCTTTCCAAAACAGGGAAGGAGGCCTCTTGCTGCACAAAACCCTCCCAAGCCTCTGCTGTGCACCGTCAACCCTCCTGGTGCCTTGTCATTCCGATGGGAGACGACCAAGAGGAGAAACTTCAACCACCACAAGGCTGAAGAAGAGGGATCCTCTCGGCCACAGCCGCCTGGACCGGCCTCTTGTCATCTGGAGTCCCAGCGTTTCTCCTTTTTCATTCATCTTTCCCTCTTTGCGAGGCAACCCTTGGAAAGGGCTTCGCAAATGACTTTTCCAGCTTGATTTGGGGCCATTTTTAATCTTTGACAGATGTGGCTGGATTTCTCCTCTCCCTATCCGCTCCTCGGTTTCAGCGGAGCTGGAAAAGATGACGTCGTTGTTCCACAAAGATCTCGTTCTGCCAAGCCCCAGTTACCGAGAGTGCTTCGCTCTTCGGGGCTTGAGGAAAAGCCAAGGGAGTTTGTCCGTCTATTTAGTTAAACCATTTATGCAGCCGCCCATCTTATATGGAGCTCCAGGCAGCTCCCAATGAAGACTTGAAACAACACTAATAATAAAACATCACAATAAATAGATCTAGTAAAACCATAAGCATTAAAAACTTGGCACCCAATTTAAGCCTCCACAGGCAACCAGTCCTTCTTTAGGTCCTCTTGTCCCCCTCATCCTAACCAGAGGTGGATTCCTACCGGTATGATACGGTTCGGCTGAATACGTAGTAACTCTGGTGGACACGTGACCATACTGGTTCTATCCTCGATGGCGCCATCTTGATTTTCTGTTCTGCACATACACAGAACAATCTTCATTGAAAAAATGTTATTTCCCCCTTTTTTTAATTTGCACACGTGCAGACGGTTTTAAGTGCAAATTAAGTGCATGGAGCACACAAAGTTTTTCAGGTGCCGAACCAGTAGTAATGGGGGCAGGAACCCACCCCCGAGCCTAACTCAGGATTTGGGGGGGAAATCCAGGCCTCCAGAGCTTTTGGGAAGGTGAGGAGGATGGGGGCCTGCTGAACTTCAAGGGGGAGGCCGTTCCATGGAAAGATTGCACATCCGAGGTCCCAAAAGATGTCCATGTTTAAAGAAAAGGGCTCAGAGCGGGCATGCCCTTTCTGACCTGCTAGGACGGGTAATAGCATCTGGCAGATAACCTGGCCCTGCACACTTTGGGGGATACCTCATCATCGGTGAAACACTGATGTGAAAGATGGAGGCTGCAGGCGCAATGCCTCTGAAGTGAAAACTCCGAATAGAAGAGGCCTTGGAGACTGTCTCGTTCAACCTCTTGTCTAGAGCAAGAATCGGTTCTACAGCATCTCCATCCAGCTTTTACTTCAGCACCTTCTGGGAAGGAGATCCCCCTCTCCCCTCCCCTTGACCATCTGTTCTAGGGGTGGATCCAGGGGTGGGTTTCAACCGGTTCGCAGCGGTCCCTGCGAACTGGTTGGTCGGCGAACCCGGAAGTAAGTAACTTCCGGGAACGGCGAAGGGCTCGCCCACCCACCCGCGGTCCTTACCCGGTTTTGACGAGTTCTGCGCTTCCACGTATGCGCAGGACGCATACAGCGCCTGCGCGATCCTCCAGGAGCAGCTGGAGCATCGCACAGACGCTAGTACGCATGCGTGCACCGTGCCTGTGCACGAGGACGCCGCCGGCCCCGTTCCAATCGAACCGGTTGGAACGGGTCGAGAAACCCACCCCTGGGTGGATCCTTCCTGATGTCTATCTTCCTAGAGTACTGCATCCAATTTTGGTCACCACACTATAAAAAAGGACGTTGAGACTCTGGAAAGAGTGCAGAGAAAAGCAATCAGGATAATGAGGGGACTGGATGCTCAAACATACGATGAACGGTTACAGGATCTGGGCATGGCTGGTCTAGTGAAGAGAAGGATCAGGGGAGACAGGAGAGCATCTTCCAATATTTGAGGAGCTGCCACAGAGAGGAGGGGGTCAAGCTATTTTCCAAGGCACCCAAAGGCCAGACAAGGAACAATGGATGGAAATTGATCAAGGAGAGATTCAACCTGGAAATAAAGAGGAATTTCCTGACAGGGAGAACAATCAACCCATGGAACAGGATGTGTGGGAGCTTCATCCTAGAGACTTTCAAGAAGAGACTGGGCTGCCATCTGTCAGAAATGGTGTGGGGTCTCCTGCTTGGGTGGGGGGTGTTGAACTAGATGACTTACAAGGTCCCTTCCAACTCTGTTAATCTAGGCAAAATACACTTCCTTGCAATTTAAAAACATGAAGTCTTGTCCTGGCATCTGCCATCACCTGAACAATTCAGCCTCATCTCCAACATGGTGGCCCTTGAGATGTTCTCCCCACAGTCATTTTTTCTCCAAGCTGAAACTACCACTGCATTCAATGGTTCCCCATGAGATTTTTTTTTACCGTGCCTTGGTTACTACCCTTCGGAAAAACTACCTTTCCCCCACCTCTTCTGTGCTTAGTAGCCTCCATAAAGATACGTAACCTGGAGCAGGGCACCTTTGTTGAGGCAGGACTGGAACAAGTAGCAGCCTCCATAAGATCAAATTGGGGATGTCCTAATTGACAACTTGCTCTTCCCCAACAGCCTGGATGTCCACTGCAGGACATCACCCAGAATTCTGTTTAGGAAACCAATGAAATGAAATAAATGAGGGCTTTGAGCAGTGGTGAAATTCAAAATTTCCCATACCGGTCCTGTGGGTGTGGCTTGGTGGGCATGGCTTGGTGGTCACGTGACCAGTTGGGCGTGGCTGCACAACTGACTCACACACAATATAAAAGCAGCTGGACTGCACACAAAATGTCCCTTGCAACAAGCAGGAACCTCACAGAGACCTCAAAAACCAACTATCACATTTTACACAAAAATAACACAAAAGCCGCATAACTGACCCACAATGTAAAAGCAGCTGGAGTCACACAAAATGTCCCCTGCGGCAAGCAGGAACCCCCCACACGATCAGGAACAGCTGATTGTCACACAGCTGATTGTAGGAACTTAAAAAAAACTTTTTGAAGTATTTTTTACTACTGGTTCGGGCAAAGTGGCCTGAACCGGTAGCATTTCACCCTTGGTTTTGAGGGTTGTCTGAACACACATCCTCATAGGTACTCAGGACACCTGACTAGCAGTATTCTAACTTCAAGGGGGGACATCCTTTCCCTCTCCCCCCAATTTATACAGAACATCTTTCTGTGGTAAAAAGCCACTTGGGCTTCCACTCTCTCAAACTGGCTCCTAAGACATATTTGGCAAAGCACCAGTTTTTTCTAGCACCCCTCAGTGGGTTTCAGGAAAACACCCAATTCAGAACAAGAATTTATAAATGAATGATAATTTAAAAGCAAAATGAAAAAAAAATCCTACAACAATTTGCAAAAGGACAAAAGTTCAAGATGGGCAGTTAATGGAGTAATTTAAAAACTTCAGATGTTTTGCATCCACATGTTTCTGTTTCTGGAGGAAACCCTGGAAAAAAATTACCAAATCCTTCTGGAAGAATGTTATTGGCCATTGCAAAATTCTTTTACACTCTTTTGCATATAATTTGACTTGAAAGTCATTTCAGATGACACTATTAGTCTATGTATTCCAATGATATATCCATAAAATATTTACGGCCTTAGAAGGAGGCTATCTGAAACTCCAAAAAATTCCCAGCAGCCCATAATCTGTCCTGGGAGCAGATCTTGATGAAAATTAGGATGGATGATTTTAATTTATTATGACTGCCCATTCCAAACCATTCTGGGCAGCCGACACGACAGAACAAAATGTACAATAAACAGTTAAAAGTATAATACTCACTACTCTAGAAAAGTGGGATCTGTCTGGATTTTGGGGTGGGTGGGAGATAATTCCAGAGACATCGTGATGGAGAGGACATACTTCTGTGATCCCAAAAAATGATAACAGCTAATTGAGGTGAACTGGAGGGCACTCAAAAATGACTGAAGAAAGGTGGTCCTGAAGATAACCAGACCAGGTATCATGAAGGGCTTTACAGGTGAATTAAGTTGCATTAACAGAGGGATACAATCAAGATCAAGGGAGGTACTCATACCACTCTATAAAGCCTTAGTAAGACCACACCTAGAATCCTGCATCCAGTTTTGGTCATCACACTATAAAAAAGATGTTGAAACTCTAGAAAAAGTGCAGATAAGAGCAACCAGGATGATGAGGGGACTGGAGGCTGAAACAGGCAATGAACGGTTGCAGGAACTGGCCATGGTCTAGGGAAGAGAAGGACCAAGGGAGACAGGAAAGTAGTCTTCCAATATTTGAGGGGCTGCCCCAGAGAGGAGGGGGTCAAGCTGTTTTCCAAAGCACCCAAAGGCCAAACAAGGAACAATGGATGGAAACTGATCAAGAAGAAATTCAACCTGGACATAAGGAGGAATTTTCTGACAGGGAGAACAATCAACCCATGGAACAGAAGTTGCCTTCAGAAGTTGTGGGAGCTTCATCACTGGAGGCTTTCAAGAAGAGACTGGACTGCCATCTGTCAGAAAAGGTGTACAGTCTCCTGCTTGGGTGAGGGGTTAGACTAGATGACCTACAAGGTCCCTTCCAACTCTGTTAATCTGTAAATTCATCTGGTGACAATTGTGCCTAGAAGCCAGTTGGAGTCAGTACAACTTTGTGTTGTAATAGTGAGAAGACAACTGGGATAAGGAGGTGGGTATTTTGCAATGGTAGATCAAATGATTCTTTCCTCACTAGGTCTTTTGAGACCCCAGGTGAACTATTGGTCCACCTGAAGCAAAAGGGTGAAAGAGCAGCTTCAGGATCTACAAGCCCACCAGGACCGAAATTCTGGTCAAGTGTGAGGTCAACATGCAGATTAATAGAACTGGGGCTTCTATCAGAAGACATGAAGCCAGGCTGAAGAAACTGGGCTCTCCGGTCTGGAGGGAGGAAAACTGAAGGGAGGATATTATATTGGGGTTCAGGTAATAAGGCGGCGCACTAGAAAAGATAGTCAGGAACTATTTTTCATTAGAACAGGTATATGTTGTTTCAACATAAGGAAAATCTTCTAAGGAAAATCTTCAACCATGGAACTCCTGTAGAGGTGGTGAACTTTCCCATTTCTAGTGATTTCAAAGAAGAGGCTCCTGAGGTAATTTTACTATTGTCCCTGCAGTTTGCAGAGGATTCTAATCTGGCTTTTGTGATTCTGTAACTCTATAAATTTGACAGCAACCAAGTTTTATAATTTTACATTTGGTCTTGGATGGCGCAAGTATGTGTGTGTGTTTGTGTGTGTGTGTGTGTGTGTATTGATTATATATATATATATATAATGTGTGTACTGAATATATATATATATATATCAGTAAAAATATCACTAAAATCACATAATAAAAGTTTATGATCTTATGCGGCTGCATTACTAGCTGTCCAGGGGGGCATGCAATCCACAGGCTGCACGCTGGATATGCCTGCTTTATATATTACTTTATTTATTTTAGATTTGTTTTTTAAAAATCCCACCATTATTTTAGAACTAACTCAAGGCAGCGAACATGCCCGCTATTCCTCCCCCCCTCTTTTTTCCTAACAACAACAACAACCTTGTGAGGTAGGTTCAGCTGACAGGGAGTGATTGGCTCAAAGTCACCCAGTCTTCCTTATGCTTAAAGCAGGACTAGAACTCACTGTCTCTTACTATTATATTATTATTATTACCAATATTACAGAGATCGATGATTGGAAACTCTCAGACCTCTCTTAGTTAAGACAGCTGGAAGGATCCAAGATTATCTACACTTCTTTTGAGGAGATCAATACGCAGAATGAAAATAAAAGTGGCAATGTTTGTCCCAAAGCCACTGAACATATCAAGGATTAGATTAGATTAAGATTAGATTAAAAATTGGAAGGGACCTTGTAGGTCATCTAGTCCAGGAGTGAGTTCTGGCAGGCATGACTCCTGGTTCGCTTGTGTGCGTGCCGTGCGTGAATGCGCAGTGTGATTAAAATTGTTCCTCTATCAAGGTAGATAACTATATGAAATTGCTACAACAGGTATCTAAGGATATGACTAATTGGAGTGGTAAACAACTGTCTTTGATGGGCAGGATTGCGACAGTTAAGACACATGTATTACCGAAATTTTTGTTTCTGTTTCAAACGGCACCAACTAAATTGGACAATTTTTTAAAAAAATCTTTGGAGACAATAGTGGCTCGATTTATATGGCAAGGCAAGAAAGCACGAATTAAAGCCCAAATGTTGCAAAAACGTAAAGAACTGCGAGGCTTTGGAGTACCCAACTGGGAAGCATATTATAATGCAGCAATTATGACATGGGTGAAGGATTGGGTGACGTTGAGTAGAAGACACCTATTGGCTATAGAGGGACATGACCTCCCCCAGGGATGGCATGCCTCCCTCTGGCAAGAAAGAGATATCCCCCATAGGTACTTCATGGGACATTATATTTGGAAGATTTTGATGGGGGTCTGGGAAAAGATGAGGAAAAAATACTATCTTAGAGTTCCGTGCTGGTTGGCACCGTTAGAGGCCTTAATGCATCCCAGTGTATTTAATTGGAGAAGAAACATAACATATAAAGACATTATGACAGAAGATGGCAACATGAAAACTAAGATGGAATTAGAGCAGCAGGGCAGGAATCTGGAATGGTGGGAATATTTACAGGTTAGAAACAGGTTTAAAAGCGATAGGGTACGGTTTGGGATCTACCCAAACCCTCAGGGGCTAGATAAGATTTTGTTTGGTGGAGATAAGAAAATGTTATCGAAGATTTATCAATTTTTGACCTGTCAAGATGTTAAAGAAGAGATGGATAAAAGCCTTCTAATAGCATGGGAGAGAAACTTTGGCTATGAGATTGAAATGGGCAAATGGTGGGATCTATGGAGTAAGACTATTAAACTTACAATATCTACAGCATTTAAAGAAAACGTATACAAGATGGTTTATAGATGGCACTTCCCCCCAACGAAGTTAGCCAAAATGTTTCCTGGGTTATCTCCACTGTGTTGGAAATGTGGAAGAAGGGATGGCACATTCTACCATATTTGGTGGTCTTGTACTGAGGCCACAAAATACTGGAGAAGGATTCAAAAATGGCTTAAAGAGGTTACTGGGGCAAGCATGGAATGGAAACCTAAGAATTTTTTATTAAGCATAAAACCAGAAAACATGAGTAAATCAATATGGCGTTTGAGCCTACATATAATTGTGGCCGCAAGAATAACTTATGCACAATTTTGGAAATTTACTACCATACCGTCGGAAGATGCCATAATTAAAAAGATCTATGAATGAGCAGAAATGGACAGAATGACGGGTTGGCTGAGGGACAAAGGAGAAACAGAACATAGCAATAGCAGTTCGACTTATATACCGCTTCATAGGGCTTCATATGGAACATTATCTTAGCTGGAACCTATGGTATATGTGGGCGACAAGGAGAACAACAGGGACTTAAAACGGGGAAAGTCAAATAGCAGTTGTTAACAATGGGAACTAAAAGTGAACATGGGTATTTAATAGATCCCTGAATTTTGTAACGAGAAGATGTGGCTTAGAGACTAAACAATGAGGAAGGAAAAAAAAAAGTTGGGCCGTGAATGACTGTCACTGCCGGGGGGGGGCGGAGGGGGGGTTGTATGTTTAAAATTGTATTTGTATTTGTATGTTTCACTTTTTAAAAAAATGTATAACCAATAAAGATTACTTTTAAAAAAATTGTTCTGCGCCTGCACAAAACCAAAAAACAAGATGGCGGCGCTGGGAGAACCAGTTTGGGGGCGGGCCAGGGCTGGTTTGCTGTTGGATCCAGCGATCCAGGCTGCCAAACCACTGTGAACCAGGAGGAACCCACCACTGATCTAATCCAGGGGTCGTCCCCCCCAGCCCAAGGAGGAGATCCTACACCATTTCTGACAAATGGCAGTCCAATCTCTTCTTGAAAGCCTCCAGGGATGAAGCCAAGGAATTGTACCAGGGGTGGGTTCCTGCCAGTTCTAACCTCTTCTATAGAAGAGGTTCCACAAATCTACAGTGCCGTTTAGAACCGGTTCCAGCTCTCCCACTCACCCACCCGTCCGCACATCATCAAGATGAAGAGTGAGAGGAGGAATTCTGGGAGTTGAAGTCCACAAGTCTTAAAGCTGTCAAGTTTGAACACCCCTGAGGTTTTTTCCCCTAAAGGGTTAGGGGTGCAAGGGTCTTGTAACTTGACAGCTTTAAGACTTGCGTGCTTCAAATGCCAGAGTTCCTGAGCCAACATTTTGGTTGCTAAGCAAGAGTGTTGTTAAGTGAGTTTCACCACATTTTACAAGTTGGCCACGCCCACCCAGTCACATAGCTGGCAAGCCACTTCCACCCATACACATGGCCAGAAAGCCACTCCCATCAGTCACATGGCCAGAAAGCCACTCCCACAAAGCAGGCCACACCTACAAAAGAGGTTCTAAAATTTTTTGAAACCCACCACTGAATTTGCAGAATTTGTACACACACAAATTCTGCAAATATTCCCCATGTTTTCTGACAAATGATTACAATAACTTGCTACGCAGATTTCTCCCCCCCCCTCCCCACTTCTGCCTTTTCAGCTACCCCTTTTGAGTGTCAATGTGAGGAAACGACGTGGAAACAGAATTTGCTTGTTTTAGGGGCAGGCATATCCATGTTTTACCTCAAACCTATACATTCTCTTTTGGAATAAGATTCAGACCAAATATAGAAAACCTCCTGGATGTTTTTATCATTAGTTACGTTTGGGTTAGCTTCACATTTCATCCTTTTCGATTGACATTCCGTGCCTCATGGCTGCATTACAGCATTTCTTGGACTTCTAAAACTAATTTCCGCCTGGTATAATATTTGTTAGTCATTCCTGCAGAGATGAAAGCAAAAACAACGTTCACAAGGGCAACAACACAAGGAAAACATTCTAGGCTGGATTAGGAACTCTGACATTAATAATCTTCCCCCGTGTGCCCTGCCTCCGTCACTTCCACCCAGGCTCCCTCCTGGGGCTCATCTGGCCTTGGAGGTTTTGGAATGGAATCACCATTCAGCCAAAAGAATCAGACGGTGAATAACAATAATGCAACAAAATGTATTCCACTGGAAGAGCAAGAAATGAGTGGGAATATTTTGGAGAATCATGTCAATCGCCTCAGGAACTTACTTGCTGCTTACTCTGTTTCTAGCTTGCATTTGGCTATGTAGGATCATCAGCTGGGAGCTGGATGGGGAGAGGAGCCTTCGCTAGAACAGAGAAGAGCAACCAAGAGGATTAGGGGACTGGAGGCTAAAACATGTAAAGAATGGTTGCTGAAATTGGGTATGTCTAATCTGATGAAAAGAAGGAACAGGGAAGACAGGATAACAGTCTTCCAGTATCTCAGGGGCTGCCACAAAGAAGAGGCAGTCCAACTATTTTCCAAGGCACCTGAGGGCAGGACAAGAACAATGGGTAGAAACTAATCAAGGAGAGAAGCAACCTCGAACTAAGAAGAAATTTCCTGACAATTAGAACAATTAATCAGTGGAACAACTTGCCTCCAGAAGTTGTGAATGCTCCAACACTGGAAGTTTTTAAGAAGATGTTGGATAGACGTTTGTCTGAAACAGTATAGGCAGGGGTTGGACTAGAAGACCTCCAAAGTCCCTTCTAACTCTGCTATTCTGCTCTGCTCTGCTCTACTCCACCCCTATTCCCATTCCTATCCTATTGGCTACCCACTGTTTGGAGAGCCTCTCCCAGGATTTGGGAATCGGCTGGCCTGTCAGCTGCCACCTTCGCTTTCTTTGAAACTAACTAGGAACTGCCATTACTGGCAGGGGGGCTATTCGGAAGAGGAAGAGTGCTGGACAGAGGTGGTATTCAGCCAGTTCTGTCAGGTTCTGGAGAACCAGTAGCGGAAATTTTGAGAGTGGGGAGGGAATGGGGATTTTACAGTATCCTTCCCCTGCCACGCCCACAAAGCCACGCCCACAGAACCGGTAGTAAAAATTTTTGAATCCCACCACTGGTGCTGGAGGTATGAAAGAATGTGGTGGGAAATTGGGGAGTATGGACACTAAGAAGCAACCAGAGATGCCAAACTGAGCCATCTTCATGCTTTCAAGGATGTAGGCTCTGGGGAAGGAAGATACAGCAGTGTCTCAGGTTCCCAACACATCGGAATGGAACCTGATTGGACTAATCTCCCAGGGGGAGGGCTCTGGTCATTGGGGTTTGCTTTCAATATATGATTTTTGCACAGTTTTCTTCAGAGCTTGCCTCGGCCCCTGCTGTACTTAGCATTTCTAGTAAAAGTACCTTTTCTCTAACACCTGTGGAGCCAAAGTTCATTCTTTCCTAGGGAGGAAGCTGGGCCGGACTGACATGACCTTTGCAAGGCACGGAGCTGGCTCAGGGAAGGGTCTGTTCCTTCTGGCCAAATCCCACCCCCCCCACTCAATATACAGGTGAAATTCAAAAAAATAGAATATCATGCAAAAGTTCATTTATTTCAGTAATGCAACTTAAAAAATGAAACTAATATATGAGATAGATTCATTACATGTAAAGCAAGATAGTTCAAGCTGTGATTTGTCATAATTGTGATGATTATGGCTTACAGCTCATGAAAACCCCAAATCCACAATTTCAGAAAATTAGAATATTGTGAAAAGGTTCAAAGTGTCTCACTCTAATCAGCTAATTAAGCCATAACACCTGCAAAGGGTTCCTGAGACTTTAAATGGTCTCTCAGTCTGGTTCAGTAGGAATCACAATCATGGGAAAGACTGCTGACCTGACAGTTGTGCAGAAAACCATCATTGACACCTTCCATAAGAAGGGAAAGCCTCAAAAGGTAATTGCAAAAGAAGTTGGATGTTCCCAAAGTGCTGTATCAAAGCACATTAAAAGAAAGTTATGTGGAAGGGAAAAGTGTGGAAGAAAAAGGTGCACAAGCAGCAGGGATGACTGCAGCCTGGAGAGGATTGTCAGGAAAAGGCCATTCAAAAGTGTGGGGGACTTTCACAAGGAGTGGACTGAGGCTGGAGTTAGTGCATCAAGAGCCACCACACACAGACGGATCCTGGACATGGGCTTCAAATGTTGTATTCCTCTTGTCAAGCCGCTCCTGAACAACAAACGTCAGAAGCGTCCTACCTGGGCTAAAGAAAAACAGACCTGGTCTGTTGCTCAGTGGTCCAAAGTCCTCTTTTCTGATGAGAGCAACTTTTGAATCTCATTTGGAAACCAAGCACCCAGAGTATGGAGGAAGAATGGAGAGGCACACACTGCAAGATGTTTGAAGTCCAGTGTGAAGTTTCCACAGTCTGTGTTGATTAGGGGAATCATGTCATCTGCTGGTGTTTGTCCACTGTGCTTCATTAAGTCCAGGGTCAACACAGCCGTCTACCAGGAGATTTTGGAGCATTTCATGCTTCCTTCCACAGACGAGCTTTATGGGGATGCTGACTTCATTTTCTAGCAGGACTTGGCACCTGCCCACACTGCCAAAAGCACCAAAATCTGGTTCAATGACTGTGGGATTACTGTGCTTGATTGGCCAGCAAACTCGCCTAACCTGAACCTCTAGAGAATCTACGGGGCAATGCCAAGAAAAAGATGAGACCAAACAATGCAGAAGAGCTGAAGGCTGCTATTGAAGCATCCTGGTCTTTCATAACACCTCAGCAGTGCCACAGGCTGATAGCTTCCATGCCACGCTGCATTGAGGCAGTAATTGCTGCAAAAGGGGCCCAAACCAAGTACTGAATACATATGCATGCTTATACTTTTCGGATGTCCGATATTGTTCTAGGTACAATCCTTGTTTTATTGATTGCATGTAATATTCTAATTTTCTGAGATTGTGGATTTGGGATTTTCATGAGCTGTAAGCCATAATCATCACAATTATGACAAATCACAGCTTGAACTATCTTGCTTTGCATGTAATGAGTCTATCTCATATATTAGTTTCACCTTTTAAGTTGCATTACTGAAATAAATGAACTTTTGCACGATATTCTAATTTTTCGAGTTTCACCTGTACTTGTCATTGTTTTCCAAATTATTTGTTGAGTATATCATTTGATATGGATGAATCAATTTCCTGAGAATTTTAAATGGCTGATTTGGAGTGTCACATTTTATTTCTTTTATGGATTTTGGTAGTTGGAAGACCCAAATATTTGCATCACTGGAGGGAACAAAGCTTGAAGATTTGGCTATTTTTCACCATGGGTATCTTTGTGTTTTTTAATTTATTTGGTTTGGTTCTGCAACCCAACAAGACAGACTGAGACTTCAGAGGAGAATCAGAACTGCAGAAGAAACAGTGGCTACCAACCTGCCTTCCACTGAGGACCTGCACACTGCACGAGTCAAAAAGAGGGCCATAAAAATATCTACAGACCCCTCGCATCCTGGATATAAATTGTTTCAACTTCTCCCCTCAAAATGATGTTATAGAGCACTGCACACCAAGACAACTAGACACAAGGACAGTCTGTCAAACTACTTACTAAGTCTGCATTGGTATTATTATTAATCTTCTCATCATTCCTATCCCCCATCTCCTCCCACTTATGATTGTAGGACTGCAACTTTGTTGATTGTATCCTTACAATTTATACTGATTGTCTCCTAGTATGATTTGATTGCTTATTTGTACCCTATGGCTATCTTTAAGTGTTGTATCTTTTTATTCTTGATGAATGTATTTTATTCTCCTTATGTACACTGAGAGCACAGGGACCAAAGACAAATTCCTTGTGTGTCCAATCACACTTGGCCAATAAAGAATTCTATTCTATTTAAATGTGGACATGGAATCTCTTCTTCTTTTGGGGATAGAAGTTAGCAAAGAAATCATGTGGTGTTTTTTAGTCAGTGGGCTGCTCCCAGGGAGGCTTCCACCATTCTGGAGGAGATAAGCAGCTTCCAAGAGTGGCCTCCAGGATCTCCAGCACAGCCTCTCCTGTTCTCTCACCCTCTTCAACCAGGGGCACCACCATGCAGTGAATGGGGAGCCATACAGATGCTCCCTCTCCAAACAGAACAGGAAGGTTGATGTCTCAATGGGTAGCTACCTGCACTTCTATCTCCCACAATTGACCCTTTTGGAAATCATCGGAAACCCTGGCTCCAGGAAGTAAATGTAGACTAGCCAAAGATGTGGTTAATCTGAGTGGACCATTGCAAATCAGGTGGACTTGAATAATTAGAAATTATTTTATGAAAGACAGGTACCATTGAATGAAAACTAATTATTCCTCTCTTCTGAACAAAATTAAAACTGAAGCATAGCAACATTCATTATCAATTCTATTTCTAAACCTTTCTAATTCTTGGTGGAATTATTATTTGAAATTAGTAGTCTGCTTTAGTTTCAAGCATTTTTAATTTCATTGCATTCTGCTTGGTCTAACAGCCAACATAGTCACATTGTTGAATTGGGTGCATTCTGTGTCAATAGCTTTGCTCTAGGAAGTGAGTTGAAGTAAGCACCGTGCAAAACAAGTGGAGTTCACAACCATGCCAGACAAACTGCTATTGATTTATTGCTCATGTTTCCTAAGGTGTATAAATCAACGAGAAGCAATTGATTGCATTGATCCACATGGATTTGTTATTTGTTTATTGTGAGCCGCCTGGAGTCCTTCGGGAGTGGGCAGCATACAAAACTAACAAATAACAAACAACAACAACACAAGACTCCAGTCAATTAAAGATGCATCGGATCAACACTATCATATTTAAAAGGGAGAGAAATTGCTCCAGTTGAAAAAGTAACATGACAACAAGGAGCTCTGGAAGACCCCACAAAGAGGCATAAATGCATTAGGGCTGTGTGTGAAACATCAAAGGGCTGCTTGAATTTGAGTTGTGAGTGAATCATGGTCTCAAGGGAAGTGAAGTGAGGACCTGGAGCTCTTCAAAGTCCTTGGCAGATTTCAGGGGTTGCCAGATACTTCTTGGGTGGTACAGATGGCATTGCAGCTTCCATTCTCCATCTGGAGTTTAGTGAGTTGCCCCTGATTAGCTGGTCAATGAGTTGGACAGCTCTGCCAGGGCAGCCAAGCCTCGGGACGTCCTACTTGTGGAGCCTCTTGTACAGTCGAATCTTGAGTCTGCCCCATTGCAATCGGGAGTCAGGTGGCCTCTTCAGGCTACAGAGCCCAGCCCCATCCTCACTTTTACCTGTGGCAAATGCGGATATTCTCCTTGTGGGTTTTCAATGTCCTTCCAAGGCATTCCTTTAAAAGGTCTTCTGCAACCTTGGGGTGAACCTTCCGTGTTCACCCCATGCTAAGATTTCCATTGTCTCAAAGGTAAATCTATCTCTTAACTTCTCCCCTGTTGCTGATACTTTTTACCTGGCCTTTCACAATTCACAAATGGATGTCAAATCTATTGGACTGAACCTCTTGGAGATGCAAATAAGAGCACCCTTTATGCATTGTTGCTCTCTTTACCACAAAGGATGCTCCCTGAGTGTTGTCAATGGCGTTTGTCCCACAGGGCCCAAGGTAGGACACCTTATACCATCGTGGTCAAATGATTGTCCAGTCTATTTTTGGAAAACTCCAGTGAAGGAGCCCCCAAAACTCCAAAAGGCAAACTCTTCCATTGGTTATTTGTTCTCACCGAGAGAAAATTTCTCTTTACTTCTAGGTTGGATCTCCATCTGTTACTTCTTGTCCTACCCTCTGGTGCTCTGTAGCTCAACCCCCTCTGCTCTATGACAGCCCCTCAACAACTGGAAGGCAGTTATCATGTCCTCAAACTTACTTTTCTTTTGGCTATATATATCTAATTCCCCTTTACATTTGTTCCTTTAGACCCTTCACATCCTGGGCATAAATATTTCCACTCCTCCCCTCAGGACGGTGCCCTAGGGCAGGATCACCAGCCTTTCGGACCTCAAGGACCACTAAATTCATAATTTTAAATCCCATGGACCACTAATATGATTTTTTAAAAGATAAATAGTATTTAGTGTAATATAAACATGCAAATATTTTTTCTGAGGACCACCGAAATTTTCTCACGGACCACCAGTGGTCCATGGGCCACCAGTTGGTGTCCGCTGCTATAGGACATTGCATGCCAAAATAACTAGACCCAGGGACAGTTTTTTCTCTCATGACATCACTCTGAACAGCTAATTCTCACACAGTGTCTTATGTCTAAGTATATTTACCCATGTTGTATGGCTGTAGCATTATTATTACCTTATCTTCTTATTGGTATTATTATTACTACTACGGCATTGCTTTGCATGTACATTGAGGCATTCTTCTGTACTGGAGACAAATTCCTTGTGTCTAATGACACTTGAGTCAAATAAAGCATTCTATTCTGCTCTGTTTCTCTTCTCTATTCTTTGCTTTCTCATTCCCCCTTTTTAAGGTCATCCAACTAATGTTATTTTGTCAGCAAACATAGGCACCTTACTACTCAGTTGTAATTTAGGAGAAAGTTGCAAGGGGTGACTTTAGGAATGTCCCTATTAGGGGCCTGAACTGCCTACACAAATCTAATCTCTGCTACCCTTTTAACTTCTTGAGTCTTTGATTGGGGTTCTGGTCCAGGGCTTCCTGGTGTGCAGAGAAATTCTGAATAGTCAGTGGGAATCATTCGACTTCTACAGAAGCCTTTTGATGTTTTTTTAAAAGAGCTTTGTGGGTGGTCACAATTAGTGATATGCATTTTTGCTTCATAATTTTACGGTAATCTTCTCCCCATTCCCACCCCAGTGGGCAAGCTTTCTGTTTTCTGAGGAAGTTCCCTTCATATTTCTGTACTGTAGGGCCTTGATTGTCGTGGCCAATTCTTGGATAATTTTCTTGATCTGTACTATATTTTCTACCTGACCTGCCTATTCCCAAATTGATGGTGAGATTGAACATTTCCTTTGTAAGTTTTTTCCCCCAGACCTTCCCTGACTTTTAAGAGATTCCTCTTCTGATATCAAATGCGGCTCTGTCCTCAATTTCCCATTTACACACATACATTATGGCTGGTTACCTTATGGTGACTACTTCCCATGAGGTTTTAGCAGCACTCAGCTGAGTGAAACCAGGCTGACTGGCAGGCTTAAAAGCAGTGACTGTGAAAAGGATCTTTGAGTCTTAGTGGACAACCAGTTAAATATGAGCCAGCATTTTTCTTACCTAAGGGTGACATTTTACTTTTCTCTACATTGAATTTCATTTTGTTAGACTGAACACTGGGCCCTACGTAACAAAATGAAATAGAGAAAAGTGACAAGAAAAAACAGAAGTACACATATAGACTGGATGAAACCAGGCTTAATAGCAGGAACTGTGAGAGGGATCTTGGAGTCTTAGTGGACAACCAGTTAAATAGGAGCCAGCTGTGTGTAGCGGCAGCCAATAAAACCAATGAAATCCTAAATTGCCTTAACAGAGAGATACAATCAAGATCAAGGGAGGTACTAATACCACTGTGTAAAGCCTTAGTATGACCACACCTAGAATACTGCATCCAATTTTGGTCCCCGCACTATAAAAAAGATGTTGAGACTCTAGAAAAAGTGCAGAGAAGGGCAACCAGGATGATTTGGGGACTGGAGGCTTAAACATACGAAGAACAGGAACTGGGCATGCTGGTCTAGTTAAGAGAAAGACCAGGGAAGACATGAGAGCATCTTCCAATATTTGAGGGGCTGCCCCAGAGAGGAGGGAGTCAAGCTATTCTCCAAAGCCCCCGAAGGCCACACAAGGAACAATGGATGGAAACTGACCAAGGAGAGATTCAACCTGGAAATGAGGAGGAATTTTCTGACAGTGAGAACAATCAACCAACGGAACAGAAGTTGCCTTGAGAAGTTGTGGGAGTAGGATCTCCTGTTTGAGCGGGAGGTTGGACTAGGTGACCTCCAAGGTCTCTTCCAACTTGGTTCATCTGTTAAAGATGCCCGAGAAGGGAACTGCTGAAGGACCTGGACGAGAGAGCCTCCAGACGATTACAGGACGGAGCTTCTGGGGCCGGGGGGAAAGTGCCGCGGGGTCGGCCGGAGCTCGCCCGCCAAGACCCCAAGCGAGGCCTGTCCGGGCCATCCGCATCTCGCCACGGGCCAGGCCGGGTATTGGGGGCGCTGGGCTGGGCTGGGGCAGCGGGCGGGCCTGGCCGGGGCGGGCTCGAGTTCGGGGGGGGGGGGAGCGCCGGCCGCCCCTGCCACACAGGCAAAGCTTCGTGGCGCCCTCCGCCCCCGCCTTCGGAGCGGAGGCGGGACCGGGGCTTTCCTCGCCGCGATTGGCCGCGGCCCCCCGGATTGGCAGCTCGGCTCCGTCGGCTTGACGCGGGGAAAGGGGAGGGGGCGAGGGGGGGGGACCCGAAAGTTTGGCGGGGCAGGAAAGCGGGGCGACCTCACTTTGCCGAGCGGCGCCCCGGAAGGAGGTCGGGAGGAGAGAGGCGGGAGGAGACGCCGAGGGGGCAGCGCAGCGCCCGGACCTTCCCCGCGCCAGCCGAGCCCCCGAGCCTCCCCAGCCGCGCGCCGGGCCAGCAGGCTGCGCAGGGAGAGAAGCAGCCGCCGCCGCCGCCGCCGCCCAGCCCATGGCCGCCTAGGAGGGTCCTGCCGGGGGCGAAGGGGAGGGGAGCCGCCCGCTTCTTAGTCCGAGAGCCTCCCGCAGCGCCTGCCGGTGTCGGCAGAGCAGCCGCCCCGGAGCGCCGCCGTCCCACTTTGCGCCTCGCCCGGACCAGCCGCCGACATGGACACGCACACCCGGTGGAAACGGCGGAGCTGGCTGAAGCGGCCCGGGAGCCTGGCGCTGCTCCTGCTCGCCGCCCTCGCCCACAGCCGCGCAGGTAAGAGCGCCCCAGCATCCGTCCCGAGCAAGCGGCGCGCCCGGGAGCCCCGCATCGCCTGCCTTCTTCCGAGGGGGCCAAGTCAGCGGAGAAGCCTTGAGCCACGGAGAAGGGGAGGGAAGGGGGGGGGGGAAGCAGCGGTTCTTTAAGAAGGGCGAAGCGTTTCCCTCCCCGGCAAGAGTTCGTCGCCTTTGGGACGGCTTCTTTGGGTCGGCCAGAATCGGTGCCGGTGGCTGCAAACTTTTTCCCTGGGACAGTCGGGAGCTTTGCAAACGGGGAGGAACTTAGTGTGCGGACGCCCCCATGTGCTGCCTCGGTGGGACCCGGCGCTGCGAGTGGATGCTGCTCAGGCGCCTGTTCAAAAAAGAGGTTTCTCATCCGGCCATCCTATGCTGCCTTTGGAAGAAAAAGGCTCCCAATATTCCTTCCATATCTGCCACCCAGGAGGGGAGGAGAACTGGCGTTCTTCTCTTCCAGCGCTGGGTGTGGATTGAAGTCCCTTTTTACATTTTAAAGCTGTATTGCTATGGAAGTGATCTCAAAATGCTAAAATATGTCACTGTTAACAGCGTCTTTTTAGGATGCAGCCATATTTCTATACTTCTGTAGCAAAATCAATCAAACATGACATCATGACTGTTGCAGAATCCCCAGGGACTTAACAGACCAGGGGAGAGAACCAACCTCAAAAAATGATGGAAACAGAAGTAAACTGGGAAAATTCAGCACATTTGCTTGTTTATTCTGAGGCTGGCATTGGGGTTGAGATAGTTGGGTGAAACGAGTTCTCTGCACTTGATGGGAAATAAAGGACTAATACCAAGGGAGGGGCGTGTTTCCCAAACCTGAACCTCCCATTTTTCCTGAGCACAAAAGAGAATGACAGGAGCCCCTGGATGTTCTGTGCAGCAAGTTCACGTGTGCATCTTGGCTATAGTGGCACACTATACCCACCGTGCCAGCAAGAGATGCACAGGGCTCCGTGCCAGTGGAATCCCTGTTATGGCTCCCTCATAGGTTGACAATGCCACTTAGCTTCACAAGCAAAGGCAGCTGACCTCGTAACTGGCATCCGTGTCCCAAGAGCTGACCCGTCAGATTATTTGCTGCTGGGCGGCTCTGTCTTTGTGTTTTGAGAGAGAAGCTGCCCGTAGTAAGCTCCGTGGAAACGGGTGCAGCTTGACAAACCTTGGGAAGCCAGAACTGCCTTGGTAGCCAGAGTGAAGGCAGAGCTGCTCCAAGGCAGGCACAGATCTCGTGGGAACTGGGACCCAGAAAGTGGCTTTGAAGGTCAGACTCCAGAAAGCTTTTGCACGTGTAAATGGCCAACTCCCCAAAAGATCTCCAGAACTTTGCCATTAAGTGTTGCAGTCAATGCTGCTTTAATATAGAGACAGTTTCATTTGAATCAGAGTTTTCCGTCTGAGTGTGCATTAATTATTTAGAGTTGGTGATAAAAGAAATGCTTACCAAGAAAAGGACATCTTTCAAAGGAATTCGGTGCTTTTATGCTGTTCTTTAGGCCAAGGACTGCCAGGTGTTAGCTTTCTGGAAGGGTAGGGACGCAGTTGCCATAACCTATGGACACCTCCCCCCCCATGGCTATTCTCTGCCTCATCACAAACTGATAGGACCCTCCAGGTGGGTTCAGGTGTGCAGCTGTTCAGGGAAATCTGGAGGCGCCAGCTAAGTACCAAGGTCAAGTAGGGAGTATCTGAGCATGTCCAGCCTCTCCCCCTGCTGCACCGTTTGGGGATCACAGGGTTGCCGGTGGGAGCATTGGCACCCCTTCCAGCGCTTGGTGATACTGTGATTGCCCCCTTCAAAAGGAAAGAGGATTTGTGTGACATCCCCCGATGATTTCATTGGGATTACTCAGCTCAGAAGCCTGAGCTCAGATGTCATGCTTGCAGGAGCCTTTAAAAAATATTGGGATCTCCTTCCCTAGCAGTCCTTGACTTAACTTCGGGAAGCCCCCTTTTGTGTGTTTGATGAGCTCTTGAATCCATTACTTTGCATGTCATGTGGATTTGGCTAATGGAAATCCACTTTGTTGAGAGATGAATGTATTACCGAAGTAAGACTGGGTCTTATATTAATTTTTGCTCTAAAAGATGCATTAGGGGTTATTTTCATTAGGTCTTATTTTCGGGAAACATGGCACTAAATGCATTCATCTGGCTGGGGCTTATTTTGGGGTGGTAGGGCTTATATTATGAGCATCCTGAAAAAACCACGCTAGGACTTATTTTCCAGTTAAGTCTTATTTTGGGGGAAACAGGGTAGTAGAATAGAAGAGAGCTGGAAGGGACCTTGGAGGTCTTCTAGTCCAACCCCCTGCTCAGGAAGGATACCTTGTACCGGTTCAGATGTCATCAATCAGTCACTATGATGAAGTGAGGAGGGGAGGCAATTGCACCATCAGCCCTGACAGGAGGAGGTCCGAGGCTCTCGGGGCTTGGGTTGGGCAACAGGCCTCCTTCCATCTTGGCCTGCCGATGAACCACAGCTGCCTTCTAACAAGGGCCATCAGGAGCTGTTTAATGTGCCAGGCCTCATCCTGTCTTCCTCTGCCTTCAGGAGGTTATCGTTGGCTGCGCCTGTGGCAGCGAATGAGAGACAGTAACAGATTTCATCCTGGATCAAAGTTGGGCAGGGATCCCAGCTTCCAGGGCTGATGGCCCGGGAAGGGATCAGGCGAGGATCTGGAAGGGATGGGCGGGACGAACACTTGGCTGCGCTCCTCCCTCCCTCCCTCCCTCCCTCCCTCCCTCCCTCCCTCTCTCTCTCTCTCTCTCCCTCCCTCCCTCCCTCCCTCCCTCCCTCCCTCCCTCTCTCTCTTTTCAATGCTGGGTTTTTCCTGCCATGACATTCTTGCCCCTTGGCCTCCTTGGAGGCCTCTGGCTGGATCTGGAAAACCTTGGAGAAGGAATTCGTTCTGGAGTGGATGTCGGGATCCATTTTGCATTATACAATTCACACCAGAGATTTCAGAGAGCCAGAAGTTGTTTATTCTGGAGTTGGTGAGTGCTCTTTTGGAATGGAAGGACGGCCCCACCCGGCCCTGAAGTGCCTGGCTCAAGGCCGGCCAGCAAGTCTCCCAAATGCATTGGGGTTGAGCCTGGGGGCTGCTTTGCTGCAAGAAGTCTCCCCCCCTCGCAGCGCAGCAGCCTGGCTCCGGGCCTTTCCCCGATCAAGCAAAATGTATGACATAATAGTTCTGCGATGACTTTCCACCAGTGAAGTCGGGTTGCATCATGGGTCTTTGTCTGCCAGATTTTGCAGGGAGGGAGAAAAGAAAAGCAGCGGTTGCAAGAGAAAGGCCCTTTGGCTTTGGAAGTTGGTCATGCGGCACTTTTCCTCCCCTGGTTGAGCATTGTTTCCCCACGCCATGGCTGCACTGCTTCGGTGGATTCCCACCGAATCCTGGGATTTTGCAATGATTCTGGCCAGAGGTACAAGGGGCTGCTGCAGTGGTCAGCCGGGGACCCTCTCCACTTGGTGGTTCTTCTGCAGGGGAACGAGCGGATGCTGCTTTCGGAGGGACCCGCTCCCCCAAGCAGAGTTCCAGCCTTTGGCATCGCCCTGAAGAGAGCAGTAGTGTTTGATCCGAGGCAGGTGGTGGGCATCCGAAGTAAATCTCGTGCCATTTGCATAAGCTGCCTTTGCTACATTCAGGCCAGCTTGAAAACGGAGTGGAATGAAGAGGAACAAGGCTGGTTTTCTTCTTTGTGCTTCTGCTGCGTGCCAGAAATCCAGATGTGGGAGATGAAAGGCCGAGAGCAGGCGTGGATGTGACCTCATACTCAGGAGTGGTGCTGTTGGCAGGAGGGTTGCCAACATCTGGAAAAGCATCCTCCGATCCTTTTGCTTTGGGAGCATCGTACAGCAACAGTCGGGCACACAGCTTCCATGGAAAGCAGCTGGCCAAAATGTTTTCTAATGTGGCTGCGGGAGGACGTGCAGGCCAGGATCTCTGGTTAAGATTGCCTTTCTTAGATTAAAAATGTATCTCTCTGTGTTTGTGTGTCAGAATTGCTTCTGTCCCTCTGTCTTGAGGGTGTTGAAAGAGACACCTGGGAAATGGGGTTTTATGAATAAGTGCAGCAACAATTAGAGGAAGTCTTTATCCAGTGGGCCCTTCAGTCTAAATGTCCACGGAGGTTCTCAGCCATCCAGGTCATGGTTGTCCCAAAGGTGCTTTTTTCAAGAGAACCGGACTTCCTGGTTTTTCTTGGAAGACATTTCTCTTCTCATCCAAGAAGCTTCTTCAGTTTTTTGGATGGGAAGAAGCTTCTTGAATGAGAAGTGAAATGTCTTCAAAGAAGTCTGCTCTGAGAGAGGCTGGCTCCAGGACTTTCCCTGGTCAAGCAAAATGTGTGATGTAATAGTTCTGCCTCGACTGAAGCTGAAGAAGCTTCTTGGATGAGAATTTAAACGTCTTCAAAGAAAAACCAGAAAGTCCATTTGCCTCCTGAAAAAAAAGCCCCTTTGGGACCCTTCAGTCTAGGCTCTTCCAGGGAAACCAGGTGGTGTCCTTAATTCAAGATACTGAGTTGGAACATGAAGTGCCAATTATAGCCTTACCTGGAAGTCATGTGGTTAACTTTGGGAATACCAAGGGTGATGTTGGTGTTGTGAGGGTCAGCAGGCAGAATTCCCAGCTGCCGCTGCTTATTGTGCTTGTAGCTGCCAACCTGAGAGTGAGAAGAGGATTGGCTGGCATAAAGGGTTGAGCTGCTGGCACTCCTCAAGTGAGTCTTTATAAAGTCTGGATGATTTTACTGGAGCACAAACTGGGTGAGTGGGGGGCTTCTTTCGAACATGGAAGGCCAGGGCCACATGTGAAAGCTTGATTAATTGATTTATTGCTACTCATGCTTCTGCACAGGAACCTTCTCAATGACTGGTGGCCCCTGCTTAGAATTAAATTAGGGTCCATGGCACGCAAGGGAGGTTGGACCAAGTTTTTCCTGTGGCTACTTAGGGATTCTAGGCTGATCCCTCTTTTGACTCCATCCCAGGTTCTGCCATCTCTCCTACAGCTTCCAGGATGTGGATCCTGCCCTAACCCACATGTAGACCTTATGAATGGCATCTTAAATGCAGGCCAAAACACTTTTCTGTCCCTTGTTGTATTTGTAAACAGACATAGCTGAACTTTCTGTGACATTTGCTTTCAAGTAACAGGCAGGCTCACCGTGCCTTTCAGTGGGCATGCATGTACAGCTGATGATGATGTTGGGCAGCCTCCACCAACTTGCCCCTCTCCAGATACATTGGGAATCTGGCTCACTGGCTTTGCAATGGAAGCACCATCTTATCTGGAGGACATCAGACAGTGGAAGGGGCTTTGGGTAGGGTTAGAAAAAGATGTGGAGACTCTGGAAAGAGTGCAAAGAAGAGCAGCTAGGATGATTAAGGGATTAGAGGCAAAACATATGAAGAACGGTTGCAGGAACGGGGCATGGTTAGTCTAGTGAAGAGGACCAGGGGAGCCATGATAGCAGCCTTCCAATACTTGAGGGGCTGCCACAGAGAGGAGGGGGTCTAGTTATTTTCCAAAGCACCTGAAGGCCAGAGAAGGAACAATGGATGGAAACTGACCAGGGAGAGATTCAACCTGGAAATAAGGAGGAATTTTCTGACAGTGAGAACAATCATCCAAAGGAACAGAAGTTGCCTTCAGAAGTTGTGGGAGCTCCATCACTGGAGCCTTTCAAGAAGAGACTGGACTGCCATCTGTCAGAAATGGTGTAGGGTCTCCTGCTTGGGTGGGAGAGGGTTGGACTAGATGACCTACAAGGTCCCTTCCACCTCTGCTAATCTGTTAGAGTAACTGAGTCTTGGAACCTGGGAGAGAACTCCAGCAAACCTCCTGGGAAATTGATAATGTTCTGCAGAAAATTCAATCTTGTTTACAAAAGCAGGACATTGGACATTCTGAGAATAAAGCCAAAACTTCTGAAATGGTTCATTCTTTTTCCTTGATATTCAACAGAATGTTTTTCTGTCTTTATCTTCATAGAAAGGTTCATTTGCTTTTGACTGTTCCACATCCAAACTATGACATTTGGAACCAAACATTCCTGGCTAATTAGAATTGCAAAGAGACTTCACTCTCCCCCCCTTCAGTTTCCCAATGTCTGGTGGTTCTGTTGCTGTTGGCGGAGCCCGTCATTCCTGAGAAGCAAAGTAACATCTGTCCATCACTCTGCTCCAAAGCCAAGAGGGAAGTGATTCCTAGATGCCCCAGCTAAGTGCTCAATGTGAGGAGCCAGCACTGAGGTTGCAGCCCTTCACAACTGGGCTGCTGGGCCAAGATTGTGGAAGATTGGTGACATATTAGTATTGCCGGCCCCTTTTCTCTCTTTGACAGACAAGAAATATCTTGCAGAAAGGTTGGGTTAGCCAGCAGTGGCAATCTGTGAATTACTCCTCATGTGCAATCTAGAAGCTATTTTAGCAGGCTTAGTGGGGTTTTAGATTAGATAAGATTAACAGAGTTGGAAGGGATCCTGTAGGTCATCTAGTCCAACATCCCACCCAAGCAGGAGACCCTACACCATTTCTGACAGATGGCAGTCCTGTCTCTTGAAAGCTTCCAGTGATGAAGCTCCCACAACTTCCGAAGGCAACTTCTGTTCCTTGGTTGATTGTTCTCACTGTCAGGAAATTCCTCCTTATTTCCAGGTTGAATCTCTTCTTGATCAGTTTCCATCCATTATTCCTTGTCTGGCCTTCAGGTGCTTTGGAAAACCTCCTCTCTGTGGCAGCCCCTCAAGTATTGGAAGATGCTCTCCTGTCTCCCCTGGTACTTCTCTTCCCTAGACTATCCAGACCCAGTTCCTGCAACCGTCCATTGTATGTTTTAGCCTCTGGTCCCCAAATCATCCTGGTTGCTCTTCTCTGCACTTTTTCTAGAGTCTCAACATCTTTTTTATAGTGTGGTGACCAAAACTGGATGCAGTATTCCAGGTGTGGCCTTACTAAGGCTTTATAAAGTGGTATTAGTACCTCCCTTGATCTTGATTCCTCTGATAATGCAATTTAGGATTGTGTTTGCTTTTTTGGCTGCTGGTGCACACAGCTGGCTCCTATTTAGCTGGTTGTCCACTAAGACTCCAAGATCCCTCTCACAGTCACTGCTATTAAGCCTGGTTTCACCCAGTCTATAGGTGTCCTTTTGGTTTTTCTTGCCTAAGTGTAGGACTTTACTTGTCTCTACATTAAATTTCATTTTGTTAGGTAACGCCCAGGGTTGAAGAAAAACCAAAAGTACACCTATAGACTGGGTGAAACCAGGCTTCAAAGCAGGAACTCTGAGAGGGGTCTTGGAGTTGCATGGCTGTCTGGTGAATCCAATCCTTAAAGAGGATGAGACCAGCTTCCTCATCTGACACCTGTAAAAGAACCGGAAGGAGGAAGTAACGGTTGCATGCCAGAAGCCCTGTCTCCTGAACTCAGACCTTCTCAGCAAGGGGCTGCCAGTTGGAGTTCAAGTTCTTGACCAGACATTGCTCAGCCAGAGTTCCCGTCCTGTCTGGAAAGACAGGGTCACTGTCTCAAGTTGTGACCAAGTCTGAGAGTCCCCGGGCTTTTCAGTATCTATACTCTCTGCCCCTTCTCAGTTTAAGCAAGTGGCAGAAGCCCACACTGAGTATTTGAGTATTTATTAATACTTATAGGCCGCCCTTTTCCCTGAGGGGACTCAGGGCGGCTTACATAAAATGAGGGGAGGGGGTATACAAACAATAAACACACACAATACATAAAAGTAAAATAATAAGCAACATTCATTCATCATTCGGGTGGGGGCAATTATCTTTGTCCCCAGGCCTGACAGGCTAGCCAGGTCTTGAGGGCTGTGCAGAAGGCCTGGACGGTGGTGAGGGTATGAATCTCCACGGGGAGATCGTTCCAAAAGGTCGGAGCTACTACTGAGAAGGCTCTCCTCCTTGTAGTTGCCAGTCGGCACTGACTGGCAGATGGAACTCGGAGGAGGCCTAATCTATGTGATCTAATTGGTCGCAGGGAGGTAATTGGCAGGAGGCGGTCTCTCAAGTACGCAGATCCACTACCATGAAGGGCTTTATGAGTGACAAGTAGCACCTTGAAGCACACCCGGAGATCAACAGGTAGCCAGCGCAGCTCGCGGAGGATAGGTGTTATGTGGGTGAACCGAGGTGCACCCACAATCACTCGCGCGGCTGCGTTCTGGACTAGCTGAAGTCGCCGGATGCTCTTCAAGGGAAGCCCCATGTAGAGCACATTGCAGTATTCCAGCCTAGAGGTCACAAGGGCCCGAGTGACTGTTGTGAGAGCCTCCCGGTTCAGGTAGGGCCGCAACTGGTGCACCAGGCGAACCTGGGCAAATGCCCCCCTGGTCACAGCCGTCAGATGATGGTCAAAAGTCAGCTGTGGGTCCAGGAGGACTCCCAAGTTGCGAACCCTCTCTGAGGGGTATAGAATTTGACCCCCCAGCCTGAGCGATGGAACACTGATCGAATTTTTGGGAGGAAAACACAACAGCCACTCGGTCTTCTCCGGGTTGAGTACAAGCTTGTTAGCCCTCATCCAGTCCATAACGGCCTCAAGACCCCGGTTCATCACGTCCACCGCTTCATTGAGTTGGCACGGGGCGGACAGATACAACTGAGTATCGTCCGCATATTGATGGTATCTTATCCCGTGCCTTCGAATGATCTCACCCAGCGGTTTCATGTAGATGTTGAATAGTAGGGGGGATAAGACCGAACCCTGCGGCACCCCATATGTTAGGGGCCTTGGGGTCGATCTCTGCCCCCCCACTAACACCGACTGCGACCTGTCCGAGAGGTAGGAGGAGAACCTCCGTAACACAGTGCCTCCCACTCCCACCTCCCGCAGTCGTCGCAGAAGGATACCATGGTTGATGGTATCGAAAGCCGCCGAGAGGTCGAGGAGGACCAGGATGGAGGGATGGCCTCCATCTCTGGCTCTCCAAAGATCATCGGTCAATGCGACCAAAGCGGTTTCTGTGCTGTAACCGGGTCTGAAGCCTGACTGGAAGATAGCTTGCTTCCTCCAAGGACCGCTGAAGCTGGAAGGCCACCACCTTCTCGACAACCTTCCCAACAAAAGGGAGGTTGGAGACTGGACGGAAGTTGTTAAGGACAGCTGGATCCAAGGATGGCTTCTTCAGGAGGGGTCTCACCACCGCCGCTTTAAGTGCGGCGGGGAAGTGCCCCTCCCGAAGAGAGGCGGTAACAACCGCCTGGATCCAGCCTCGTGTCACCTCACTGCTGTTGACAACCAGCCATGAGGGACACGGGTCCAGTACACAGGTGGAGGCACTTACAGCCCTCATGGCCTTGTCCACATCCCCGGGGGCAACATCCTGAAACTCAACCCAGAGGTGGTCTACCTCATCCTCTTGTGCCTTGGCTGGAACTGCGGGGATGGAGTCCAAATCCGACCGAAACCGAGCAATTTTGTCCGCTAAGAATTGGGCATAATCCTCAGCTCTACCCTGCAAGGGTTCCCCCGTATCCCTCCTATTTAGGAGGGAACAGGTTATCCTAAACAGGGCGGCTGGGTGGGACTCAGCGGACGCAACCAAGGTGGCAATGTGGGATCTTTTCGCTGCCCTAAGTGCCCTGATGTACTCCTTGGTGCTGGTTGTTAGCATTGCTCGGTTCGATTCGGATTTGTCGGACCTCCATAGGTGCTCTAGGCGTCTCCTCCGGCGCTTCATCTCCCGGAGCTCCTCGGTGAACCAAGGGGGTCTCCGGGATCCGCCGCCTCGGAGGGGCCGTAGTGGCGCAATCCGGTCAAGGGTCTCCGATGCTGCCGAGTGCCAGGCAGCAACCAGAGTCTCTACCGGACTGTGGGCGAGAGTATCAGGAATAACCCCAAGCTCCGTCTGGAACCTTAACGGCTCCATAAGTCGCCTGGGGCGGAACCCCACTGAGTGTCAACCTCAGCCTGAACCCAGGTTCCGAGTATTCAAATTTGTTAAATACATAAATGAGACAATATGGGTTGCCTATATTTATTTGTATATTCCCCCGCTGGTGCTGGCCAATTCCAGCCTGACTCTGGGCGGCTCCCAATATACAAATACAAATAAATAAATAGAAATGTAGTGAGGGAAAATAGCACTTGCCCTGCCAAGCAGAAGGTACCAAGAATGTAGGAAAAGGTTAAATAAACCCGTGGGGCATAAAGTAGATAATCTAAATGGAATAACCAAATATAAGGAAGCTAGAACATCTCTGAACTCCAGATGGTGGGATTCCGACAGGGAGAACAATCCACCCATGGAACAGAAGTTGCCTTCGGAAGTTGTGAGAGTTTCATTACTGGGAGCTTTCAAGAAGAGACGGAGCTGCTCTTCTTGTTTCCAGCACACACATGCACACCAGTCACTTGGCCTTCTGGTTTCTGACATGCATGTGCATGCAAAGACCAGCTGACCACTATGCATGCATGCACCAGAAAACAGAAGATCATCTTCCCAGTGCATGCATGCGCACCGGGCGGCCGTTCTTCCGGTTTCCAGCATGCACACGCATGCTCCTGTTTTGGCACTCGGTGCCAAAAAGGTTAGCCAACACTGGTGTAGGGTCTCCTGCTTGGGTGGGCGGTTGGATTAGATGACCTACAAGATCCCTTCCAAATCTGTTAATCTCTGTATCTCTGTATCTCGATGATGTTCCCCACGAACTGCCTTCTGGCAACCAGAGGTTCCCAAGACTCCCCTTCTATAAGCCCCTCCTCCAGTTGCTTCAGATTCTACCTCCCACCATCCTTTATCCAGGGTGGTTGCAGTCGATAGGAGTTGACATCAGTCGCCAAACGGAGAGAGCGCCAGGTTGGGAAGCCTTTGGCCTTCTGGCCCTGATGGGCAACTCCCACAGGCAGATTCACTTCTCTCTCCCTTGGTTGAGAGGGAGGCAGGTTGGCGTTGATGGTGGGAAGGATAGACGCCCCTTGATGTTACCTCTGGGATCCTCAAGGCTGTTCAGGCTGATGGATGCCAGGCCGGGAATATAACTTCATTATTTTGGAGTCTTTGAGACCCCTTGAGGAGAGCAGCCTCCATTTGAAATCAATACAGGTAGTCCTCAACGTACGACCAAAATGGAGCCCAAAATCTTTGTTGTCAAGCGAGACAGTTGTTAAGTGAATTTTGCCCCATTTTACGATCTTTCTTGACACGGCTGCTAAGTGAATTACTGCAGTTTTTAAATTAGCGACATGGTTGTTAAGTGAATCTGGATTCCCCATTGACCTGGCTTATCAGAAGGTCTCAAAAGCAGATCACGTGACCCCAGGATACTGTGGCCATCATAAGTGTGAGTCAGTTGTGCCTGAATTTTGATTGCGTGGCCATGGGGATGCTGCAATGGTCGTAAGTGTGAAAAACGGTCATAAGTCACTTCTTTTTCAGTGCCGTTGTAACTTTGAACAGTCACTAAATGAACCATTATAAGTCAAAGACTGTCTGTACAGGGCAGCCAGCAGCAAGGAAGGCCTTGTTGGAGGAGGTCTGCTCCCTGCTTTGGGGTGGGGGGAACAGAACCTGCAGGGTGGTCCTCGGGCTAAACTGCGGAGGCCAACAGGATGTGACTATAAAGTGAGTTTGGAAAGATGCTCCTTTTTTTGCCTTAAGCACAGAAAAACCTGCATGAAACCCTAAGAGATTTAACAGATTAAGAGTTGGAAGGGACCTCCCCAAGCAGGAGACCAGCCATCATCATCATTATCATCGTCATCATCGTCATCGTCATCATCATCATCATCATCATCATCATCATCATCATCGTCATCATCATCATAATGTGAAGGTACAGGTACAGATTAACATAGTTGGAAGGGACCTTGTAGGTCACCTAGTCCAACCCCCCACCCAAGGAGACCCTGTACCATTTCTGACAGAGGACAGTCCAGTCTCTTCTTGAAAGCTTCCAGGGATGAAGCTCCCATCACTTCTGAAGGCAACTTCTGTTCCATGGGTTGATTGTTGTCACTGTCAGAAAATTCCTCCTTATTTCCAGGTTGAATCTCTCCTTGGTCAGTTTCATCCATTCTTCTTCATCTGGCCTTCAGGTGCCTTGGAGAATAGCTTGACCCCCTCCTCTCTGTGGCAGCCCCTCAAATATTTGAAGATGCTATCTTGTCTCCCCTGGTCTTTCTCTTCCCTAGACTAGCCATGCTCAATTCCTGCAACCCTTCATCCTATGTTTTAGCGTCCAGTCCCCTCATCATCCTGCTGCTCTTCTCTGCACTTTTTCTAGAGTCTCAATACATGGCACATTTGGATGATTTGGAAGCTGCTTGACAGAATCCTGTTGATTTGTTATCATCTGAGCGTATTGAAGCATATTTGGCCTTCTCCAGACCAAACGGGACCGAACAGAGATACCTTCTGCAGGCGTCCATTCAGTGAGTGGAAATGGGTCATGTCTCCTTCCCCAGAGATCAGAACAGCCTGGGCAGAGTGGTTGTGTGTGTGTATGGGGTGTGTAGGTGCTGATGTTAAGCCTGTAAGATGCTGCTCCATGATGGGCCTGAACACCCCGATCCCAGAAACGGGGACAGGAGGCAAAAGGATTTCTCCTTCGGTCAGTGTGCTCCTTTCTGGCACTGCGCACTTCAGGTGAGTGCCAGAGAGATGGCTGGTGTGAGATGATTCTTGCAGGCTGCACATAATCAAAGGGGCTGTTTTTGGAGGCAGCGCTTGTTTTGATTGAATGACTCCTGTTCAGATGCTTTGTATTTGGCATGCCCTGTCCTGGAGGTGTGGATGATGGATGTTTCTGCTGTTGGCTGATCAGCCACATCTCGGGGTACCACTGCTCCTGAGCTTCAACACAATTGCAGAATTGTAAGCTTTCTTCTAGAATCAGATTAAGAGATTAACAGAGTTGGAAGGGACCTTGTAGATCATCTAGACCAACCCCCCCACCCCACCCAAGGAGGATTCCCTACACCATTTCTGACAGATGGCAAACTTCACTGCCAAGGATGGGCCACCCCCACATGCTAAAAGAGCCTTTTTGGGGGGTATAGGATGTGATCAGGAGTCGGAGAACAGAAATCTGCACTTAAACAAAATTCTCAAAATATCCTCCTCCCAAATCCTCCTCACTTCTTCTTGGTTCTTGGCTTTGACCAAAGGACAGCAGCACCTGAGAATGGACGTCCCCAGGGAAGGCTACCTGATCTAGAAACTTTTCCTTGGGATTACAACTGCATTGAATCATTGGTCTGTGCCCTGAGGTTGTGGTTGTAGCCAGAGGCCACAATTAGCCACCGGGGGCTCAGATTTCTGGGTTTCTTTGGGGGGTTGTCCTGGTCGGTTTGAGAAGCTCAACAGTTGCCCAGTTGGATGGCCACCATAGAAAGATGAGTTGCTTGGGAGGGTTTGAACTCTGTGCTCCAATCAGGGTGTGGCTTCCTACAATGCCATGTTTATTTATTTATGAGATTATTTTTTTATGACATTTTAAAAAAATAACTCAAGGCGGTGAACATACATCATACTCCTTCCTATTTCTCCACAACAATCCTGTGAGGTAGGCTGGGCTGAAAGAAGAACTGGCCCAAAGTCATGACTTTCATAGGTGAATTCATAACCTCCTGCTTCCCGCCTGATGTCTTTGCCACTAAACCAAATTGATTCTCTTTGTATTTTGCTGCATTTTTCATTTCTTCCTTAGCTAACGTACTACTGTCCTCATGTACATTTATGGTGATCTCACAACTGAGGCATTCTTTAATAAGGATGGGGAAATCTGTACTACTTGGCAGCTTTATTTTTATAGCTTTTGTTACTGGCTCAAATTTGATTTTTGGAATTTGATGTTTTTAATAGTTTGCACTGAAAATCACATTCATTTTGGTGTACTTAACCTTTAAATGCATTTTTCTCGACAATTTTGTCTACTGTGTATAACGTTTGCAAATATTTGCAAACATAATGTAATTTATTTTGCATATTTGTTCAGAATATATGTAGTTTTTGTGTGGATTGTTCCTGAATATGCATTACAAAGGCACAAAGAGCTGAGGTGGCGCAGTGGTTAAATGCAGCACTGCAGGCTACTTCAGCTGACTGCAGTTCTGCAGTTTGGCTGTTCAAATCTCATCGGCTCAGGGTTGACTCAGCCTTCCATCCTTCCGAGGTGGGTAAAATGAGGACCCAGATTGTTGGGGGCAATATGCTGACTCTGTAAACCGCTTAGAGAGGGCTGAAAGCCCTGTGAAGCAGTATATAAGTCTAACTGCTATTGCTATAACAATTTTGGGATAATTCCACATTTTGAGAATTAAGTTTTGGTTTGTGTACCAGGTTTCTTTTTTAAATGTGCAATTAAATGCTTACGTTTGGTCTCCCATTGTTAATCTGCAGTGAGGTAGAATATGATTTGTGGTTGTGGTCCATCAAAAGCTGCCATCACATCCAGGACAAAGCCAGATTTGACACCCAGGCTGGGCTTCTAAATAAATTTAGGCTTAATTTCTGAGCTAAACTGCCTGGATCTGTTTGCTGGGAATGAAGCTTAGTGCAGATGTAAGACTGTGAATGGAAAAAAATGGGCCATCTTTGGATTTTGCAGGCTGTTCCTCCCAGCAGTTGAGAATGGCTCAGGATTGGCTAAGGCTTCCTCTGTTCTCATCCAGGTAGAAGAGGGTTCATTTCACTCAACGACCTCCACCCCTTCCAGCACCATTTCTCGGGATCGTTGTGATGGCTTAGCAGGTTTCCAGGCAGGGCCAGGGTGGCTTTCTTGGCAGGCTGCCTGGTTTTTTGCCCTCTGCTGCTCGGTGCCCCTCTTGCCTGCGCTTGAATCAAGCAGTTGAGAGGGGTTGTGGATTCGACGGCTTTGTCGGTTCTTCTCTTTTCTCCGGAGGTGACTTCTTGCATCCTTGCGCTATTAGTTGTGGTACTAGTTGCAAGCTTGGTCAGTGTCCATTTCTTTGGGGGGGGGGAATCTCCAGATGCAGGCATTGTAAATATCATTGTTCAGCCCATCCTTTTTATTTATTTATTCATAAACATTTTGAATACAGTGCATTGCCAAGGTATATCTTTCTACAGGATACTGCTAACAATAGTAATAATGTAACAGAGTAGTTTTAGCTAAATTTCTCTTTATATTGGCTTATTTATACTTCTGTTGATTATATTGGCATATTTATAATTATGAACCATCTTTATATTTAACTCATACATAGCAGTGATCTTTCTTCGTCTAGACCCAGAGGTTGTTCTTCCTTGAATTAGATGTGGTAATGGAGTTTAAGGTCACCAGCATTTGATGTTAAGATTTCTTGAGTACAACATAAACAGAATTATGTTACATAACACTGGAAGTTTTTAAGAAGAGATTGGATAGCAATTTGTCTGAAATGGTATAGGGTTTTCTGCCTAAGCAGGGGGTTGGACTAGAAGACCTCCAAGGTCCCTTCCAACTACTCTACTCCACTCCACTCCACTCCACCCCACCCCACCCCACCCCACTCCACCACTTGGAAGAAATAATTTCACATAAACCTTCTGGGCAGTAAATCCTTTGGAACTCACAGGATTTACAAAACAAATTCCATGAGAGCATGTACAGAAGATTCTCTTTAATGTTTCCACTGAAAATTGAAAAGAGATGTAAGTGAAATTATTTCCATGGATTCTTTTCCAGAAAAGGCATGGTTAAGTTTTATTTTAGGAGGGAAATACTGTACCTTAGATGTTCCACTTAAACTTGAGGATAAAAGCAGATGGTTTCGACATCATAGGAAAACGTTTCAAGAAAGAGTATGGTGTTCTCCAAAATAAATAAATAAATAAAATGACATTTTTGTGGCAAGACATAGAGCAACAAAATATAGCTTAATAATTGGAAACAGCTCTTCTTTGAATAAGTCAGTAGCCAGCCTTCTCCAAACCTGTGCAGGAGCTGAGAGAGGAAGGGAGATCAGGGGGAACTGAGTTAATAAATCCTAGGGGTTCAAGCCTATCTGGTTTGGTTAAAAAGTGGCAATAATATCACCCTCTGGTTTTACTTACATCCTGCTTTTCTAACGTATCTTGCTCCGGTCAACAACAGTACAAATGTCTATGGAAATTCTCAGTCGTCCAGACCAGGATTGTCCCAAAGGTGTTTTTTCAAGAGGCAATTGGACTTTCTGGTTTTCCTTCGAAGACGTTTGGCTTCCTCATCCAAGAAGTTTCTTCAGCTCTGAAGTATGGACCCAAAATACCTTCAGCTTCTCTGAAGAAGCTTCTTGGATGAGAAGGGAAACAACTTCAAAGAAAAAACAGAAAGTCCAGTTGCCTCTTGAAAAAACACCTTTGGAACAACCCTGGCTTGGATGACTTTGGCCTAGGTCTGAATTTGGTACCCCTGATTATATCCAGATTCAACTTGGATGTTTTCTGAAGTGCCAAACCAAGTTGAACCAAGTCCTGGAAACACTGGCTGGCCATGGTTCCAATTTGAAGGCCTTCTGTTTCTAGTGGCCATTTTATTCGTCCTGATGGCCTCAAAGCAGGGCATAGAATGTAGAATAACATGGATGGAAGGGACCTTGGAGGTCTTCTAGTCCAGTCCCTTGCTCAAGCAGGAGGACCTATACCATTTCAGACAAGTGGCTGTCTAGTCTCTTCTTAAAAACCTCCAGTGATGGAGTGTCCACAACTTCTGGAGGCAAGTCATTCCACTGATTAATTGTTCTCACTGTTAGGAAATTTCTCCTTAGTTCTAGGTTGCTTCTCTCTGATAAGTTTTTATGTGTTACTTCTTGTCCTGCCTCAGGTGCTTTGGAGAATAGATTGTCGTCCTCTTCTCTGTGATAGCTTCTCAAGTACCAGAAGACAGTTATCATGTCCACCTTAATTCTTCTTTTCAATAGGGTAGACATGCCCAACCCCCTCAATCATTCATCATATGGTTTAGCCCTTTATCATCTTTGTTGCTCTTCTCTGCACACTTCTAGGATCTCAGGATTCTTTTTTGTCCTATGGTGACCTAAAGTGTATGCAGTATTCCAAGCGTGGGCTGGCTAGGGCAATATAAACTGGTATTGTTAGTTCTCTTGGTCTTGATTGTTGATGCAGCCCATGACTGCATCGTCTTTTTTGGCAGCCACAGCACACTGCTGGCTTATAATTAAATGGCTGCCCACTAGGAGTCCTAGATCCCTGTTATAGTTACTACTGTTGGGCCAGGTCCTGCCTATTCTGTACCCGTGCATTTGGTTTTTCCTTCTTAGGCTCAGGACTTTAATTTTTCATCACTGAATTGCACCTTGTTGGATGGGGCCTAATGCTCAGGATATTCTGAATTCTGAGTCTATCTTCCAAAATGTCAGCAATTCCAGCCCCCCCCCCCAATGTTGTCATCTACAAATTTGACAAGTTCCCCTTCTGTATTCCCTTCTAAATCATTTATGAAGATGCTGTATTGGGCCTAAGACAGAAGTTGCCCACTGCATGCTTCCCTCCATGTAAAATATTTAGAAACAGAACTAGAATAACAGAGTTGGAAGGGACTTTGGAGGTTTTCTAGTCCAACCCCCTGATTAGGCAGAAAACCCTATCCCATTTCAGACAAATGGTTATCCAGTCTCTTCTTAAAAATTTCCAGCGTTGGAGCATTTACAACTTCTGAAGGCAACTTCTGTTCCACTGATTAATTGTTCTGTTAGAACAATTTCTCCTTAGTTCTAAAGTGCTTATATGTACATCTACATGTAGTCCTACTGAGGATTATACTTTGAGTGTGGTTGGTCAGATAGTTATGAATCCATCTGGTGGCGACGCTGTCTATCCCACATTTTTCCATCTTACCAAGTATTAGGTTGTGGTCTACTTTGTTGGATGCCTTACTGAAGCCCAAGTACACTATGTCCACAGTGTTTTGCTGGTCCACTAATTTAATCACTTTCTCAAAGAAGGCAATAGGTTTTGTCTGGTATGATCTGTTTTTAACAAACCCATGCTGGCTTCTCTTAATCCTCTTGTTCATTTCTAGGTGTTCCCAAATGTATTGTCTGATTATCTTTTCCGGGATTTTCCCAGTTATTGATCTCAAGGTGATTGGCCAATAATTTCTTTTTTGTAGTTTGGTACAATCTACACAACCTCTTTACCAGCCCTCTGGTCATTCCCCTGGATTACAGGAGCTTTGGAAGTTCACATTCAATGTCTCCTGGGTTATGTCTGCCAGCTATAGGAAGATTTTGCTCAGAGGTACAGTAGAGATGAAAAGATGGGTGGGCAGACGGGCAGGCAGGGGTGTCTGTTTCTCTCTCCAGCCTCTTCTGTTCAGGAGATGCGATGATGCTAAGAGAAGAGACTATTTGTTGCTGTGGGTTGAATATGGAGTCCTTAGTGATCTCTGAGCGTTTGTTACCCATGGTCAGCATTCCAAGTAATGCACTCATAGAAAACAGAACTCTGAGGCAGGCAGGTTCCTCAAAGAAGAGTTTATTGAATACTTCATATTGGCACAACTGGTGAAAGCCGACTCTGAAATTTCCTGCAGCTTTCACCTGATTAAAAGTAAAAGTGCCCCCTCCTCCAAATCACTGGTCACGCTGTCCAATCCAGGTGCTGGCCGGTTGCCTGGTTTTTGCTCCTCCTTTGGCCAGCCACCTGTCCTTGGTTCCCACAGGAACATTTTATTGTTTTGGCTACAAATCCCCCTCTAGCTATTTCCCACCTTCCTCTGTTATGTGGCAACTCTGAACTCTCCCAATGGCTTCAACCAGGTTCACTTCAGGGTTGACACCAGCTAGGTAACATCATCAGTGCTCTTCTATATGTTTATCTAGCTGGGCACCAAAACTTCTGCAAAAACAACAACCAAGCTCAGAGAGCATTAAGAACCCACAGACATTGTCCTCCTGAGTTCCGAAGTCACCCGCAAGCTATGGCAGCCTGCAGCCTAAGACAGAGATGTGGAAAGAATCGTGGCTTCGACCACATTGCCTTGTGTGGAATTTTATCTCAGCCTTCTTGGAGAAATAGGAATTGAACCTGGACCTTTGGCAGGGAAAACTGAGGGAGGAGAAGTCGGCCAACTTATGATTGGATCCTCGCTTCTTAGGATAGTTTTCCATGTAGTCTTCAAGAAATGCACCCAATGCAAGAGGGAACTGTAATCTGGCTACGGTGGAAAAACCCTTGATCCAATGGCAATTTTTCTTCCGATAAAGAAGAGAGCCAGAGAGGGACGTGGCCCCACCGCTGAGCACGGGAACTCTGAAGTAGGGAAAGGCACAGGGTGGGTAAAAATAGATGATTTTTAAAAAATGGATTTTTAAAATTTAAATTGGATTTATTTTATCTTTATCAATTTTATTTTAATAAAATGCTTTTGGAGTAAAAATCTATCTAAAGATAGTTTTCCATGTAAGAGACATTCATAATTTAGTTTATTCAGCTTGAAATGGAGCTTAGTTATGTAGCATATGAGGCTCTAGATTCTGCAATATTGGGACTGTCGGTGAGTCAACATGGGTCAGAGGAGGAGCCGCTGGGGGACAGAGGTGACAGTGGCTCTTTAAAAATTGTGATTTAAATTGAGTTGATTTAAATCAAGCCTTTTATTAGTAATTTAAATCATGATTTAAATCGAGTCAATTTAAGTCAAATGCACCCTGGAAAAGCAAAAGAGTAGTTAGTGCGAATCTGTTACAAAGTCCTGCAAATGGGGAACAACCTGGCAAAAAAGTCTACCGCTTATTTTTGGGCTGCAACCTCACCTCTCCTAAGAGAGAGTTCCCCCCTCACATTTTCTACAGGCCAACAAGAAAGGAAGCTTTGCTTGGAGAATGGATCTTTCCACCCGAAATGGGGAAGGGAAAAAGTCAGTCTGGGAGAGGAGAGGCCAGCAGGACTTTCTGTCAACAATGCAAAAACTAACCAAGAAATACCTTTAAAAACAGGGCGTCTGTTAGATTTCTCTAAGCTGCAGCATTCTCAAATGTCGCTGGAGCCACGTTCGGGTTTTATGCAGAGCACATCTGGCAGTCATTTCAGGAATGCTGAGTTAGCAGAGGTCTCCGCGCTGGCACAGCTGCCCCCACAATTCTGTTTGTTCTGACCGTTAGCGGAGGCGAGATTGTAAGTGAAGCTTTCTGATTTCCTTCCTATGGGCGTTGCTTGGGGTCTCCCAACGCAGGGAGAGGGAGCTGGCTGGGAATTGAAAGTGGACTCGGGACCGACTCGGCTGCCTCAACTGCGGACAGAACCGGGCACTTTCCAGGCGGCCCCAAAGGCCGTGGTTGTTGTCGCCTCTTCATTTTGTCCAGCATGAAGAAGAGCCATCCAGACCTAGTTGAGCTTCTCTAAAAGTTACTTTTTTCAGCCTGAAAAAGAAAAAGGAGGGACGCCTGTTGCAGCATGTTGGCTCTTGCTCCCCTCCGTGGCAAGGAATAATGTTTTGGGGCGATATCACGGTGCACCCCTGAGGCAGCCTCTTCTGTGCAGTCCTGGGCACATGGCGCTGCTCTGAGGTGGAAGCTCATCCTCATGGAAGCTTTCAAGAAGAGGCTGGGCTGCCATCTGTCCGAAATGGTCCTGCCCTGCTTGGGCAGAGGAGTTGGACTAGATGGCTTAGAACAGAGGTTCTCTTCCAACTCTGTTAATCTGAATCAGAGATGGTGGAAGCTTCCCCAGGGACTGAAAGCCTTTGAGGCAACCTCTTGCCCATTTCCATGGAGGAAAAAAGGCAGAAGCATTTATTTGGTCACCTAGGTGGGAGGGTCTTATATGTGGCCTGGGAGAAAGCAATGACTGCGGCTGCAAATATCAGAAGAGTCCTTCTGAGTCTGCTTGGCCCGTGGTCCCAGCCACGACCCTCCTCTGCACCACCTCTGGGCCACAGGAAGCCCCCTTTGCCCCAGGAGGACTGAACCAGCCAGAGCAAGCCTCCTGAAAGGCCTGGCTAGAGGGGTCTTCCCCACCCGGCAACAGTGCAGGAGGGTTTTCTCACATTTAACGTTTCTGCTGTGGAGGAGGCTGATGTGGCCTGTGGCCCTTTGAAGACTCTGTGGATTTTTCCCTTCGTGCTGTAAACAGAGGCAAGAGAAGGACCAGGCCTCCCTTCCTCCCTCCAGATGGGATTGGAAAGGCCTTAACTAACATCTTCCTTTCTCCATTTGAATTTTAGAATAGAATAGAGCTGGAAGGGACTTTGGAGGTCTTCTAGTCCAGCCCCCTGCTCAAACAGGAGAACCTATATCATTTCAGACAAGTGGCTGTCTAGTCTCTTCTTAACAATCTCCAGTGATGGAGCGCCAACGATTTCTGGAGGGAAGCTGTTCCACTGGTTTATTTTCCTCACTGTTAGGAAGTTTCTCCTTAATTCCAGGTTGCTTCTCTCCTTGATTAATTTCCATCCATTGTTTCTTGTCCTGCCCTCTAATGCTTTGGAGAATAATTTGACCCCTTCTTCTTTGAGGCAGCCTCTCAAGTACTGAAATACTGCTATCATGTCACCCTTAATTCTTCTTTTCTTTAGACTGGCCAGACCCAAAATTTGCAGCCCTTCTTCCTATGTTTTAGTCTCCAGGCCTTTGATCATCTTTGTTCCTCTTCTCTGCACTTTTTCCAAAGTCTCAACATCTTTTTTGAGTATGGAGACCAAAATTGGCTGCAGTATTCCAGGTGTGGCTTTATTGGGGTTTTGTCAAGCAGCACTAATGCTTCACTTGATCTGGATTCAATGCCTCTGTTTATACAACCCAGGATTGTGTTAGCTTTTTTGGCTGCTGGCTCATGTTTAAGTGATCAACAAGTAGGACTCCAAGGTCCCTCTCACAGTCACTGTTTTAGAGCTTACCTGCCTGCCTGCCTGCCTACATTCATTCTTTCTTCTAATGACCTTAAGATCTAACCTCAAATAGGTGTAAATCATTTACCCATCATGGGTCCACTAATGGGAGAAGATGGCAAGAAGGTGATGGGCAGCAGTGAGAAAGTTCTTAATTCATTTCTGCATTTGTTTTTACACAAAAGGAAAAAATAGTCCAACTTATTGAAAGCAGTCTCATAGGAGACAGAATAGAAATGCAAATCAAAACAGGAAGAAAATAGAAATGAAACACCTATCCACTGTAGAGAAGTTCAAATTGCTGGGACCAAATTATGTAGGTATACAATCGTTCTATTGATGACAGGCTGGGTGTAGTTGGTTGGCCATTTGTGAATCCATATGGTAGTGATGCTCTCTGTCACACTTTTTTTCTTTATCTTAGCAAGAAGTAAGCTGTGGTCTACTTTGTCAAATGCTTTGCTGAAGTCCACTATGTCCACTGCAGTTGCCAAAAAAGCCAATGCAGTCTAGGCTGCATCAACTAAGAGATAATATCAAGATCAGGTGATTA
Source organism: Thamnophis sirtalis (assembly GCF_051295495.1). NCBI lineage: Eukaryota > Metazoa > Chordata > Lepidosauria > Squamata > Natricidae > Thamnophis > Thamnophis sirtalis. Next base: position 25,491,904 of record NW_028261382.1, read on the forward strand.
GTATCACTTTATAATGTCTTGATAAGACCACACATGGAATACTGAGTCCAGTTTTGGTCACTTTGCAACAAAGATGTTTAGACTTTAGAAAGAGTGCAGAGAAGAGCAACAAAGATCACAGGGGACCAAAGGATAAGGTGTGCAATGAATAATTGCAGGAACTGTGTATGTCTAGCATATCAAAGAGAGGGACGGGGGGGGGGATGACATTATAGAAGTCTTCTGTTAGTTGAGGGGATGTTACAGAGAAGAAGAGTTTCAATTATTCATCATAGAACATCATAATTAGAGTTGGACGGCACCTTGGAGGTCATCTAGTTCAAGTCCCCACTCTAGCAGGAGACTATTATTTCAAACAAACGGCTGTCCAGTCTCCTCTGGAAAGCCTCTAGTGATGGCGCACCCACAACTTCTGAAGCCAAACTCTTCCATTGGTTGATTGTTCTCACTGTCAAGAAATTTCTCCTTAGTTCTAGGTTGCTTCCCACCTTGGTTAGTTTCCATCCATTGCTTCTTGTCTTGCTTTCTGGTGCTTTGGGAAATAAGTTGACCCCCCCCCCCCCGGAATTAAAGAGAAACTTCCTAACAGTGAGGATAATTAGCCAATGAAACCGCTTACCTTCAGAAGTTGTGGGTGCTCCAACACTGGAGGTTTTTAAGAAGAGACTGGATAGTCACTTGTCTGAAATGGTTTAGGGTCTCCTGCTTGAGCAGGGGGTTGGACTAGAAGACCTCCACGGTCCCTTCCAGCTCTATTCTGAATTTGAATTTATCTTTTAGCCTCCAGTCCCGTAATCATCTTGGTTGCTCTTCTTTGCACTTTTTCCTGAGCCCCAACATCTTTTTTTATATTGTGGTGACCAAAATCTTTTCAAAACTTTGTTTAAAACTATTCCCCAAAGTATAGTGCTTGTGTGTGAGTGTGAGTAGCACAAGATGCAGTGTGTGGAAGCTTCAGCTAGAGACCCAGTCTGGACGTAAGGAGGACTTTGCTGATGGTGGAATCCCCCCCCCCCGAGTTGTGGATTCTCCATCACAGGAGGTTGTCAAGCAGAGATTGGATGGACAGCCAGTGGTCTGGCATAGTATGAGATCTCCTGCCTTGGGCAGGACATTGGACTGGAAGACCTCTGTTTTATGAGACTAGGTGGGGGTGCAGACTCTGTAGCACATCTTTGTGGTTGTGTCTTTGGAGGGGGGCAGAGTCAGTTTCTCCGTTGTAGTGAAGAACTGGGGACAGCAAGTGGGATGGAGACAGCCAGGTAGTTTGCATCTCCTCAATGTCAGTCAGCCCACCCTCTGCTGCAGAGAGCCTGGGAACCAGGGAGGAGGAGAGGAAGGACAGAAAGTCCAGCCATGGATTCCTACCTCCTGCTCGGTCTCCCCCCAGATTGACAGCAACCAGCTCAAATGTAATCTTCCCCTGAGCCCCCAAAGAGCCGGGCCTTTTCTCGTGGATTACAATGCTCTGACATTGTCTTGGCTAACTGACGGGCCAAGTTGCACAAACAGCTCCGGTTTGGGAATGTGGCTGGGTTGGACTGGACTGCTTGCAAAAAAGCCCCCTTGTGAATGGCAACCTTTTGGGTGCACTGAGCGGCGGCAGCAAGCAGGGGCCACGGATTCTGCCAGGCTGCTCAGATTCACTATAGCCGGACCAGGCTTTGGATGCTGGAGCCTCCTGAGAGTCTGTTGTGGGGAAGGATCGGCTGTCTCCTACGGTCTCAGTAGAGGGGCAACAGATCACAGTCGTGGCCCTGCAGGGGAGAAGGCCTCCAAGGGCCTGGGGTCCCAACTGTCAAGTCAGGGGCCAGGGCCAGAGGCAGCTTGTGAAGAAGACCAGATGCGCCTCCTCTCATTGGAGATCCAGGCAAGGATTAATTGCATCCTAAGTTAAATCTCACAGGTTTGTTGTTCTTGGATGCATCGCAAGCTCTGACTTTGATATAGCACACGTTAATAATTCAACCGAGATTGTTTATGAGTCAGTTTGTGTTTTTGGCACATTTGTGGCTGGCATTCACGGTCAGTCCACAGAACCATTTCCCGTTAACTGTTTGGTTACTCTTCTTCCTGGCGTGGAACTGCACCATGAGTCTGGTTGCAACAAGCAAGCCATTCTGGGTTTGTGGCTTGGCCTGCACTCCTTGAGTCTCCCTGTAGGAAGCAGAGGGATGGAGACGCTTGTGGGGAAAAAAACGTATTGAGGGACAGGCTGGAAATGGACTAATTGTAGGTGGAAGGCCTTAACGATAGTTACTCAGGCCATTTCCAACTGACCTGTGCTGCCCCGGCCACCCATGGCCTTCCGGCCCAGTTCAGGGTCCTACCAAGCTCTTTGGGTCTCAGGGCCAAGATAACTGCGACAGCCTGTCCAGTCGATGCCTGCAGATGGAGGGGATGCTGCCAAATCTCCCCACTCCTATAAAGAGGATAAAGGGTGAGAATCTGGAAAGGGGACTTTGGGGCTGGAGCTTGCATCCTGGGCAGACAATAGCAATAGCCCTTAGACTTATATATACCGCTTCACAGTACTTCACAGCCCTCTCTAAGTGGTTTACAGAGTCAGCCGTTCACCCCCAACAATCTGGGTCCTCATTTTACCAACCTCTGAACCAGGGGTGGGTTCCTGCCAGTTCTAACCTCTTCTATAGAAGAGGTTCCACAAATCTACAGTGCCAGTTCCAGCTCCCTCCCCCCGCCCATCTGCACATCATCAAGATGAAGAGCGAGAGGAGGAATTCTGGAGTTGAAGTCCACAAGTTTTAAAGCTGTCAAGTTTGAAAACCCCTGGGTTTTCTTTTCTAAAGGGTTAGGGGTGCAAGGGTCTTGTAACTTGACAGCTTTAAGACTTGCCTGCTTCAAGTTTCTGAGTCAACATTTTGGTTGCTAAGCAAGAGCGTTGTTAAGTGAGTTTCACATTTTACAAGTTGGCCACGCCCACCCAATCACATGGCCGGCAAGCCACTCCCACCCAGTCACATGGCTGGCAAGCCACTCCCACAAAGCAGGCCACACCTACAGAAGAGGTTCTAAAATTTTTTGAAACCCACCACTGCTCTGAACGATGGAAGGCTGAATGAACTTTGAGCCGATCAGGATCAAACTGTTGGCAGTGGGGAGAGTTTGCCTGCAACAGTACTAGCACAAGACTTATATACCGCTTCACAGTCCTTTTTACAGCCCCCTCTAAGCGGTTTGCAGAGTCAGCCTCTTGGCCCCAACAATCTGGGTCCTCATTTTACCCTTCTCAGAAAGGTGGAAGGCTGAGTCAACCTTGAGCCTGGTGAGATTCGAACTGCCAAACTGCGGGCAGCCAGCAGTCAGCAGAAGGAGCATGACAATGTTCTTTTCATCCCCCAAAATGGTGAAAGAGACCTTTGGGGCAGGTCTGGTGGGAATCAGCAAATTAATGGATGTGTGTGGTACTTATTGGTGAGTTACTCCTTAAGTCCCCTGAAGTTATTTATGAGATTTTTTTAAAAAATCCCACCTTTATTGTTTTTGTAAAATAACTCAAGGCGGCGAACATACCCAATACTCCTTCCTCCTTTCCCCCCCCCCCCCACAAGAACCCTGTGAGGTGGGTTGGGCTGAGAGAGGAGGACTGGCGTAAAGTCACCTAGCCCAGATTCATGCCCAAGGCGAGACTAGAACTCACTGCCTGCTGGTTCCCAACCTCAGGCCTTAACCGCTGGAGACCAAAGTGGCTCTCAAGACATCATGCAAATACACTCAAAGAAATAAATACATGCTACGCAAGATGCTTGGATATTGCAGCTGGACCGAAATATGGAGGAGGCTGCCAAATTCAGATGGCACGAAGGAAGCCGATGAGGATTTACTCCACTCTGCCCGGGGCTGCACCTTCTCGTCCCATCAAAGTTGTCTTGACATTTACTAAAGCCAACGACTTGTTTGTTTTGAGTATCTTAACCACAAGTTCCTTTGCCAGTTTTCTTTCCTTCCCGGCCCCTTCCTAGCGCCTTGGCCTGTTTTAAGGCTAAATTTCTTCCTACAGAAAGTCCCTTCCAGCTCTGCTTTGATTGATTGATTGACTCGGTCTGAATAGGGAGAAGAGAGAAACTCTTAGGTTATGTGCTAAACGGCTCAATTGGTATCCTGGGTGTGTAACTAATTCTACTTAGGTTGATGATTTCTGGGTTTTGTATTGCTCTACTGTTGTTACTGGCCGTTGTTATGAACTGCCCAGAGTTCTGTGGGATAGAGATCAATTGCTCTAATTTTAAACAAACCAATAATTAAACAAATGAATAACGACCTCTCCCTTTCTCTTGACTTTTTGGTTTCCCAGCTGCAAGCTGCATTGTTCAGAATTGTCATTTAAAATCTTTCATCAACAAAACTACTAAAAAACTAACTTTTCCTTAATGAATATTCATAGAATTTGTTGGTTCTGTGCTGTGATGATCATCTCACAGGCAGATTCTCTCAGTAGCTGGTTGCCAACAACTTTCTCCATCCACTGATCTGAGCCCAAAGCATGCTGTCCCCATGCTCCCCCTCCCCGTCCTTCTCTCACCAGTTCCTACACTAGTGTAATACATACTAAGGGTGCCAGCTTGTTAGTATAGACTTGTGGTGCTTCTACGCCTAATTATTTGAAAAACTTGCGTGTAACTCACGTGTTTGTGCACTCAACTTCATGGTTTCATCTGGCCTGAATGTGCAGACACGGCCACATCATGGTTGAGAAACTTTTCCCACCTAGTGCCAGTTCTCATGAACAAACACCCATCGGAATTACTCCTGCAGCCTGGTTTCTCAAAGCATTTCCCTTTTTTGGGCCTTTGAAATTGGTCTAAGTAGGATCTTGAGGTTCTTCAGTTCCAGGCCAATGACCTTAGGTGCTTTGGGCCATTTGGGGCCTTTGAGTATTTATTTCTGAAGATGCGACCTTCAAAAAGAATATAGTGGCTTCTAGTGCCAAATAGGGCCAACAGTTTTATGCTCACATCACATGAAAAAGCCCAGAGCCATTGTGAGTCGGCGTCATACAAAATAAATAAATAAATAAATAAATAAATAAATAAATAAATAAATAAATAAATAAATAAATAAATAAATAAATAAATAAATGTTTACTGTAACTTTTATCTTTCCCAGCACTGTCCTTGGTTTAACAGATTTAACAGATTTAACAGAGACCTTGTAGGTCATCTAGTCCAACCCTCCCAAAGCAGGAGACCCTAACGCCTTTTCGAATTCATTTAACAACTGCATGATTCACTTAACAATTGTGGAAACAACAACAACAAAAGTAAAATCAGGCACAATTCATTGAACAACTACCTTGGTTAGCAACAGAAATTCAGCTCCTAATTGTGGTCATAAATCAAGGATGTCCTGTATAATAGGCAGATGGCAGTTTGCACAGTTGCTGTCTTAGGATTTCATAGAAGGAACTTGGAGGTCTTCTAGTCCAACCCCCTGCCCAAGCAGGAGGATTTATTGCCTCCCAGAAAAATGGCTGTCCAGTCTTTCCTTGAAAACTTCCAGTGATGGAGCATGTGCAACTCTGAGAGACTAGTTGTTTTGTTGATTAATTGTTATCGCTGTCAGATAGTATCTCTCTTGAACAAACTTCCATCCATTGCTTCTTTTCCTACCCCCAGAAGCTTTAGAGAGTTAGTAAACCCCCGTTGTAGATCTCAGCTTGAGCAAGGGGCTGGACTAGAAGACCTCCAAGGCCCTTTCCAGCTCATTCTGTTCTAGTTCTAATTCTAACCCTAACCCTAATCCTAATTCTTCTCTTTGACAGCTGCTCAAATACCGGAAAGCAGCCATCATGTCACCCCTTAATCCTTCTCTTCACTAGATGAGACATTCCTGCTTCCCTTAACCGTTCATCATTTCCTTGCCTGCTGTTAGAAAAAGCGAAAAGAGATGTTTAATTCCCTGGCACACCGGTTGATTCTATGTTTTCGTTTACTGTGCTCTATAATTGTGTAATTGTAGTTCCTGTCTGCTTGTTTTCAGGGTGATTTTTTGTTCCCTGTGCTAATTTTTCTGGGGATCTCTTATAGATTTAGCTTCTCTTTCCCTCTCTGACCCTCCCTCCCCCCTCCCATTTCTGCATATTCTCCAACTCACTGAAGAAAAAGAAAGAGCGCCGAATAGCCCTGATGGGCATATAATGTCAGTGCCTGTTTCCTCTTGGCTTTCGGCTTTTCCCTTACTAGCATGTGTAACCATTTATGTCCACAGATTGAAAGGCAGAAGTGCTCATCTTCTTTGAGTTAAGATATGATTTACTCATTGCTTATCATGTCTAGCAACTCAGTTATCTCTGCAGCAGTATTAGCATAAAAAAAGAATCCTATACCACCAAGTATGTTCAAACACGCACATGTGCGTGTGCATCAGAATGCGGGTGCTTAATCCATTTTGTAATTCACTTTTATTCCTAAATGAGGCGATGGCTCCAGGGGCACAGTGGTGTTATTTTTATGAAGCGGTATATAAGTCTAACTGCTATTTTATTTATTTCTCAAATTTAGACTCTGCCTATCTCATTGTCTAAGTGGGAGACAGGGATCTGGCATCTTCCCAATTCAGAATGAAAATAATTAAACAGGGATGGCAAGATTGGAATGGAATGAGATTGGGATTGGGATAGAATAGAATGTAGACTAGACTGGTCTGGACTGGACTGGATGACTGGACGACTGGACTAGACTAGAATAGACTAGAATAGACTAGAATACACTAGAATAGACTAGAATAGACTAGAATAGACTAGAATAGACTAGAATAGAATGTAGACTAGACTAGACTAGAATTCTTGATTGGCCAAGTGTGATTAGACACACAAGGAATTTGTCTCTAGTACAGAAGCTCTCAGGGTACATACAAGCAAAAAGTGATAAATTATAATCATAAAATACAATCATAAATCATAAGATACAACACTCAGTGACTAAATACTAGGATACTAAATAAAGGCAATCAACACAAATCATAAGATTCTAACAACAAAGCTATAGTCATAAGAAGCTAAGGAAATAGGTAATAGGAAAGATGAGAAGGATAGATAATAGTAGCACAGCCCTACTAGGTGGTTTGACATCCCAGGGCATAAAACAAGGGTTGTGGGAATTAGTTGTTTAGGTGATAATGGCATTTGGAGGGGGGGATGTCCTTGTGTTTAGTTGTTTTGGCATGCAATGCTCTATAGCGCTGTCTGGAGGGACGAAGCTTCTGCCCCGGATGTGAGGGGTCTGTAGATACTTTCACAGCCCTCTTTCTGGCTAATGCAGTATATGAGTCCTCAATGGAAGGCAGGCTGGTTGCAGTTGATTTTTCTGCAGTCCTAACCATCTGTTGAAATCTGTGCCCGTCCTGTTTTCTTGTTGTGCCAAACCAGTTACAGAGTTACAGTTACAGAGGTGCAAATGACAAACTCAATCGATCCTTTGTAGAACTGTAACACCAGCTCTATGAGGTGCTAAATGAGGAATCCTAAACAAAAGCCAGGCTAACAACAACATATAGCAATAGCCATAGCCCTTAGACTTATATACCACTTCACCGTGCTTTTTACAGCCCTCTCTGAGTGGTTTACAGAGTCAGCCTCTTGCCCCCAACAATCTGGGTCCCCATTTTATCCACCTCAGAAGGACGGAAGGCTAAGTCAACCTGGAGCCTGCTGAGACTTGAACTGCCAAATTGCAGGCAGCCAGCAGGCAGCAGAAGGAGCCTGCAGTACTGTACTCTGACCACTGCGCCATAAAGATAACATAGCAATATATGAAGACCAGTGTATAAACTCTGCGACTCTGAGCAGCTTGGCCTGGCCCCAGCCCACCATCCTACCCAGAATGACTGGCCCTGCTGGGCACCTCTCCCTCCTCTGCCCCCAGGCCCAGCATCCACATCATCCAGATCTGAGGGTTGCTACAATTTTAATTAAAGAAATGCAAGGCTGATTGCGCCTTTCCAGAAAAATTCCATGCTCTGCCCCTATATTTATGGGCTTATCACTTCCGATGCTGAATAAAAGGGAGACCTAGTTCATACTTAAATTCATACCTTCAAAAATAAATATTTCAGAACACGAAACAGGTAGTCCTCGACTTAACAACAGTTCGTTTAGTGGCAGTTCAAAGTTACAACATCACTGAAAAAGTGACATGACCATTTTCACACTTACAACCATCACAGCATCCCCATGTTCACAACCGTGTTACTAACTTAACAACTATAGTGATTCACTTAACAATGGTGGCAAGAAAGGTCGTAAAATGGGGCAAAGTTAACTTTCACTTAGCAACAGAAATTTTGGGCTCAATTGTGGTCGTAAGTCAAAGATTACCTGTATATTAATAATGTTTGCTTCAGTGTTAAACTGGTAGAAGTGTGCATTTTAAAAAATATACGTTAACATTAATGCACAAAAGGTAAGCGTAAGGGGGAAAACCTACGATGGTGTAGAAAAATGCAGACTTCCCAGTCTGAAGGTAAATAATCCACTTTATTTGGCTGAGAGGGTGAAGGAGCTTTTTCCAAAGCGTCTCTCTACATTTTGGTTTTGATTTCCAGAATCCCTGCTTGGAATTGTGTTATGCTGTGCTCATTGCAACACAAGGAAGATTCCAGGTGGGGAGAAAAAAACCCCCCACACAATTTACCATGTAGTGAATGAGGCGTAGTGCACATTTACATTCCTTGACACTCTGCATTTGACAGAAGGCCAAGAACTCAGTCTGAAGATGGGGGCATAAACATGGTTATGACTTCTAAGGCAAGGAATGAGCCACGGAGGCCACGTGCTCCCTTGCCTTTTCTGCAGAAATAAAACAGCTGTTTTGTAGCTGTGTGGCCTCCCGTGCAACCCATCCCTCCACACACACTGTGCAACAGAAGGAAAACTGGAGGTCCAGGGAGGGTGGGGTGAAGGAGGGAGGGAGGGAGGGAGGGGGAAGGGGCCAGACGTTTCTCTAAGCGTGGAAATTGCCAGGGAGGCTTGCTGGAGCTGCAAGGCCCCAGGGAGCATCAAGAAGAGGCTGGAGATATTTAAATGTTTTTAATTTATATTCTATTGTTATAATGTTCTTTATTTTATTTTTATGTACATACAAACGTAAGGTTGCACAAGGTGAAAGGCTGCCTGAAATGGCTGTTGATCCGGGAAATAACGCCATCACTTTTCTTGCTAAACTGGAAGTCTCCCGACGTTGCTTCTTTGCGTCAGCCCTGATTTTATTTGTTAAACTCACAGTAAAATATCCTTGCGTCCATCTGAGGCTCTTCTTCCACCTCCTCTCTTGGGAAAACGTTCTCTCTCTCAGGAGAGAAACGAAGTGCTCCAGGACTGTCTTTTCGTTTTCATTCTCTTCCATTCAAATCCATCCCTTGTTTAATCAGCCAGATATGTTTATTTCGCTCTTTCATGTTGCGCCAAGTAGCACCATCCCCCTCCTTTACACACTTCCTCCTTTTTCTTTCTGTTCTTGCCATGTGCGTTGCCTGTTGAGCACAGCAGCACCAGATGTGCCTGAATGTCCTCGTGAGGGATCTTCAGATGTGGCAGATTGACTAGTGGCCAGAAGGCTCAGCCCACCGTGGTGGCCATCTTTTTTTCCTGGCAACTTCTCCATCCATCCATCCATAAGAATGAGGGATGGGAATGCCTTCTGCAAAAGCCAAATGCCAATTGTGCTATTATCTAGGAAGTTTTCTGTGCACAATTTGTTGGTTTTGTATAGAGTTAAATTGGTGGCTGTTAGACCCGCTGTGGAAAGAAAGCCAGAAAATATTTTATGGCTGTTGTGGTCTAAAAAGATAGAGTGGCCCTACTGGTGTCTTGATACCATGGCTGGAGGGACAGGCTGAGTCGACAGCTTATAATGAAGTATGGAGAGACTCGGTGAAGGCGAATGAGACCTTCTGAATGCCACTGATTTGGATCATGTCAAGAATACTATAGATTTTGAGAGAAAATAGGCACAAACGTTTTAAAAAGTTTAAAATGGAATGGAATGGAAGTCATATGAAAAAGGATGTGGAACCTGTTGGGAAAATATTTAACAGATTAACAGAGTTGGAAGGGGCCTTGTAGGTCATCTAGTCCAACCCCCCACCCAAGCAGGAGACCCCCTCACCATTTCTGACAGAGGGCAGCCCAGACTCTCCTTGAAAGCTTCCAGGGATGAAGCTCCCACAACTTCCGAAGGCAACTTCTGTTCCATGGGTTGATCGTTCTCCCTGTCAGGAAAGTTCTCCTTATTTCCAGGTTGAATCTCTCTTTGTTCAGTTTCCATCCATTTTTCTTTGTCTGGTCTTCAAGTGCTTTGGAAAACAGTTTGACCCCGTCCTCTCTGTGGCAGCCCCTCAAGTATTGGAAAACTGCTATCCTGTCTCCCTTGGTCCTTCTGTTCACTATAAAGATTAGGCAGTCACAGTAACAAGGAAAAGGACCCTTGGTAGAACTTGGAGTCAAAGGGACTTTGCCCAAGAAAACAACAGCAACAAAAAGAATGATTGCTGCAAAAAAGATGATAATTCCATCATGTGTGAAAAGAAAAAAGATGTGAGGATGTTGCAGACAGCCGTACTACAGGTGTAGAGGCCATAACTGGGCGATGCTTTGAAATGAATGTGGTTTGTTGATGGGCTGGCCATGAGGCTTGTTCAGTAGGTCTGCCCAGACCACCTGTGTGTCTGATGATGCAAATGTTATGGCTTCTCTGGCAACAGAAAGAGAGCAAGGATGGATGCAGAAACCACAGGGAGATGAGTTGGAAAGTGAGCACAATCTGGGAAGTTCTGGGAAGCTGTTTCCTGCAGAGAAAGTTCCTACTTTCAAGATTTTTGCACTTCAGAAAGTCATTGAGAAATTTGTGACTGTGAAAAAGACAGTTGGCTGCACTTTTGTTGGTTTAGAGAAAGAGTACAAAAAAAGTGAGTAGGCCTGAAGGATAAAATGTTTGGCATGAAGACGGGTGTGAATGTTGTTGGACACAGGAAATGGGAAGGAAACCATGTATAAAAATGAACGAAACTCTTAGCAGGCAAAAGAGGGAGTACAAGAAGATAATGAGTATCATGTGTTATGGATGTCAGCATCCATAACACATGAATGGCTACATCGGAAATCTCTGGGTCACAGGTAGAAAAGGTAGAAAGGTAGAAATTAGAAGTTGGAAGAATAGCAATAGCAATAGCCCTTAGACTTCTATACTGCTTCCCAGTGCTTTCCAGCCCTCTCTAAGCAGTTTACAGAGTCAACCTCTTGCCCCGAACAATCTGGGTCCTCGTTTTACCCACCTCGGAAGGACAGAAAGCTAAGTCAACCTTGAGGTGGAGAGAAGCCAAACTGCTGGCAGTAGAAGTAGCCTGCAGTACTGCACTCTGACCACTGCGCCACCATGGCTCATTATATACAAGTAAAGAATGTTGTTGTTGTTGTTATTAATTTGCAAATTCACTCGAACAATACACTGTTTATGAAGCACTCATATATGTTAAGGAAAAATGTATAAATAAAAACTAAAAAAGAAAAAAGAAAATTAATGTATCAAGACAAACTGCTTTACAGGGACCGTTGAAGAGTGTTACGCATATGTGGAAGAAAAACATGTGTATCTTGGATAGAATATTGACTACAGATGGAAAAAATGGGTGGGGAAATGTTAATGTTACCCAATAATGGTAAAAAGATATGGGCAGTATATGGTTTGTTACGAGGAAGGATGGCTGTGAAAGGAAAGGACCGCAGTCGTGCACAAGAGTGAGCTGTTCCTTATTTTGTTGCATGGAAGTGAGAGAGGTGGGTTTCTCAGTTGGTGTGTATGAAAAGAAAATGCCCATAAATCTCCCTGATTTTGCACAGTGGGGCCTTTGCAGTGGAACATTTCTTGAGCTGGTGTTTTGCCCCCCACCGAAACTTTCCCAAGAGTTAAATTACTTGATGCACATCATGTTTCTGAAACAATTGGATTCCTCGTGGGATGATGTCTATACCAATGACAGTTGGCCTACCTATCGCAGGTAGGCAGAAATGTTTCATTAAATGTGTAAAAAGCATATCAAGTACCATAGTAATGCCGCTGTTACATTTTTAATTGTTTAACAGTATATTTTAATACATTGTAAGCTGCCCAGTCCTTAGGTTATGTGGCCACAACACATTTAATATCATCATCTTCCAACAACATCTTCCTGTTTCAGATCCTTGGAAAAGACTTGATAGTTGATAAAAATGCCAACTCCAGGCTAAATATCTTCTGACTGTGTGACCAGCCATAATAATAACAATAATAAGTGAAGGTGAGGATTAACAGAGTTGGAAGTGACCTTGTAGGTCTTCTAGTCCAGCCCCTTCGCCCAAGCAGGAGACCCTATGCCATTTCTGACAGATGGCAGTGCATCTCTTCTTGGAAGCCTCCAGTGATGAAGCTCCCACAACTTCTGAAGGCAACTTCAGTTCCATTGATTGATTGTTCTCACTGTCAGGAAATTGCTCCTTATGTCCAGTTTGTTTCTCTCCTTGATTATTTTTTCCATCCATTGTTTCTTGTCCTGCATTCAGGTGCTTTGGAAAATCAGTTGTCCCCCACTTCTTTGAGGAAACCTCTCAAATACTGGAATGCTGCTATCATGCCCCTCCTAGTCCTTCTTTTCTCTAGACTGGCCAAACCCAATTCCTGCAACTCTTCTTCATATGTTTTCGTCTCCAGGCCTTTAATCATCCTAGTTGCTCTTCTCTGCACTTTTTCTAAAGTCTCAAAACCTATACAGGAGTGTTGTCAAGATGCTTGTCTAGGGAAGAGAGTGGAGGCTGCACAGGGCCTGTGGTCAAACCCCCCCCCCCTTAATTAGGTTACCCGATTGGAAGGAAGGAAGCTAATACTTCATAAGGCACTAAACTCTCTTGCTTATTAACAGAGTTGGAAGGGACCTTGTAGGTCATCTAGTTCAACCCCCCCCCCCCCAGGCAGGAAACCATACACCATTTCTGACAGATGGCAGTCCTGTCTCTTCTTGGAAGCCTCCAGAGATGAAGCTCCCAGAACTTCCGAAGACAACTTCTGTTCCATGGGTTGATTGTTCTCACAGTCACAAAATTCCTCCTATTTTCAAATTGAATCTCTCCTTGTTCAGTTTCCATCCATAGTTTTGGGTCTGGCTTTCAGGTGCTAAGTGCTTCTTTCTGTTGAGGGGGGGGACTGTGTGGTGGGGGTGGGAAAGGGGGAGAAGAAAGCCCAGGGGAACCATGAAAGATTTGGTACAAAGGAGGAATCTCTTTTACCCAGAGAACAACTTCTTAACCCTCTGCTGTAATTGGCTGAATAGGATGCAGGAAACCTGTATTTGTGTGGCCAGTCCTCCCCCCTTTAACAGGAACTAGTGGCACACTTAAGTAGAGCAGCTGCTCCCTTTCAAAGCCCACACAGAAGTCAGTGTGCAGGAGGTCTTCTCTAGGTAAGCAGCTGTTGGACTGTGCCCAGGAACTTCTGGGTTGTAGTGGAAGAGAAGATCAAGGATGGGTGGGAGTTTGGGTGTGTGAATCATCTAACTCTTGTTTAAAAGGGGAAGACAAGGTCATTGGTTAATACGTGTGACAATGGGGACAGGAGTGCCTGATTAGGTGTTCAATGATGCAGCTGGGCACAATTTTGATGGTTCCAACGCCTTGTCCAGCTCCTGGGTGAGGGAGGGGCTTATTCTTCAAACTGTCAGGGGGAGGAGCCGTTCTCTCTGTCCCAGGAGTGAAACTCCAGGGCATTTTTGCTATTGAATGTGTTTATGTCAAATTGAAAGTTACGTTTTGCTGCATCTTCAGTGTATTTTCACGGTTTCATTATTACTGTATCTTAGTATAATTTTATTTCAACTTTCTGGCAACCTCTGTTCCATTGGTTCTTCTCACTGTCAGAAAATTCCTCTTTATTTCCAGGTTGTTTCTCCCCTTGGTCAGTTTCCATCCATTATTCCTTGTCTGGCCTTTAGGTGCCTTGGAGAATAACTTGACCCACTCCTCTCTATGGCAGCCCCTCAAATTCTGCAAGACTGCTATCCTGTCTCCCCTGGTCCTTCTCTTCCCTAGAATAGCCATGCCCAGTTCCTGCAACCGTTCATCGTATGTTTCAGCCTCCAGTCCCCTCATCTTCCTGGTTGCTCTTCTCTGCACTCTTTCTAGAGTCCCAACATCTTTTTTATAGTGTGATGACCAACACTGGATGCAGGATTCTAGGATTACTAAGGCTTTATAGAGTGGCATTAGTACCTTGCAAGAGTAAAAAAACATTTCTTCTAGAGGTAGATATTAATTAATTTGTGAATGCAATGGATGGCAGTTGAGTGGATGGCTTCCATTTGAATTCTGGGCTGTCAGCTGTCTATTCCCTTTCCCATTAGTGTTTTCCTGTGTTTGGGGGGTGGGGTGGGGTGGAGGGAATTATTTTATAGGTAGAGCTTGTACCATGGTTCTTCAGGGCAGTGGGAGCTAATTCCACTCTCAGGATTTTCATCCGCTCCAGATTCAGAGTGGAGTTGGAGGTTCCTCTGTGGGTAAAATCCTTGAGGAATTTTCTTTAAAAATGACAGCAGTATCAACATGTTGGTTTAATGTAACGGTATGATTTTGATGCAGCAGAAAGTTTCCTGAGCGAAGAACCAAATGGTGAGACTGTGCCCAACTTCTTAAGTGCAGCTGTTCCCCTGGGTGGCATACAATCCTTCATCTGTTTTTTCTTTTAAATTTCCCTTTCTTTTTTGCCTTCAGAAGTTGTGGGAGCTTCATCGCTGGAGGCTTTCAAGAAGAGACTGGACAGTTATTTGTCAGAAATGGTGTAGGTCTCCTGCTTGGGGGGGGGGTTGGACTAGGTGACCTACAAGATCCCTTTCAACTATTAATCTGTTAATCTCGTGATGCTGGGGCCTGGCCTAGGTCTGGAGCAAAAGCACCTGAGGGTGGAACAAGAAGGACACTTATTAAGGAAAGATCCAACCTGGAACTAAGGAGAAATTTCCTAAGGACAGTTAACAAGTGGAAGGGCCTTCAGAAGTTGTGGGTGCTCCAACCCATACGTTGTCTAAAAAAGATTTGACCCAGTCAATGCAACGTCCACACATTATGTATGTTTATTACTGGGAAATTTTAAAAAAATATATATTTGAAAAAAAAAGTTGTGGGTGCTCCAACACTGGAGAGCCACTTGTTTGGAGTCGTATAAGGTTGCCTGCTTGAGCAGGGGGTTGGACTAGAAGACCTCCCAAGGTCCCTTCCAACTGTATAAATTCTGTTATTCAACCAGTCAAAGGTCTGATTGAAATGGCCCTGGGATCAGTGATCTCAGAAATCAAGGTAATCGAATGTGAAATACATTGTTCATACAGCTGGTTACAGGGAAGTGACTTATGGTTCCCAAAATCAGCTGATGGCATTAAGATGCTGCTGAACATGAAGGATGGTTGCACAGCTGAAAATACAGTGTCGTTGCAGTCAGACTGATAAGATGTGGAGAGAAGGAACGCTTGGGCAGAATTTATTTATGTCTTTATTGACAGGATGTTTGTACTGCCAATATCGTACAGATTCCCAGTGGTAAAGGAGTTGAATTTTTGCAGCTACATTTTTTAGAGGGAGGCCAACATTTCATGAGGCTCTGTGAATTTTCTCAGGGAAGCTTCAACTATTATTCATCGTCTCTCAAAGTCAAGAATCACTTCAGGGAAACAAGAATCGCTCTGCTGCTGCCAATTTTAGTCAAATCTTCGTGACTTCCCTGTTCCACTCAGCACAGTTTGCCATTTATCCTTCATCCTCCTCTTTGAAACGTGCTCTGGACAGGGAGTTCTTCTTCCCTTGCTTGCTTCACTTTGCTGGCCTGAAAATCTACCCAGGTTGCGTCCTGGAATCCAGCATTTCTTGTGGATCAGCAGGAAAAGAATGAACGAAAGGGGTAAGAGGAATCTTACAGATTGGCTGGGGCTTTTGGAAACCATCTAATTCTTCCCTTCTTCTCTGACAACTGGACTTTGCCAATTTGCCATGGTATGATTTTGAAATAAATCAAGTCCATTTAAATCACGATTGAAATCACAATTTAAATCACTAGTAAAAAGACTTGATTTAAATCAATTTAAATCAGAATTTTTAAAGAGCAACTGTGCATCTCCGCTATGAAATTGTGTGAATGCATCAATGCAGTGCATGTTATCTCAGCTTGCAGAGGTTGGATTCATGGAATGAGTTTACCAAAAATGTAAATATTGCAGAATATACAGCCTGGTGCTAAGATGCACTCTTTCAAGAATCTCAACATCTTTTTTATAGTGTGGTGACCAAAACTGGGTGCAGTACTGTAGGTGTGGTCTTAATCTTTGCTGCTCTTGCTGCAACTTCCATGGCCTGGAAAGTGGGGTGTGTTTTCTCAGAAAGCGTTCTCCAGTTTTCCTTCTGGCTGGTTCATCTGTCAGAGTTTTTGTGAAACTTCCAGGAGGACCGGGAGCAAAGGGGTCCCCCCCCCAGGGCTTGCCTGTCAGAGCAGACTGTTGCTTATAAGCGCTCCCACCCCATAGATATCTGGCTCCCAGTATTCCTTGGGGACCAGGACTGTGGGGCCATGGCTGCTTCACCTGGCAGTTGTGGTGGTGCGAGGCTTATTTGATATAATTTAGCAGGAGCATTATCTATTATTTATGTGGAAGCTCAGGATGGCAAACTTGGAGGTATCCTTCTGTTCCCTTTCTTCCCATGTGACCATCATATGAAACCTGTTGGTCTGAAAGTCATCCAGGAGCTTGCTTGCTTTTTAGTTAAAAACAAAAAAGAGAACAAGAAAAAAGAGCAAAACACACATATAATAGTGATGGAGATACATACAGAATAACAGAGTCGGAAGGGACCTTGGAGGTCATCTAGTTCAACCCCTGCTCAAGTAGAAGACCCTACACCATTCCAGACAAATGGTTGTCCAGTCACTTCTTGGAAACCTCCAGTGATGAAGCGCCCACAACTTCTGGAGGCAAACAGTTTCACTGATTAATCTTTTTTATTGTCAGGAAATTTCTCCTTAGTTCTTGCTTGGATCTCCCACCTGTTACTCTCAGGTTCTTTGGAGAAGAGGTTGACACCCCCCCCCCTCTTCTCTGTGACAGCCATTAGATATTGGAAGACTGCTATCATGCTACCCCAGGTCCTTTTCTTCGTTAGACTAGATATACCTGGTTTCCTCAACCATTTATTTACATGTTTAGCTTCCAGGCCCCTAATCGTCTTAGTTGCTATTCTCTGCACTCTTTCTAGGATCCCAACATCTTTTTTGAATCCTGGAGGATTCAAAATTGGACATAGGATTCCAAGTACAGCCTCACTATAAAGCAGTATTAACATTCCACACGATCTTGATACTATCCTTCTGTTAATGCAGCTTACTGTGTTAGGGTTTTTGGTGGTTGCAGCACACGGCTGGATCATATTTCAGTGATTGTCCTCTAGGACTCCAAGATCCCTCTCGTAGTTACTATTGATGGGGAACCACCTCTTCTGTGCTCCTGCATTTGGTTTTTCTTGCCTAAATGTAGAAGCTTAGGTGATGTCAGCCTCTGCTTTGCTGTTGCTTCGGCTGCCATGAAACGGGGAGGGAGGGCATGGTATTTGGGAGGGGCTACTCATTGTGCTGGAGGAAGGTTCTGGAGTTCAGCTACTGATGGGACTATGCATGCGTGGGAGTTTCCCGCCAGGTCTAACGGCACCGACATTCCATCTTTGTGATGCCTTTTGAAGTTATCTCGCACCTGACACTTGGGAGAATTATGATTGGACTGTAACTGTGATGCCAAGGGGAGGGGAATGGGCTATTCTATATATCAATCGCTTTCGCGCCTAAATATTCAGATTTCGCTTCGCTATGCCTTTAATCATTTATAATTAGTAAAAGTACACTTGATTTCCACACATGGAATCTCGTGGTCTTTCTTTCCTAATTATCTAATGGAGAGGTGCTGACAGTAAGCGAAATCTCACTAGCACCCCACCAGGAGATTACAACCTTCCGTGGGGGGTGTACTTTCAAGAAGAAACGAAGACAATGTCTTTGCACGCAAGTGATGAAGACATTGAAAAGGAAACTGCTGATCCATCATTACCTGAGAGAATGGCTGAGTTGGAAATAGCGGGCCCTGCGATCCCCCCCCCCCGGTTGGTCCTTGTCTGTGGGACAAAAGGAGGACAGCGCAAGTTGGGATGCTGGAGTTACCAGGAGAAAACCTCAGGCGAGGCCACTTGAAATGGGGCAGACCTTGCCCGAACGAAGGCCCCGAGAAAGAGTTCAACCGGAGGACTTTGAACAAAGGTACTCTATGCAAAGATTCGGGGAGGGTGAAGAGGCCGAGGGAGGATGGGAGCAAGCTAACCCAGAGACAGCTTCACCCCCCCCAGCCAGGGGGGTTGCCAGAGCAGGGGGGCCCCCCAGAAGACGCAGAATGGCAAAAGTCCCTCCCTTAACTGTAAAGTATGACGGCAATCCCAAAAAACTGGGCCTCTTCATTATGCAGATTTATAACTTTATGGAAATTTATGGGCCCGATTTAGAATCGGATGACATGAAAGTACGTATGGTGTTGCTTGCTTTGGAGGAAGAGGCTGCCGACTGGATGATGGGTCTGCACCAAAGCAATTCCCCCCTCCTGAGGAATTTTGATGCTTTTATGACTGCGTTCAAGAGACGATTTGATGACCCCCTAACTGAGAAACGGGGGAAGTTGAAATTTATGACCCTCACACAGGGAGATAGACCGGTGACTCAGTATATTCAGGAGTTTCAACACCTCTGTACTTATATGAGAGGATGGTCTGCAGAAGCGCTTTTGGATAAATTTGCATTAGGTTTAAATGAGGACATTTATCAACAATGTGTTAATCGACACCTTCCTAAGCGCGTTACAGCTTGGTATGAAAATGCAGCAGACATTGAGCTTGATTTAATTAGACTTCAACGTGTGAAGGATGAGAGAGAGAGAGAGAGAGCAGCAAGATCTCCCCCCCAACTCAGAAGCCCCCTTTCCGAGTCAGAAGTGAAGGAAAGGGAGGCCCTACAGGCAAAGTCAAGCCGTTCACATGTTTCTGTTGCGGGAGGAGGGCCCACCGCGCTCCAGAGTGCTGCGCTAAATTTCCCACAACCACCCCACCCCCTGCCAAGAGGGAAGGGAGATCAAGCAAGGCCCCGGACAAAAAGAAAAAAGAAGCTGCTTTCGCTGCTGATGCTACCCCCCCGCGCTTCAGGCAGGACATAGAGGAAGAAGCTGACGCCACCACCAGCTCCTCTGATGACTCCGATGACGACGCCTCGCCTCGCTGGGTGAGTTCAAACAAAGGCCCCATGCTGATCCCAATAGAATTAAGGGTTCCACCCGATGGGGTGTCAGAGCAGCTTCCCGCCCTCCTTGACTCGGGCTGTTCCCGATGTATGATCAATCCTGCAATGGTGGAGAAACTAGGCCTCAAGTTAAAAACTTTGAAAACCCCTATTGTCTTTTGCCAAATAGATGGGTCCATAGCAGGGGGTGGCCCAGCCCACTTCTATACTGAACCTCTTGAGATGAAAATGGGCACCCACATAGAATTAATTTCTTTTATTGTGGCTCCTGGAATGGACAGGCCCCTCATTTTAGGCCTCCCCTGGCTTCGAAAATGGAACCCTCGCATAAATTGGAGGGAGGGATGGTTGCGCATTCGCACAAGCACGCCTCCAGAAGGGGAGGGTGTTTCCCTGGAGCCTGTTAGCTGCAGCTCCGCTTTGGCCGCCAGAGGGCAGGAGAGAATTGAAGGAGAGGAAAAGATTCCAAAAGTGTATTGGGACCTGAGAGGAGTTTTTAGTGAAGAATCTTCCGATAAACTTCCACCCCACTGACCTACTGATTGCTCCATCGACATTTTGCCCGGTGTCAAACTTCCAAAGCCCCAAATATATCCCATGTCCCCTAGAGAGATGGAGGAGATGAGAAAATTCATTGATAAAAATTTGGAAAGGGGTTTCATCGAACCAGCACGACCCAAAGTAGCTGCACCCGTATTATTCAGGGAAAAGAAGGATGGCTCACTGAGACTGTGTGTTAATTTCAAGAATCTGAATGGGATCTCGGCCCAAAACCTCTACCCGTTGCCGTTAATGAAAGACATGTTAGCCCAATTGGGGAAGGGCCGCATTTTCACTAAACTGGACCTCAGAGAAGTGTACTATAGAGTCCGCATAAAGGAGGGGGATGAGTGGAAGACTGCTTTCAACTGTCCCCTCGGCTGTTTCCAGTTCCGAGTGATGCCCTTTGGCCTGCAGGGGGCGCCTGCAGTTTTCATGCAATTAATTAATGAGATCTTGCATGACCACCTTTACAAAGGCGTTATCGTATATTTGGACGATATCCTTATTTACACTCAGACTTATGACGAACACGTCGCTTTGGTCCGCACTGTCTTGAAAAAACTCAGGGCTGCTGAACTGTATGCCAAGTGTGAGTTTCACCAGGCGAAGATTGACTACCTAGGGTATCGTATCTCCCCCGCTGGCATTGAGATGGACCCTGGGAAGGTGAAGGCGGTCACTGAGTGGGAGGCACCCCGGACACGCAGGCAATTGCAAAAGTTTTTGGGTTTTGCTAATTTCTACCGTCAGTTTATTCCTTCTTTTGCTAAAATTGCGCTTCCTATCACTAACTTGTTGAAGTCCAAAGGTGGCCCTAAGCCCAAGCCTAGCAAGCCACTGGATTGGACCATGGAGTGTCAAGCTGCTTTCAAGAAGTTGAAGCGCCTCTTTGCTGCGGAACCGGTTCTGAAGCATCCCGACATGGACAAGCCTTTCGTCGTTCAAGCGGATGCCAGTGACGTGGCTGTTGGGGCCGTCTTGCTTCAAGCCAATGACCAAGGTAATTTGCAACCTTGCGCTTACACCTCCCGCAAGCTCACAGACACTGAGAGACGTTGGGCCGTTTGGGAAAAGGAATAATTTGCAGTGCGCTGGGCCCTGGCCACGTGGCGCCACTTTCTAGAGGGCGCTAAACACCCATTTGAGGTGTGGACTGACCACAAAAATTTGGAAGCTTTGAGGACTCCACACCGCCTATCTCCTAAGCAGATGCGCTGGGCCCAACATTTCAACCGTTTCAACTTCACACTCAAGTACATCCCTGGGGGGAAGAATTTCATGGCTGATGCTTTGTCCAGACTACCTCAATACAACTGCTCTAAACTGAGTATTGTTCAGCCTGTCGTTCCCACATCCAGCCTTGCGGCTGCAGTGGTCACTCACCAGCAGGCACGCTCGAAAGTGGAGGTGCCTCAGAATTTTCTTTCTGATCTCAAACGGGCCCTTCCCCAGGATGACTGGTTCCAGCAGCATCAGGATGAGTGCACAATGTGGGACGATTTACCGTGGATCGGAGCCAAGCTTTACGTCCCAGCATCTCTTCGTCTCGTCGTCCTCCAACGAGCTCACGATTCTAAGTTAGCGGGTCACTTTGGATTCGTAAAAACATTACACCTGGTGAAGAGACAGTTTTGGTGGCCCTCTTTGAAAAAGGACATTGAACTTTATGTTGCCAGTTGTCCGGTCTGTGCAGCCGCCAAACGGCCACCTGGAAAGCCACAAGGCCTACTTCAATCCGTAGCCCGCCCCGTCGCCCCTTGGAAGGAAATTTCGATGGACTTCATTGTCGAACTTCCTGAGAGCCAGGGGCACACCGTCATTTGGGTGGTTACGGACTTATTTTCAAAACAAGTTCATTTTATTCCGTGCCACAAGATTCCTTCTGCAAAGGCACTGGCTAAACTCTTCATTTCCCACATTTACCGTTTGCATGGAGTGCCTGATCGCATCATTTCCGATAGGGGTGTCCAGTTCACTTCTGCTTTCTGGAAGGAATTTCTTAAACGCATTGGCTCCGCCCAGGGACTAAGTTCCGCCCACCATCCTCAGACTAATGGGGCTTGTGAGAGGACTAATTCTGTTTTGGAACAATATTTACGTTGTTTCATCAATTATCAACAAGATGATTGGGTTGACTTGCTACCGCACGCTGAAGTGGCCTACAATAATTCTGTCCATAGCAGCACTGGTTTCACTCCTTTCTGTGTTGTTTTTGGTCAGGATTTTGTTCCTATTCCTGAACTTCCTCGTGAACAACCACAAGTTTCTTCCGTCGCTGATTGGAGCGAACGCCTGAGCCGTGTTGGGCCTTTGACTCTTGCTACTTTGGATGCTGCGCACCGTGCTCATAAGACACAAGCTGATAAGAGGCGTGCGCAGCCTTATCAGTACAGGGAGGGTGACCTGGTTTATTTGTCCACAAAGTTCCTTCAAACTACGCAGAAGTCGAAGAAATTAGGACCTAAGTACGTGGGTCCGTTTCCCATCATCAAGATCATCAATCCTGTTTCGGTTCGTTTGCAGCTGCCCAAGCATCTCAACCGTGTTCATCCCGTGTTCCACATTAACCTCATTAAGCCTGTTCGTGTTTCTGCTTTACGTCCGCCTGTTGACCCTCCGCCTGCCCCTCTGTTGGTTGACGGTGAGCGTCATTTTGAAGTTCGTGAGATTCTGGACTCTCGACGGCGACGTAATCGGATCCAGTACTTAGTGGCTTGGAAGCATTTTCCTCCTTCTCATACTGAATGGGTTGACAAGTCCCATGTTCGTGCCCCCCGGCTGCTTCGGCAGTTTTATTCTGCTTATCCTGACAAGCCTTGACTCCCCCCCACCTCTTTTCTCTTCTGTGTTTTGTTGTTTGTCTGTTTGTTTGTATTTTCTCGTTCTCCAGGCCTGACTGCCTTTTTCCGGGGGACGGCCGGATGTCAGCCTCTGCTTTGCTGTTGCTTCGGCTGCCATGAAACGGGGAGGGAGGGCATGGTATTTGGGAGGGGCTACTCATTGTGCTGGAGGAAGGTTCTGGAGTTCAGCTACTGATGGGACTACGCATGCGTGGGAGTTTCCCGCCAGGTCTAACGGCACCGACATTCCATCTTCGTGATGCCTTTTGAAGTTATCTCACACCTGACACTTGGGAGAATTATGATTGGACTGCAACTGTGATGCCAAGGGGAGGGGAATGGGCTATTCTATATATCAATCGCTTTTGCGCCTAAATATTCAGATTTCGCTTCGCTATGCCTTTAATCATTTATAATTAGTAAAAGTACACTTGATTTCCACACATGGAGTCTCATGGTCTTTCTTTCCTAATTATCTAATGGAGAGGTGCTGACAGGTACACTTACCCAAGGGCAAGACCTTACTTTTCTCACCATTGCATTGCATTTTGTTGTATAGGGTGCAGTGTTTAAGTCTGAACTTCTGGATATTGAGTCTAAAGCAGAGATGGCTAACCTTTCTGTCGTTGCATGTCAAAAGCGCGCACGCACCCATAATGCAATGTGCCCCATGTATCCCCCGTGCCCCACCCCTGAGCATGCACATGCGACTCCCTGCGTGCGCCCTGTGCATGCATACACGACTTCTGCACGTGCACCCCGTCCTCTGTGCATGTGCTGCATAGACCCGAAAACCAGCTGGCTGGAGGGAGCCGCCTGTGCATGCACGGTGGAGCTGAGATGGGCGACTGCTCACGTGCCCGCAGAGGGCTCTGTGTGCCACCTGTGGCATGCGTGCCATAGGTTCGCCATCATGGATCTAAACTACTGGCTGTTCCCCCCAGCTTGGTGTCATCTGAAAATTTGATGAGTTCCCTTTTATTCCCCCATTTAACTCATGTATGAAGATATTGACGAGTGCCTAAGGCAGCACCTTGGGGTTCTCCACTGTTTGCTTCCCTCCACGTAGATGCGGGAAACATGTCGAGATGGCAGGTTGCAACTGCACAGCTGAAGCTCCATCCTCTGATGCCCATTAAAGGGTGGGGGGCTTCTGTGCCACAGTCAGGCTGCTATTTTGACTTTTGGGCCCTTCTGTGGATTCCCCAGGTCTTCCCTACTTTGAGCAGTGAGGTGCCAGTTTGATGCATGGTAAGATAAATAAATAAGATAAATAATTTCTTTTAGGCTGCGGAAGGCCACAACCATTTGAAGGCTTCGGCCCCTCTGGCCGGTGAGAAAGGCTGGTTGTATCCTGGAAGTAGGCATTGGCTAACCACTTCCACCTCTCCCCAGAAAATCCTGAGGACACGTCCCTGTGACCTGAACTCTCCCTGAGGGGATCCTCTCTGTTAGTGTCCTTTATGGAGATGCCTTCTGAGCCAGAACTTCCCTCTGTGAAGGAGAAGCTGCCCTGCCCTTTGCTCCCAGCTGTTGGTCACTTCACCTTCAAAGAAGGTTCCACAGGGATGCCCACCCTGGATGAACTTGAATGAATCCAGGTTTTCTGTGCTTGGACCAATCCCAGAATGGCCAAGAGGCAAATGCGCAGCATTCCAAGCCCACAAAGAAAGTTGGCAGCATCCAAGGTTAGCTTGTCATGCAGAAGCAGCTGCTCAATTTGCCAGTGGGTCCGTCAAGCCTCGTGCCTCTGGGTGCCTCCTTCGGAGGTCCCTGCTTTGTTTCCAGTTTCCTAGGAGGAAAGCACAAGGGAGAAAACCACCTCCGTCACCGTCCCCAGCTAATGTCAGGCAGCCTGTGTTGGTTCCCTGTTTCTGAAAAAGGCCTTGGAAACCAAATGGTTTGGGGTTGGTTTTTTTTTGAAAAACAGAAACTTCAGGGGTCTTGTGGGAACAGCTGGTTTTCCAGTGCAGAGGAAAAGGAGTATTTGGGGAGGAAAGCAGGAACTTGAAGTGGGGCAATTTCTGCTGGGGAAGAAATTCATTTTGGAGCTTCTGTGCTTTTGACCACCCCTTTTGGGTTAGATGAATTGACTTTGGATGAGTTTAACCATGTCAAAAAAGGTTTGACTCTGGACTTGGAAGGACTTCTGGGTGGGAACTGAGTGCCGGCACAAAATACAGATTCTTTTGTTAATGGGCCACTTTAAAACTGAAGGACCCATTTCCGGTTGCTCTGGCCAGTGGCACAACTTTAATTTGCAAACTACCTTCTCTTCTAGGTAGGAAACAAAGTTTTCTGATTGGCTCTGGCCAGGTAATCTGGCAGTGAGTCTCCCACCCATGTCTGTCTCTTATTTTTTTAAAAATGTTTTTATTAAAAGTTTTTTCCCATTTTTTAAAACACAAATATCATCTTTACAACATTTCCACATCGGTTAGCCTCCATTTTTATCTGTACATGTATACCTCTATATCTATATCTATATACACTTTTTCATCTACTAATATGATAATTTAGACATATTTCTTCTATACATATTATTCTTTCCATGTACTTATTTCTATACAATGCATCTTATATTATTCTATGTACATATATTCCTCTTATAACTATTATTCTCTACTATTTTATATACTATATATTTTACATTTCCCCCCTCTTATTAATTATTCAGTTTTATGATTGTTTTCTTGTCTTAATCATAATCACCCATGCCTTTCTCATGTGGATCCAACCATCTCTTCCATCCAACTTCCACAAGAGCCATTCATTAAAATTGAAAAAGGCATGAAACAGTTTGCATTTCTTTCTATGGACTGGAATACATTTGAGATGCCTATTTACTTGAAACATCCATTTTTCAAAGCATTGTTCCCAAACCTATAAGGGTTATGCGGAGCGTTTACACAAGTGAGGGCACTGCTTCTCAAAGGACATATTTTATATGCAGTATTTTAGCTAAGAAACCTTTGGGCTGCATTTATACAATATTCTAAATCCTACACTTGGATTAACAAAACATAATTGTTGCATTTATCTAATATCTTAATATAATAGCCTTATCCCCAGAGCATGCTAAAATAATTCATGGATTCTGACAGCACATTGAACTTAAAAATGACTAATCCATTTTAGCTGAGCCTGATGTATTGAACTGACTCTGTCTTGAGTCTGTGCATGTTTTTTAAAATTATCTTTTATTTATTAAATTTATTTACCACCCGTCTCATTACAAGGCAGTGTGTGTGTGTGTGTGTGTCTGTCTGTGTGTGTGTGTGTGTGTGTATGTATGTATGTATGTATGTATGTATGTATGTATGTATGTATGCATGCTTGCTTAGCATTGTATCTGTTGGAAACATGCAGAAGAGGCCTTCATTCTGCAGTGGATAGACAATGGCTAAAATGACAGTGATGATGATGCATGCAGATGTGTGTATCAGAGGTAGGATTCAGCAAGTTCTGACCAGTTCTGGAGAACCGGTAGCGGAAATTTTGAGTAGTTCAGAGAACCGGCAAATGGCACCCCTGGCTGGCCCCGCCCCATCTATTCTCTGCCTCCCGAGTCCCAGCTGATGGGGAGGGAATGGGGATTTTGCAGTATCCTTCCTCTGCCACGCCCACCATGCCACGGCCACCAAGCCACACCATGCCCACAGAACCGGTAGAAAATTTTTAAAATCCCACCACTGGTATTTATGTGTTTGTATGTATGTATGTATGTATGTATGTATGTATGTATGTATGTATGTATGTATACACACATATTTACACATACGTATATATACACACACACATACAGTACACATATACATTATAATATATATTATATATATAGATCAGTGATTAAAGATGCTGAACCCTGTCAGCTGGAAAGTGGACAAACCAGGTTCGAGACCTGAGCACTGTGCGAGGGGGGAGGGGCAAGCTTCCGTTCTTTGCTCCAGTTCCTGCTACCTATCCGTTCGAAAGCAAGCAGTTGTGAGTAGATGAATAGGTAGCATTTTGGTGGGAAAGCAACATGTTCCTTTGGCATATAGCCATGCTGGCCACATGGCCGTAGAAAATGTCTTTGGACAATGCTGCTCCCTCGGCCAAGAAACAGAGATGAGCACTGAACTTTTGGTTCCATGCACTTCCCGGTGTTGTGAATTATGTGTTTTTCAATAATGCAAAGAAGTTGCAATTCTTGCTCCAGCATGGGATGCGAAGGCAGCACGTGAAGAGGGGTGATTCTGCCCCTATTTTCAGTCTAGACAGTGAAAGTGAATGGTGGGCTGGATAGAAGATTGCCACTAAAGTTGTCAAATGGCTTCCACTCATTACTCTGCATTCATTAGCTGTCACCATCAGGCAATTCTGGCACCAACCAGAGATCATTTTATACAAGTTGGAAAAGGTGCAGAAAACGCCACCGGGGGTGGTCAGGGGAGCGAGGGCCGAGAGACAGTCAGAGTTCCAGAGCTGAGAATGGAGGTGGCAGAGAAGATGCGGAGAGAATCTTTTGCCCAGAGGGCAGGAGGTGGAATGGTTACCGTGGATTTAAGTTACAAGCAGGGAGCGTCTGGCTGGATGTGGTCTGGCCTGCTCTGGGTGTACTTGAGATGCAGTCTGTGTCGGGTGGGATTCAGCATGTTCGGACCAGTTCGGACAAACCGGATGCTAATTTTAAATCTCGTTCGTCAAACTGTTAGTTGCAAGGACTGGCTTGCCCACCACCCCTCCCCTCCCTTCCCAGGAGTCTCCATGGAGCCTGTTTTGGATGCCAGGTGGGTGCAGGGCCCTTGTGGAGGCTCTGGGGGGGGATGGGCCTCCTGGAAGTTCCGTAAGTCTGGAAACGAGCCCGTTTTTGGCCTCCGGAAGGCCTCCGGAGCCCAGGGGAGGCTGTTTCTGTCCTCCTGGAGGCTTGGGGAAAGCCTCCAGAGCCTGGGAACCACAGAAACGCCCCCCCCCCCCCCGTGGTGCAGGAGGTTGATTAGGCCATGGCCACCATGGCCACGCCCACCCGGCAACTGGGCAGAGACCCCGTTGCTAAAGTTTTTGAATCCTACCCCTGTTCTATGTGCAGAAACATAACCGCCAGGCTGCTCCTCAGACAGAGATCTCAGGTGCTTGAAGGGAAAGTTCGCCTTTGGCTGGGAATTTGACTCCCTGTTTTTATTGAGTTTGAAGTGTAATAATGAAGTGATACTTATATTGTTTATTTCTCAAGTTCCTGCGGTTGCCCACCCCACAGAAAGTGACTCTGGGCAGTTCTGAAGTGTTGTGCAGCCCAATTGTCCATTGAAGGTTTGTACAGGGAAAGCTGGGAGCAAACGGGCCAGCGCCTCTCCTCCCCTCCTTTTTGA